>NC_057809.1:268839564-269144688 GCF_018294505.1 Triticum aestivum | reverse complement strand
AAGTATTAATAATAAATTCTAACCATAGCATTAAACTCTAGGATCCAATCGGTCCCTGCTACCTCTCGAGCATCCGTTGGTTTTCCCTTGAAGAGGAAAGGGTGATGCAGCAAAGTAGCGTAAGTATTTTCCTCACTTTTGAGAACCAAGGTATCAATCCAGTAGGAGACTACACGCAAGTTGCCTAGTACCTGCACAAACAAACAAGAACCTCGCAAACAACGCGATAAAGGGGTTGTCAATCCCTTCACAGACACTTACGAAAGTAAGATCTGATAAAGATAATAAGATAAATATTTTTGGTATTTTTGATGTATAGATGGAAAAGTAAAGATTACAAAATAAAATAAATATAAACTAGAATTGTAGATCGGAAACTTATATGATGTAAAGTAAACCCGGGGGCCATAGGTTTCACTAGTGGCTTCTCTCAATATAGCATATATTACGGTGGGTGAACAAATTACTGTCGAGCAATTGATAGAAAAAGCATAGTTATGATGATATCTAGGCATGATCATGAACATAGGCATCATGTCCGTATCAAGTAGACCAAAATGATTCTGCATCTACTACTATTACTCCACACATCGACCACTATCCAGCATGCATCTAGAGCATTAAGTTTGTAAGAACAGAGTAACGCATTAGGCAAGATGACATGATGTAGAGTGATAAACTCAAGTAATATAGTATAAACCCCATCTTTTTATCCTCGATGGCAACAATACAATATGTGTCGGTTCCCTTTCTGTCACTAGGATCGAGCACCACAAGATTGAACCCAATGCTAAGCACTTCTCCCATTGCAAGAAAGATCACTCTAGTAGGCCAAACTAAACCGAAAATTCGAAGAAACTTGCGAAGATATCAAATCATCCATATAAGAATTCAAAGAGGAATCAAATATTGTTCATAGATAATCCTAATCATAAACCCACAATTCATCGGATCTCGGCAAACACACCGCAAAAAGAATTACATCGAATAGATCTCCAAGAACATCGAGGAGAACTTTTATTGAGAACCAAAGATAGAAAAGAAGCCATCTAGCTAATAACTATGGACCCGAAGGTTGTTGATGTAGAAGCCCTCCGTGATCGAATCCCCCTCCGGCATATCATTGAAAAAGGTCCCCAGATGGGATCTCATGGGTACAGAAGGTTGCGGCAGTGGAAAAGTGGTTTCGTGGCTCCCCTGGATGTTTTCAGGGTATAAGAGTATATATAGGTGAAAGAAGTAGGTCGGTGGAGCTACGAGGGGCCCACGAGGATGGGGGCGCGCCTACCCCCCTAGGCGCGCCGCCCTTCCTCATGGCCGCCTCGTTGCTTCCTTGACCTCCACTCCAAGTCTCCTGGATTGCGTTTGTTCCAAAAAAGATCCCCGCGAAGGTTTTGTCCCATTTGGATTCTGTTTGATATTCCTTTTCTGTGAAACACTGAAATAAGCAAAAAACAACAATTTACACTAGGCCTTCGGTTAAAAGGTTAGTCCCAAAAGTAATATAAAAGTGCATATTAAAGCCCACTAAACATCCAAAACAGATAATATAATAGCATGGAACAATCAAAAATTATAGATACGTTGGAGACGTATCAAGTATCCCCAAGCTTAATTCCTGCTCGTCCTTGAGTAGGTAAGTGATAAAAACATAATTTTTGATGTGGAATGCTTCCTAACATAATTTTCAATGTTTAATATTCAGATCTGAAAGATTCAAGACAAATGTTTAATATTGACATAAAAACAATAATACTTCAAACATACTAACCAAGCAATTATGTCTTCTCAAAATTACATGGCCAAAGAAAGCTATCCCTACAAAATCATATAGTCTGGCTATGATCTATGTTAATCACACAAAATATTTAAATCATGCACAACTCCGATGACAAGCCAAGCAATTGTTTCATACTTCTGATGTTCTCAAACTTTTAATACATGAGCGTGAGCCATGGACATAGCACTATAGGTGGAATAGAATGGTGGTTGTGGAGAAGACAAAATGGAGAAGATAATCTCACATCAACTAGGCGTATCAACGGGCTATGGAGATGCCCATCAATAGATATTAATGTGAGTGAGTAAGGATTGCCATGCAACGGATGTACTAGAGCTATACGTGTATGAAAGCTCAGCAAAAGAAACTAAGTGGGTGTGCATCCAACTTGCTTGCTCACGAAGTCCTAGGGCATTTTGAGGAAGCCCATCACTAGAATATAAAAGCCAAGTTCTATAATGAAAAATTCCCACTATTATATGGAAGTGACAACATAAGAGACTCTCTATCATGAAGATCATTGAGAGAGTCCTGGATTAGGGGGTCTCCGGACAGCCGGACTATCTCCATTGGCCGAACTGTTAGACTATGAAGATATAAGATTGAAGACTTTGTCTCGTGTCCGGATGGGACTCTACTTGGCGTGGAAGGCAAGCTAGGCAATACGGATATGGATATCTCCTCCTTTGTAACCGACCTTGTGTAACCCTAACCCTCTCCGGTGTCTATATAAACCGAGGGGTTTTAGTCCGTAGGACAACAACCATAACATACAATCATACCATAGGCTAGCTTCTAGGGTTTAGCCTCTCTGATCTCGTGGTAGATCTACTCTTGTACTACCCATATCATCAATATTAATCAAGCAGGACGTAGGGTTTTACCTCCATCAAGAGGGCCCGAACCTGGGTAAAACATCGTGTTCCCTACCTCCTGTTACCATCCGACCTAGATGCACAGTTCGGGACCCCCTACCCGAGATCCACCGGTTTTGACACCGACATTGGTGCTTTCATTGAGAGTTCCTCTGTGTTGTCGCTGTTAGGCTTGATGGCTCCTACCATCATCAATAGCGATGCGGTCCAGGGTGAGACTTTTCTCCCCGGACAGATCTTTGTATTCGGCGGCTTTGCACTGTGGGCTAATTCGCTTGGCCATCTGGAGCAGATTGAAAGCTACGCCCCTGGCCATCAGGTTAGATTTGGAAGTTTGAACTACACGGCCGACATCCGCGGAGACTTGATCTTCGACGGATTCAAGCCGCAGCCGAGCGCGCCGCACTGTCGCGATGGGTATGACCTAGCTCTGCCGCTGAATAGTACCCCAGAGGCTACGCCGGCATCAGATCTGACCCTTAGCTCGGAGCCAACTGTGCTAGTCGAGGACGGGTGGTTGGACATCGCCTCAGGGGCTGCAGTCTCAACGGCGATCGAGCCGAACACCATCCTAAACCTCTACGCAGCCCGTAAATCCAAGGAGCCGGACTCTTTTCCGGACTCCGAACCATCCGCGCCCTTGCCAATCGAATCTGATTGGGCGCCGATCATGGAATTCACTGCTGCGGATATCTTTCTGCACTCGCCCCTTGGTGACATTTTGAATTCATTAAGGTCTCTTTCTTTGTCAGGAGAGCCCTGGCAGGATTATGGTCAGCAGGATTGGGATGCGGACGACGAAGAAATTCGACGTCCACCCACCACCCACTTGGTAGCCACTGTTGATGATTTAACCGACATGATCGACTTCGACTCTGAAAACATCGACAGTATGGACGACGATGCAGGAGACAAACCTGAACCAGCGCCTATAGGGCACTGGAAAGCCACCCCATCATATGACGTATAAATGGTGGACACACCAAAAGACGACGACGAGGAACGGAAGGACGCACCGAAGGCTTGTCCCCTCGAGAAGCAGTCAAAGCGGCGGCGTAAGCGCCGGCCCAAATCCCGCCTCGGTAGAAACAACGATCATACAGACCCAGCGCTAGAGCAGGGCAAGGCATTGCCAGACCACGACAACACGGAGAATCAAACCGAACAAACCAATTCTGTCAAAGATAATAGTCCGGACGACATAACACCGGACAGACACCCGGAGCAGCAGAATGCCCGTCAATGGCTTGTTGCCACCGCGAGGACTCTGAAAAAGCAGAAGCAAAGGCTCAAGGCTGCGTAGGACACACTCCAAATCAGATGGAGTAAAGTACTCAACACAGCAGTGAAGTACGGCGGCAATCGCCCCACCAAGAGCTACCCAAAGCGGAAGTTGCTACCTGAATTCGATGAGGAGGCCGTAGACCCCCCACAACCAAAAATTAAAACAGCCATCTGCCGGATAGACGACTTCACGGCCAACATAAAGCGGCGAGCAATGCCGCACATAAGCCAAAACGTGGTTTACACGAGGGCTCGCATCAAAAGGACGGCGAAACCAGATCCATCTATGGACCACGCAAGCGTGCTCTAGCATACGATGCAACACAACAAACATCCGAACAATGCGGTACACCCAGATACAGGGGTGCCTCACACCCCCTATGTTTCACCGATGAGGTGCTGGACCATGAATTTCCAGAGGGATTCAAACATGTAAACATAGAGGCATACGACGGAACAACAGACCCTAGGGTCTGGATTGAGGACTATATCCTCCATATCCATATGGCTCGGGGAGATGATCTCCACGCCATAAAGTATTTACCCCTCAAACTCAAAGGGCCAGCTCGGCACTGGCTTAAAGGCCTCCCCGAAAACTCCATTGGAAGCAGGGAAGAGCTCGAAGACGCTTTTCGGGCAAATTTTGAAGGGACTATGTCCGACCTCCAGACGCGGATGATTTGAGTCATATAACTCAACAGCCCGGAGAGTTAGCCCGAAAACTTTGGAACATGTTTCTTACTAAAAAGAAGCAAATTCTTGACTGTCCGGACGCCGAAGCCTTGGCAGCTTTTAAGCATAGCGTCCATGACGAATGGCTTGCCAGACACCTCGGCCAAGAAAAGCCGAGAACAATGGCAGCATTAACATGCCTCATGACCCGCTTCTGCGCGGGTGAGGACAGCTGGCTAGCCAGATGCAGCACCAGCGACCCCAGTACATCTGAAGTTAGAGGTGGAAACGGGAAATCACGGCGCAACAGCAATAACAAACGCCAGAATAAAGAAGACAACACGAAGAGCACGACAGTAAACGCCGGGTTTAAAAGCTCTCGACCAGGTCAGCAAAAGCCGCCCTCTAAAGGCACCAGAGACGAACTTTCCATCTTAAACAAAATTCTGGACAAAATATGTCAGATCCATAGCACCCCTGCTAAACCCGCTAATCATAACCACAGAGAATGTTGGGTCTTCAAGCAGTCCGGCAAGCTCAACGCCGTACACAGGGGGGAAGATACACCAAGCGAAGACGAGGATGAGCCTCTCAAGCAAGACACTGGGGAACAAAAGAAATTTCCACCAGAAGTCAAAATAGTAAACGTGTTACACGTGATCAAGGGGAGAAACAAAATGGCACTCCCAGAAAATTATGCCCAAGGGCCTATCATCGCGGAGTCCTGCCACTGGTCGTCTCAACCGATCACTTTCGACCATCGTGATTACTCAGCAAGTATCCGGCGTGCAGGATGGGCTACCCTGGTATTAGACCCAATAATTGATGGGTACCACTTCACACGAGTCCTGATGGATGGTGGTAGCAGTTTAAACCTGATATACCAGGACACAATCTGCGAAATGGGGATAGACCCAACAAAAATTTGCGAAAGCAATAATACCTTTAAAGGAGTAACGCCATGCCCAGGGGATCATTGCACGGGCTCCCTGCTACTAAAGTTTATATTCAGCTTCCCCGATAACTTCCGTAGCAAACATTTAACCTTGCACATCGCTCCGTTCCAAAGTGGCTATCAAGCACTACTCGGACGCGAAGCTTTCGTTCGCTTTAATGCAATACCGCACTACGCTTCCCTCACACTCAAGATGCCCGGCCCACATGGCATCATTACAGTGAACGGAAGTATTAAGCGATCTTTGCGCGCCGAAGAGAGTGCGACTGCCTTGGCAGCCGCACACTAAAAACAGCCCGACCAACTAAAGCATTTATTAGGTCGTCAAGACCTCGGACACGGCTAAACGAGTCTGGCACAGCTATATGTAATTCATACCGGATCAATGGCCACACCCCTATTACAAATACAAGGGGCTCAACGCGCGCAGACAAGTGGCAATTTTTACTCATCTCGAATTATACATGGTTTACTTAAAAACTATCTTTTTGCACGACAACTTTTTCACCTAAGTTCCTCTCTTTTACAGATGATCATCGTGCTACACCCGTCCATGATACGACACAACGGAGACACAGGCGGAGACGTGCAGCAGGGACCCGCTCCAAGGATTCTTTTTAGATTAAGACCCTGCTTAAACCTTTTTTACTGTCTCTTGTTGATACACATCCACCGAATTCTCAGCACAATTGAGAAGGATGTTGACGTCTTGGCATGTGGCCACGTTAGAATAATGCACGTACCTGGACACAAGGGGCTTCTTACAAAGGGCACTATTTAGGCCCGGTTTATACCATAAAGACCGAATACCTTAGGGAGTGTTCGGTGTCGCGAGTTTGGCGTTATATGCATCAGCTCCGAATCATTGTCTTTGGTCAAATGTTGGGTTTGCCTGGCTCCTGTGTTTTGGTGCCTTACGTTTCGCTTTACGGGCTAAGGCAGCACCAGGAGAACTACTGCGATTGTGCCCTGGTTCATCCGGACGAGCACCTCAGTAGAGAAAGCCGAAAACTGACTGTCATGATATAGCGTGAGACTGGTCAACCACTCGATGACCTATAGGGATGTTAGAATTCCTCCGCCTTAACGAAGGGCCATTTCCCGGCCAGGCATGTACGCACCACGAGATCAGGAGAGTGCGGAGCCACCAGGGGCTATCTAGTAGCTCCACTGTCAAACTGCTATGGCTAAGTGAAAGTGTTAAAGCATTATAGTCCGGTTGCCTCGTTCGCTGCGCTATCACCTCCTTAATAGGACCAAGACGTTGGGTAAAGTGTGAACAACGTTTTTTGTGAGCACCTCCACATTATATGCGTGGGGGCTGAAGCCGACGACTGCAATCTTTCAGGTTATACACATGTATACATAAACGGCCGCATAGGAGGCATCATATTACTTTCGGGCAAAAGTATAAACACAGCCTTATAAAATTTCATAAAAACATTGTGTTTACAATGGGAATACATGTCACTCAAACATAATATTCTTTGAGCACTGAGCCTCTATCAAACGAGCACCCTCGAGAACATCCTCGAAATAGTGCTCGGCAGCCACTCGGCCTATGGCCGAACCCTGCGCCGCAACAACAGTAGCATCCATCTCCGCCCAGTATGCTTTAACACGGGCAAGGGCCATCCGCGAGCCTTCTATGCACGCAGACCTCTTCATCGCATCAATGCGCGGCACCGCACCAAGGATCTGCTGCACTAAGCTGAAATAGTTGTTCAGCTTTGGCTCTTTCGGCCATAACTGATCCACAACAGACCTCATGGCGAGTCCGGACAACCTATTTAGTTCGGCCCATTCGCCTAGCTGGTCAGTCAATGAAGGCGGACGCTCTAGAATGTTGAGTTGCAACGAGAACAGCTTGTCCACTTCATGATTTGTTTGACCCTGGAAGTACTTGGCCGCATCGGCAGCGCTCGCCGCCAAGTCCATATACGCATCTGCCGAACTCCACATCCAAACCAGAGGGGCATACCGTGGATCTCCGAACTTCCTCCGCGGCATGAAGGGCTTCCCAGCCACTATATCCCCGACCTCCCGCAGCTCCTCCTTCTTTGCTCTCATAGTAGAGCGGGTGTCTTTGTCCACCATCGTGACCTTCTCAAGGACCGTTGCCTTCGCCCGATTTTCTTTTTCAAGGACCTGGCAACGGTCGGCAATGTCTTTTAATTCTATGGCCATCCTGGCCATTTTCTCTTGGCTCTCGCAATGTGGGGCCTTCTCGGCTTTCAACTCTTCGGCCGCCTTCAAAGCAGCCGCATTGCTAATCCTCGCTTGTTCTTGGCTCGGGCAAGCTCTGCCTGCAAGGCGTCCACGGTGGCAGCTCCATCTGCAGTCACAACATATTAAAGATACTAGCATCATGCTGCTCTTACTATGTGGCGTTCACCAGATAATAACACTTACCCTGTGCCTCGTCAAGCCTCTTGTTAACAAGCTCGATGTCGGCGTCTGCCGCATCCAGTTGCCGTTTTAATTTGGCAAACTCACTAGTTCGGCTAGCCACCGGAGCTTCCACCGCCTTCACATAAAGGAAGTCCGGTTATTGCCTGGGACTATGATCCTCTGTTCACCGCTGTTCTCGATGACAAATAGAGTCTTAGGGGCTACTATCTACACAGGGCACACCTAACATGTGCAGTACTATCACGTATTATCCCACGTACCTCAAAGCCTGTCAGTAGACTCATAAAGGCTTCATGTAATCCGCGTTTGGCGGACGAAATTCACTCCATCACCGTACCCATCAGCGTACGGTGTTCTTCTGAGACGGCCGCTCGCCCCACCAACTCCCTCAAAACGTCCGACCGCTTACCAGACGGTGCCGGACTCTTTTGTCTGCTCTCTTCGGGAGCCGGACGCTGGGGACTTCGGGGGTCTATGGGATTATCTTCTGGACTCACCGGATCCGGAGAGGCCCTCGGTGACGACACTTCGGGGTCGCCCGCTTCTTGAGCGGAGGAGTCTGGGGGAGGTGTTTCGCTCTCCATCATCTCTGGAGGAAAATCCCCCGAAGACGAGCTCAGCTGAGAGGGGCTAAGGCCCGAACTGCAAGATATATGCGGTGGTTATTTTCTCAGAGAAAATATAGCATACCTTTACTATTAAAGTATTTTGGATCACTGAATGACTCGTTGGAGGGCTGATCCCCCCGCGGACTTTGTGCGGCAAACGCACCCCCCGAGGCAGGACCCTCTGTGGGAGACTTCGTCTCCTGTTTGGAGGCCTCGGCTTCCGGATCTTCGGAAGCTGTCCTTTTCCTCCCCCGGTCATCCTCCTTCATGGAGGCGCTCATTCCCTCGGTTGGAACTAGCAGCGATGGCGGCCCACGTCCGCCCGTATTATCCCCGTGTATCTTCCTTAGAAGGTTCCGGGCAAGGTGCGAGCTCGAGCATATTTTCCAACACCGGATTTTCCAAACCTTCAGGGAGGGGGGCCAAACACCGAATCATCTTCGCTTTTGTTAGCCAGTCCTGGTCAAAGAACGAACTCTCAAGAATAACTTCGTGATGAATAAAAGACAGTGTGTTCGACTCGAGGATTTCTTACTTGTTCGACGACGCGGTTACTGCTCAGGCCCACGTCCTCGGTAGTATCCGGACACTCTATTTGAGGTCCAAAGAATAACTTGTACATCTCCTCATGCGTCAGGCGGAGGAAACTTTGAATGGCACGCGGTCCTTCTGGGTTGAACTCCCACAAGCGAAGGGTCCAGCATTTGCAAGGCTGGACTTGCCGAACCAGCATAACTTGTATTACCGCAACCAAATTAAAATCTCCCTCGAAGAGATCTCGGATGCGGCTTTGCAGTATAGGCACGTCCTTGGCTGGACCCCAGCTCAGACCTCTGCTAATCCATGACATCAGTTGTGGTAGGTCGCCCGAGCGGAAAGCAGGGGCAGCCGTCCACTTGGCACTTCTGGGAGCTGTGACGTAAAACCACTCTCGCTGCCATAATTCGGACACCTCTGGAAAGGAACCATTCAGCCATGGAGCTCCTGCCATCTTGCCTATTGATGCACCTCCGCACGATGCATGTTGCCACTCGATCACCTTTGGCTTCACTTCAAAGGTCTTGAGCCACAAGCTGAAGTGAGGGGTAATGCGGAGGAAGGCCTCACACACGACGATAAATGTCGAGATGTGGAGAAAGGAGTCCGGAGCTAGATCATGGAAATCTAGCCCGTAATAGAACATCAAACCCCGGACGAAGGGATCCAGAGTAAGGCCTAGACCTCGGAGGAAGTGGGAGACGAACACGACATTCTCGTTGGGTTCGGGAGTAGGGACGATCTGCCCTCGAGCAGGCAGCCGATGCGAAACCTCGGCGGTCAGGTATCTGGCGTCCCTCAACTTCTTAATGTCCTCTTCCATAAGGAGGAGGGCATCCATTGGCCTTGAAGGCTAGATCCGAACATGATTGAAGATCCGACGCACCTAACCTGGGCTTTGGGTGTTAGAACTCGAGGCGAGGGAAGGGTTCGATTGAGCACGAGAGGGAAAAAGCAAAAACCTTGTCCCTTTATAAAGAGGGTGAATATCAAGCGTCCTCTCCATAGCCGTTTAGGACTTGCCTATAATCTAGGAGTCCTAGACACGGTTGGGTTATCCACGCGCCGTATTGATGAGAATCCCATAATAAGGGGGCACGATCTCTGCTTTGACAAGACGTGTCGAAAAACTGCCTCGCGTTATGGGCGGGGCTGGTTAAAAGAAATGGTTGAATAATCACCGGGCCATGACGTAACATCATGCTACCAAAACAAGCCAGCAAATTAGATCTGCGAAAATATTATTCTCTCTACGGTGGAATGTGGAGCTTATTTTGCAGGGTCGGACACTATCCTCGTATTCAAATTCTTCTGTGATGTATTCGGAAAAGGAACCCGCCTTGCAATGTCGAAGACAATACTGCGGGCCGGACTAATCGTCATTGAAGCCTGGTTCAGGGGCTACTAAGGGAGTCCTGGATTAGGGGGTCTCCGGACAGCCGGACTATCTCCATTGGCCGGACTGTTAGACTATGAAGATACAAGATTAAAGACTTCGTCTTGTGTCCGGATGGGACTCTACTTGGCGTGGAAGGCAAGCTAGGCAATACGGATATGGATATCTCCTCCTTTGTAACCGACCTTGTGTAACCCTAACCCTCTCTGGTGTCTATATAAACCAAGGGGTTTTAGTCCGTAGGACAACAACCATAACATACAATCATACCATAGGCTAGACTCTAGGGTTTAGCCTCTCTGATCTCATGGTAGATCTACTCTTGTACTACCCATATCATCAATATTAATCAAGCAGGATGTAGGGTTTTACCTCCATCAAGAGGGCCCGAACCTGGGTAAAACATTGTGTTCCCTGCCTCCTGTTACCATCCGGCCTAGACGCACAGTTCGGGACCCCCTACCCGAGATCCGCCGATTTTGACACCGACAATCATGGTGCTACATTGAAGCACAAGTGTGGAAAAAGGATAGTAGCATTGCCCCTTCTCTCTTTTCTCTCATTTTTATGGTCTCTTTTTTTTATTTATTTTTCATCCGGAGTCTTCATCCCGACTTGTGGGGGAATCATAGTCTCCATCATCCTTTCCTCACTAGGACAATGCTCTAATAATGATGATCATCACACTTTTATTTACTTAAAACTCAAGAATTACAACTCGATACTTAGAACAATATATGACTCTATGTGAATGCCTCCGGTGGTGTACTGGGATGTGCAATGAATCAAGAGTGACATGTATGAAAAATTATGAATGGTGGCTTTGCCACAAATACGATGTCAACTACATGATCATGCAGAGCAATATGACAATGATGAAGCGTGTCATAATAAACAGAACGGTGGAAAGTTGCATGGCAATATATCTTGGAATGGCTATGGGAATGCCATAATAGTTAGGTATGGTGGCTATTTTGAGGAAGGTATATGGTGGGTTTATGGTACCGGCAAAAGTTGTGCGGTACTAGAGAGGCTTGCAATGGTGAAAGGGTGAGAGTGCGTATAATCCATGGACTCAACATTAGTCATAAAGAACTCACATACTTATTGCAAAAATCTATTAGTTATCGAAACAAAGTACTACGCACATGCTCCTAGGGTATAGATTAGTAGGAAAGGACCATCGCTCGTCCCCGACCGCCACACATAAGGAAGACAACCAATAAATAAATCATGCTCCGACTTCATCACATAACGGTTCACCATACGTGCATGCTATGGGAATCACAAACTTTAACACAAGTATCTCTCAAATTCACAACTAATCAACTAGCATGACTCTAATATTACCATCTTCATATCTCAAAACAATCATCAAGTATCAAACTTCTCATAGTATTCAATACACTTTATATGAAAGTTTTTATTATACCCATCTTGGATGGCTACCATATTAGGACTAATTTTATAGCCAAAGAAAATTACCATGCTGTTCTAAAAGACTCTCAAAATAATATAAGTGAAGCATGAGAGATCAATAATTTCTAACAAATAAAACCACCACCGTGCTCTAAAAAGATATAAGTGAAGCACTAGAGCAAAATTATCTAACTCAAAAGATATAAGTGAAGCACATGTGTGTCTCGCCCAAAAGGTGTGTACAGCAAGGATGATTGTGGTAAACTAAAAAGCAAAGACTCAAATCATACATGATGCTCCACGAAAAACACATATCATGTGGTGAATAAAAATATAGCCTCAAGTAAAGTTACCGATAGACGAAGTCGAAAGAGGGAATGCCTTCCGGGGCATCCCCAAGCTTAGGCTTTTGATTGTCATTGAATTTTACCTTGGGTCCCTTGGGCATCCCCAAGCTTAGGCTCTTGGCACTCCTTGTTCCAAAATCCATCAAAACTTTACCCAAAAACTTGAAAACTTCACAACACAAAACTCAACAGAAAATCTCATGAGCTCCGTTAGTATAAGAAAACAAACCACCACTTTAAGGTACTGTAATGAACTCATTCTTTATTTATATTGGTGTTAAACCTACTTTATTCCAACTTCTCTATGGTTCGTACCCCCCCCCTGATACTAGCCATAGATTCGTCAAAATAAGCAAACAACACATGAAAAACAGACTCTGTCAAAAACCGAACAGTCTGTAGCAATCTGTAGGTTTCGAATACTTTTGTAACTCCAAAAATCCTGAGAAATTTGGACATACTAAATAATTTGTATATTGATCTACTACAGTTGGAATTGGTATTTTATCGGTCTCTGGTGGAAAACGAAAATTATTCTCGTGAGCGCATACTTTCTGTTTTGTTCAGCAAGATCAAATAACAATCACGCAAGGAGATCCTAAAGGCTTTACTTGTCAGAAACACTAATTAAAACATAAAAACACAATCATAATAGATGATTTATTTATTACTAAACAGGAACAAAAAGCAAGGAACAAAAGTAAAATTGGGTTGCCTCCCAACAAGCGCTATCGTTTAACGCCCCCAGCTAGGCATAAAAACAAGAATAGATCTAGGTGTTGCCATCTTTGGTGTTGGGAAAGAAAAGAGAACATTTCTTATCTAGCATTTATCTTTCTATTTTGGGAAAGCACGTGGCCATTAATGGTGGAAGAAAGATTAAGCACGCTATGGAAATTTGCATCTAAGCTAGTCTTCATCTCTTTCATAATTTCATTTTGATAAAAGCACAAAAGAGAGGTGGATTCAACCTTCTCATTCATGGGGTGCCCAAATATAGTTTTCATCTTTTCATAGGTATCTATGGCATCCCCCTCAAGAAAACCTTCTTCAAAGATATAATCTAAAACTTGCTTGAACAAAGAGGGTAAGCCACATAAAAGCTTTTTAGGTATATCTCAATTTGATATTGGGGTACATAACTGGCTCGGATCCTTAATAGCCTATCCCAAGCATCTTTCAAAGACTCATCAAATAAATAACGAAAAATCCCGGGATCATCTTCATCGAAATTATTCAAACTCTCATTGATAACCCCGGTAGGTCTTTCCATAGCATCATTGTTTATGAGCTCAGAGAGGACATAGGGACTATCCAAAGTGCTAAAACCCGGGAGAGAAACCTTACCCCTTTTTGATTCGGACATAGTGAAAGAAAGGCAAACGGGAAAGAGGCGAGGAAAAGGGCGAACGGAAAAGAGGCGAATTAAATGGCAAGGGTGAAGTGGGGGAGAGGAAAACGAGAGGCAAATGGCAAATAATGTAATGCGAGGGATAAGTGTTTGTGATCGGTACTTGGTATGTCTTGACTTGGCGTAGATCTCCCCGGCAACGGCGCCAGAAATCACTAGTTGATGGCAGATCAAATTTTGACTTGTCTTGGTGCAAATCTCCCCAGCAACGGCGCCACAAATCCTTCTTGCTACCACTTGAGCATGCGTTGGTTTTCCCTTGAAGAGGAAAGGGTGATGCAGCAAAGTAGCGTAAGTATTTCCCTCAATTTTTGAGAACTAAGGTATCAATCCAGTAGGAGACTACACGCAAGTCACCTAGTACCTGCACAATCAAACAAGAAACTCGCAACCAACGCGATAAAGGGGTTGTCAATCCCTTCACAATTACTTACGAAAGTGAGATTTGATAAAGATAATAAGATAATTTTTTTGTATTTTTGTTGTATAGATGGAAAGTAAAGATTGCAAAATAAAATAAATAGTAAACTAGAATTGTAGATCGGAAACTTATATGATGTAAAGTAAACCCGGGGGCCATTGGTTTCACTAGTGGCTTCTCTCAAGATAGCATATATTACGGTGGGTGAACAAATTACTGCCGAGAAATTGATAGAAAAGCGCATAGTTATGATGATATCTAGGCATGATCATGAACATAGGCATCACGTCCGTATCAAGTAGACTGAAACGATTCTGCATCTACTACTATTACTCCACACATCGACCACTATCCAGCATGCATCTAGAGTATTAAGTTCATAAGAATAGAGTAACGCGTTAGGCAAGATGACATGATGTAGAGATATAAACTCAAGCAATATCATATAAACCCCATCTTTTTATCCTCGATGGCAACAATACAATACATGTCGGTTCCCTTTCTATCACTAGGATCGAGCACCACAAGATTGAACCCAAAGCTAAGCATTTCTCCCATTGCAAGAAAGATCAATCTAGTAGGCCAAACTAAACCGAAAATTCGAAGAGACTTGCAAAGATATCAAATCATGCATATAAGAATTCAAAGAAGAATCAAATATTGTTCATAGATAATCTTGATCATAAACCCACAATTCATCGGATCTCGGCAAACACACCGCAAAAAGAATTGCATCGAATAGATCTCCAAGAACATCGAGGCAAACTTTGTATTGAGAACAAAAGAGAGAAAAGAATCCATCTAGCTAATAACTATGGACCTGAAGGTCTGTGGTAAACTACTCATACATCATTGGAGAGGCTATGGTGTTGATGTACAAGCCCTCCATGATCAAATCCCCCTCCGGAAGGTCATCAGAAAAGGTCCCCAGATGGGATCTCACGGGTACAGAAGGTTGCGGCGGTGGAAAACTGGTTTCGTGGCTCCCCTAGATGTTTTCAGGGTATAAGAGTGTATGTTTAGGCGAAAGAAGTAGGTCGGTGGAGCTACGAGGGGCCCACGAGTGTGGGGAGCGCGCCTACCCCCCTGGGCGTGCCGCCCTACCTCGTGGCCACCTCATTGCTTCCTTGACCTCCACTCCAAGTCTCCTGGATTGCGTTTGTTCCAAAAAGATACTCTCGAAGGTTTCGTTCCATTTGGATTCCGTTTGATATTCCTTTTCTATGAAACACTGAAATAGGCAAAAAAAATGGCAATATGCACTGGGCCTTCGGTTAATAGGTTAGTCCAAAAAATAATATAAAAGTGCATATTAAAGCCCTTTAAACATCCAAAATAGATAATATAATAGCATGGAACAATAAAAAATTATAGATACGTTGGAGACGTATCAGTCCCTTACGGAATAATGCATAAACTGGGGTTTAAGTTTCTGTCACTCTCGCAACCCACCATCTATTTACTACTCCACAATGCATTCCCTTAGGCCCATATATAGTGAAGTGTCATGTAGTCGATGTTCACATGACACCACTAAGGGAATCACAACATACATACTATCAAAATATCGAACACATATCAAGTTCACATGATTACTTGCAACATGATTTATCCTGTGACCTCAAGAACAAAGGTAACTACTCACAAACAAAAAAAAATGCTCATGACCAGAGGGGTATAAATATGCATAATGGATATGAACATATAATCTTCCACCAAATAAACCATATAGTAATCAACTACAAGATGTAATCAACTCTACTAGTCACCCCCTAGCAACAATCTATAGTTCCGGTAATAAGATTGAATATAAGAGATGAACTATGTTTTGAGATAAGATGGTGTTGGTGAAGATGTTGCTGGAGATTTCCCTCCCCAAGATGGGAGAGTTGTTGTTGATGATGATGACGATGATTTCCCCCTCCGGGAGGGAAGTTCCCCCGGCAGAATTGCTCCGCTGGAGGGCAAAAGTGCCCCTGCCCAAGTTCCACCTCAAGGTGGCAACGCTCCATCCCGAAAGTATTATTGTGATTTTTTCTAGGTCAAAACCACTTATATACCAGAAGATGGGCACCAGAGGTGGGCTGAGGAGGCCACAACCCACCGGGGTGCGCTAGGGGGGCCTGGCGCGCCCAGCTGGGTTGTGTCCACCTAGTGTCCCCCCTCTGGTAGTACTTATTGGCTCCAATATTTATTATATATTCCATAAAAAATCTCCATAAAGTTTCAGCCATTTGGAGTTGTGCAGAATAGGTGGCCTAATGTAGCTTTTCCTGGTCCAGATTTCCAGCTACTGTAATTCTCCCTCACGGTGTGTTCCTTGCAAATTATGAGAAAAAAAGGCATTAGAATTACTCAAAAAGCATTATTATGGATAAAAACATTGTAAATAACAGTAAGAAAACATGATGCTAAATGGATGTATCAACTCCCCCAAGCTTAGACCTCGCTTTTCCTCAAGCGAAAACCGAAATCGAGAAACATGTCCACATGCTTTGAGAGAGAGAGGTGTCGATAAAAACAAAATATGGACATAGAAGCATCATGTTGATTATTATAACAGCAACAAGATTAAACAACGCACTTTTATCATAGAACTTTCATCATATACTTCCTATGAATAAGTAATAGTTCATCACACAATCGAAGTATAAAGCAAAAACTTTATTAGAAACCAACAAACTATGTTCTCAGTCAACTTTGCAACTACAATTCATCATCTTTTCAGGAAGAGTCACATGTCGGAGCCTTTAAAGCAAGTCCACATACTCAACCATCATATAGTATTCTATGATTGCTAACACTCACCTTGTACCCATGAACAAAACATTTCAATCGGACACATAGGAAGATAGGGGCTTATAATTTTGCCTACCAACATGCTCACCTTAAGGGTGATGTCAACAATAATAACTCATGCTTCTATATTCAACTGGACATATGTGTCTAGATCTTTCCTCACCACATGATGCTCACCAAAAGAGAAAACAAAAAGGAATAGAAGGAACACTTTGACTCTTTGCATAAAAGTAAAGGATAGGCCCTTCAGAGGGAAGCAGAGGTTGCCATGCGCTTATTTGTTTGTATGCTCAATCCCTTAGTGCAAGAGAACGTCACGTTGTATTGCCCCTTAAGATGAAAACCTTTATTATGCAGTCTATCGCTTTTATTCTCCGTCATCCAAGTTCACACAACGCTTAATTTTCTCTTACACTAAATGATCTCACACTTTTAGAAGCAATTTTTATTGCCTTTTTGCACCGATGACAACTTACTTGAGGGCCCTTGTTCAATCCCTAGATAGGTATGGTGGACACTTGAAAAAGATTTTGTTTTAAGGGTTTTTGGATGCACAAGTAGTATCTCTACTTAGTACAGAATTTCTGGCTAACAAAGATAGGGGGCAAGCATCACATGTTAAAGGATCTACGACAATATGACTTCTATGTGAATATAAAAAAACATAAACCATTAAGTTGTCTTCCTTGTCCAACTTCAACAATTTTGGCATATAATATTTTGATGAGGTCTCACAATCACAAAAGATTTCTAGGATAGTATATCTATATGTGAATCTTCTCTTCCCTTATTAATTCTTTCATGAGTTGCACCATTGACTCATGCTATGTTGTCAAACTCTAATAAAAATTTCTTACTTATACTTTTCCTCATGTGGTGCTATGACCTACCATAGGATTACTATATGATCTTTTCATTAACTCTATCCTTTCTTTATTTCCTTCTTTCTTGTTTCTTTTCTTTTCTTTATTTGCAACATGAGAGTAATGAAAAAAAGCTCATACTAAATTTTATTGTATAACTTGCACTTAATTATAATGATAGGTCACCAAGCAAACTCTGGAACAAGAAAGGATCGAACTAAACTTTATTTCATCTAAAGCAAAATATTGAACTAAGATAAATAAAAGCAAAAGGATAGTGGGATGATACGATACTGGGGCACCTCCCCCAAGCTTGGCGAAAGCCAAGGGGAGTGCCCATACCCGATACTCATTTCTCCTCTGGTGATCAAGAACATGGTGGTGGTGATGAATAAGAGGCCTTGTCCTCCTTTGATTACGTCCGTAGGCTCCTCGCTCATTGTCTCGGTCTTCATCAGCCAAGCATCTTCTTCCATGTGGTTGGAGGAGCAAGAAGGCATGATGCCTAGCTTGACAAATCTGACCAGGAACAGCAAGAAAAGAAAACAGAGGATTTTCTCCATGATACGGTGGTTAACAGGTTCGGGAAGTATATATACATTTTTTTTACCTTGGAGGACAAGCATGTGGAAGAAAAATGGAGTACGGGAGGTGTCCCACGTGGGCACAACCCACCTGGGCACACCAGGATTGCCTGGCGCGCCCTGGTGTATTGTGCCCACCAGGGGATGCTTCCTGGGAGTTTCTTTATTTCCGAAATTTTAAAATATTCTAAAACTGATAAAAAATATTTTTGCAGATTTTTTCAGAGTCCGTTCACTTATCGTATCATGTACCTCCTTATTTTAACGATTCTAGAGTGTTCCGGAAGGACTCTTTTATGTGTTCTTCCGGTGTCAAAGTTTGGATAATATCACTTTCAACATTAATAGGCGTACATGAAATATAATGCTTTATTCATTGCCTGTTGACAATCTTCGGGTTAGTGCCTTCGAATTATTTATTTTGATAGCTCCAGACCGGTAAACCTCCTCAATGACATAAGGGCCTTCCCATTTGGAGAGGAGTTTTCCTGCAAAAAATCTGAAACGAGAGTGGTACAAAAGAACATATTCTCTGACTTTAAACTCACGCTTTTGAATTCTTTTGTCATGCCATCTTTTAACTTTTTCTTTGAATAACTTTGTATTTTCATATGTTTGGGTTCTCCATTCATCTAATGAGCTTATATCAAATAACCTGTTTTCACCGGCAAGTTTGAAATCATAATTGAGTTCTTTAACTGCCCAGTATGCTTTATGTTCTAACTCAAGAGGCAAATGACAATCCTTTCCATAAACCATTTTATAAGGAGAGATACCCATATGATTTTTATATGCTGTCCTATAAGCCCAAAGTGCATCATCTAATTTTTTAGACCAATTCTTCCTAGACCTATTGACAATCTTTTGCAAAATTAATTTTATTTCTCTATTGTTAAGTTCAACTTGACCACAAGACTGAGGATGATATGGTGATGCAATTCTATGGTTAACATCAAAATTGGGAAGCATTTTACGGAAAGCCCCATGAATAAAGTGTGAACCACCATCAGTCATTAAATATCTAGGGACTCCAAACCTTGGGAAAATAACTTCCTTAAGCATTTTAATAGAGGTGTGGTGATCAGCACTACTAGTTGGAATAGCTTCTACTCATTTAGTAAGATAATCAACAGCAACCAAAATATGTTTATGCCCATTAGAGGAAGGAAAAGGTCCCATGTAATCAAACCTCCAAACATCAAATGCTTCAACAACAAGTGAATAACTCATAGGCATTTCTTGACGCTTACCAATATTACCTATTCTGTTACATTCATCACAAGATGAGACAAACTTACGAGCATCCTTGAAGAGAGTAGGCCAATAAAATCCAGACTGCAATACCTTGTGAGCAGTTCTATCTCCAGCATGATGCCCTGCATAAGCCTCAGAGTGACATTTCCGTAGGATTTTCCCCTGTTCATGCTCAGGTACACAACGTCTAATAATACCATCTACTCCTTCTTTATAAAGATGTGGGTCATCCCAAAAGTAATGTCTTAAATCATAGAAGAATTTTTTTTCTTTTGTTGTTATGTAAAGGTAGGTGGAAAATATTTAGCAACAATGTAATTAGAATAGTCAGCATACCAAGGAGTACCATTAGCAACATTTATTGCAGCTAACTGCTCATCAGGAAAACTATCATCAATAGGAAGTGGGTCATCAAGCACATTTTCAAGCCTAGAAAAGTTATCAGCTACGGGGTTCTCAGCTCCTTTTCTATCAATAATATGCAAATCAAATTCTTGCAACAAGAGAACCCAACGAATAATTCTAGGTTTAGCATCTTTCTTTTCCATAAGATATTTAATAGCAGCATGGTCTATGTGAACAGTTACTTTGGAATCAACAATATAAGGTCTAAACTTATCACAAGCAAACACCACTACTAAAAATTCTTTTCCAGTAGTAGCATAATTTCTTTGAGCATTTTCTAGAGTTTTACTAGCATAATGAATAACATTCAATTTCTTATCAACTCTTTGTCCTAGAACAGCACCAACAGCATAATCACTAGCATCACACATAATTTCAAAAGGCAAGTTCCAATCAGGTGGTTGGACAATAGGTGCAGAAATGAAAGCTTTCTTGAGTGTTTTAAAGGCTTCTAGACAATCATCATAAATAACAAAATGAATGTCCTTTTGCAAAAGATTAGTGAGAGGCCTAGAAATTTTAGAGAAGTCTTTAATAAATCTCCTATAGAAACCAGCATGACCTAGGAAACTACGAATACCTTTGATGTCCTTGGGACATGACATTTTCTCAATAGCATCAACCTTAGCTTGGTCCACTTCAATACCCTTTTCAGAAATTTTATGACCCAAGAAAATGCCTTCCTTTACCATAAAGTGGCACTTCTCACAATTCAAGACAAGATTTGTTTGTTCACATCTCTGCAAAACTCGATCAAGGTTGCTTAAACAATCGTCAAAAGACTTCCCATAAACAGAAAAGTCATCCGTGATAACCTCAACGATCTTTTCACAAAAGTCAGAGAATATTGCCATCATACATCTTTGAAAGGTAGCAGGTGCACTACATAAACCAAAAGGCATACGTCTCTAAGCATAGGTTCCAAAAGGACAAGTAAAAGTGGTCTTTTCTTGATCAGGTTGAGAAAACAGGTATTTGCGAAAAGCAAGAATATCTATCAAGGAAGCAAAAGTGTGTGTGCTTAGATAATCTTTCAAGCATTTGATCAATAAAAGGCAAGGGGTAATGGTATTTTCTAGTTGCTTTATTTAATTTTCTAAAATCAGTTACCATTCTATAACCTGTAACAATTCTTTATGGAATAAGTTCATTCTTATCATTAGGAACAACAGTAATACCTCCTTACTTAGGGATACAATGAACATGACTTACCCATCTAATATCAGCTATAGGATGGATTATACCTGTGTCCAGAAGTTTCAGTATTTCTGTTCTTACCACCTCTTTCATTTTTGGATTCAACCGACGTTGGTGATCAACAACTGGTTTAGCATCAGGTTCCATATTGATTTTGTGCTGACATAGAGTGGGACTAATGCCCTTTAAATCATCAAGAGTATATCCAATAGCAGCACGATGCTTCCTTAGAACTTTCAATAATCTTTCTTCTTCATGTTATGAAAGGTTAGCACTAATATTAACATGATATATCTTCTTTTCATCAAGATAAGCATATTTCAAAGTGTCTGGCAATTGTTTTAATTCAAACACAGGATCACCCTTAGGTGGAGGAGGACCTCCAAGAGTTTCAATAGGCAAGTTGTGTTTAAGCAGAGGACGTTTTTTTTGCGGGGGAAGCAGAGGACGTTGTTCAAAGAAAATATTATCTATTTCATTTCTTTCATGCATATGCAAATCATTCTCATGGTCTAGCAAGTATTGCTCTAAAGGATTAGTAGGTGGCACATCAATAGAAGCAAGATCAATGAATTCATCCTTACTAGGAAATTATTTTTCATGATAATTTCTACAAGACTTGGAAAAATTAAACTCATGAGACTCATCGCCAAAGCTAACTTCCATAGTTTGTTTCCCACACAAGACTTCAACATCTCTGACAATTCCAGCTGGTGATATAGTGTCTCTTTTTGCAAGTTTAATAGTAACATATATGTCTTCTATCTCAACAGGTGCTATTTCCTCCCTAATTTCTTGATATAACTTGTGAGTAAAAGCACTCACACTAGCACCCATATCACATAAACCATAATAATAGTGATCTCCTATTTTAACTGAAATGACAGGCATGCCAACAACAGGTCTATGTGTATCTTTTCGATCAGGTTTAGCAATTCTAGTAACCTGTTCACAGAAGTAGATAACATGCCCATCCACATCTTCTTCCAAGATATCTTTAACTATAGCAATATTAGGTTCAACTCTGATCTGTTCATCTAGTTTAGGTTTTCTAACAGAGCTTTAGTTAACCATTGTTGAAACTTTAGCATGTTCCTTTATCCTAACAGGAAAAGGAGGTTTCTCAAAGTAAGCAGTAGGAACAACTAGATCAACATTATAAAGTACAGTTCTTCTTTAACTGATACCAGTTCTTTAATTTCTTATTTAATAGGTGGTTGATATCTAATCCAGTTCTCTTTAGGGAGTTCAACATGAGTAGCAAAAGATTCACAAAAGGAGGCTACTATCTCAGAGTCAAGTCCATATTTAGTGCTAAACTTTTAAAAAGCATCGGTATCCATAAAAGATTTAACACAATCATACTTAAGATTTATACCTGACTCTTTACCTTAGAGTTGCATTTAATTCTTTCCAAAAGATCCCACCGGAATTCAATAGTCTTCTTCATAAAAGAACCAGCGCAAGAAGTATCAAGCATGGTTTGATCATTACGAGAAAGCAGAGCATAAAAATTCTGAATAATAATTTCTCTTGAGAGCTCATGATTGGGGCATGAATATAACCTTGACTTAAGCCTCCCCCAAGCTAGAGCGATACTTTCCCCTTCACGAGGCCAAAAATTATATATATAGTTCCGATCACGATGAACTAGATGCATAGGATGATTTTTTGGTGAAACTCCAATTTCAAACTATTCCAATTCCATGATCCAATATCATCGCATAGCCTATACCATGCCAATGCTTTCCCTTCAAAGATAAAGGGATTTTTTTTCATAACTTCATCCCTGGGTAAACCTGCAAGCTTAAACAATCCATAAATTTGTTTCACATGTATCAAGTGCATATCAGGATGTTCGGTTCCATCTCCTGTATAAGGATTATCTAGCAGTTGTTCTATCATAGCCGAAGGAGTTTCATATTCAATGTTTTTAGTAGGTGCTGTAGGTTGAGGGGAAATAAATTGTGGTTCCGGTCGAGGTGAAGGTACCCCGAACATAACCCTCAAAGGATTGTTTTCCATAGTAACAGGTGACAATAAATTTCAGCACACTGTATAAATGTTTCGTTACCGAATTCCACTTACCAAAGGCACTTCACTCCTGGGAAACGTCGCCAGAAAATAGCCTTGATGACCCACACGTATAGGGATCAATTGTAGCTCTTTTCGATAAGTAAGAGTGTCGATCCCAACAAGGAGCAGAAGGAAATGACAAGTAGTTTTCAGTAAGGTAGTGTCTGCAAGTGCTGAAATTATAAGTAGCGTGTAGTTGATGGCAAGGTAATTTGTAACGAGCAAGTAACGATAATTGTAAGAAGTATGCAGCAAGGTAGCCCAATCCTTTTGAGGCAAAGGACATGCCAAAATGGTTTGTTATAATGAGCAAAGCGTTCTTGAGGGTACTCGAGAATTTCATCTAGTCACTTTCATCATATTGGTTTTGATTTGTGTTCGCTACTTTGATAATTTGATATGTGGGTGGACCGGTGCTTAGGTGCTGTTCTTACTTGAACAAACCTCCTACTTATGATTAACCCTCCTGCAAGCATCCGCAACTACGAGAAAAGTATTAAGAATAAATTCTAACCATAGCATTAAACTCTACGACCCAATCGGTCCCTTATGGAATAGTGCATAAACTAGGGTTTAAGTTTCTGTCACTCTCACAACCCACCATCTATTTACTAATCCACATGCATTCCCTTAGGCCCAAATATGGTGAAGTGTCATGTAGTCGACGTTCACATGACACCACTAAGGGAATCACAACATACGTACTATCAAAATATCGACCACATATCAGGTTCAAATGATTACTTGCAACATGATTTATCCCGTGACCTCAAGAACAAAGGTAACTACTCACAAAGAACAAACATGCTCATGATCAAAGGGGTATTAATATGCATAATGGATCGGAACATATAATCTTCCACCAAATAAACTATATTGTAATCAACTACAAGATGTAATGAACACTACTAGTTACCCCCTAGAAACAATCTATAGTTCCGATAACAAGATTGAATATAAGAGATGAACTAGGGTTTGAGATGAGATGGTGCTGGTGAAGATGTTGATGGAGATTGCCCTCCCCAAGATGGGAGATGATGCGGAGCATCCTATGAACATCCACATGTACACTACGACTTCTCCCCAAGCCCCTAGTGCCCACATGTTGATACCTCAAGCATACGCCATTGGACAAGAGGTCAACTCGCTCCTTTCCGAATCTTCCCTTTCTGCCTGTAAGACATGGATGCTACCTGAAGCGCGGACCTTATGCATACTCAGGTCCATCCGAGAAGATCATGGCGAGCCTAAGGACCAAGGCCAAGTGTGTGCGGGAGCAAGGGAAGGAGAGCCAGCTGCTACAACCCGAGTGGTACTACCGCCCACACCAAGCGGTACTAGCGCTGAAGGCCCACAAGCGGTACAACCGCTCAACCACCGCCCAACAACCGGCCAAGCTTCTGTGATCGAGCGGTGCAAGGCTAGTGCAGCACAGGTTTATCCCCGTAACAGCCACCTGACCGGTACAACTGCCCCAAGCACCGGTACAACCGCTGAGCACATCCGGAAGCACCTCCAGGAACCAGTACCTGAGCACCCAGCAGTACAACCGCCCCCATGACCGGTACTATCGCCCTGCCTGTGCACAGTGAAAGGGGTTTCACCCCATGTATCCCCCAACTTACCCCTTGTACTATATATACTTGTCCCTTAGCTCCGTACTAGGGTCAGCAAAGTAGTAGCTCATTAGAGATAGAGCTTTGCTCATCCATTACAGATCTACTCCACGAGAGAGACCGCAACCCCTCTTCGGAGAAGATCCATCTTGGATTCAAGACCCCTCACGAGAAGATCCCTCCTGGATTCAAGATCTCCTTACGGAGAAGAACTAGTTACCCTACGTATCGTCCTTTGTTGGATTTGGATCCTGTATCTCTTTGTGTTTCAAGGATCTAGCACATGTGTGACTAAATCTTGTTGGTTTGAGTGATTCTCTCGTGATTCCCCTCGCGTTCTTCATCTTCTTCACGGGATCCACTCCTTTCGTGAAAGATCGGCCACTTAGGGTTCCACCCTACACCATCTTGGTATCAGAGCCACGTTGATCATGATTTCGGAGCCTCCCCTTGTTGTTTTCTAGCCTAATTTTGTTGTGTTTTTTCCCAAATTTGAAAATCCCCACCAAAAATAGCGCCAATTTTTTGTGATTTGTTGGTTTGACGAAGTTTTGTTGGATTTGATCCATGAATTTGCTTGGTTTCAAGTGGATCTAGCATCTCCCCAAGTTTCCTCACCTTCCATCCACGAAATCCATCAAATTTTGCCCCGAAATCATCCATTTCCCGACACCAGCGGTACAACCGGCCCCCAAGACGGTACTACCGCTCCCCCATAACCTGATACTTCACCAGCACAAAACTGGAACCCCAGGACGCTCCAAGAGCGGTACAACTGCCCACCCAAACGGTACAACCGCCCCTCCCAGATTCAGCCTCGGCTGATCGACAGTTTTGACCATAACTTTCACATCCGGAGTCCGATTTTCGCGTTATTTAGCTCGTTGGATAGATATTGACATCCTCTATCAATCTACATAGGTTTCAACACCATTTGATTCCACCAAAAGTTTGGAACTTTAGCATCTTTGCCTAGGGCTTCCACTACATCCTCCGCAAAACCACCATAGCCTTCCGCAACCTAACCAATTTTGTTCTCCATAGCATTAGTGGTTGTTTGAGTTTTGATTTGAGTCTCCTAAGGTGTTTAGGATACTTAGGAAGATTTCTTCTTCATCAACACCACCATAACTTCCGCATAGGCTTGCCCACCATACACTTCCGCCACCCCAACTTAACCCAATTTTGTTTGTGTTGTGAGTTGTATCTCCTAAGGTGTCCCGGCTATTTAGGGACCGTGCTTCCAACTCCGACACCGTGTATAGTCCACCACCTTACCCTCCATTTCCGCATTGCATACTCCACAACCCATCATTGCCATTCCGCAATTCCATTGAGCTTCCACAAAACCACCACCACATCCCGCTACCACCATTTGACATTTGACATTTGAGATTTTGAGTTCACGGTTTTTCCATTTCCTAAGGTGTTTCGACTACTTTGGGACGAGTCTCCATCATCTTGGTATCTCCATCAAGATCACTGCCACTCATCATCACCGCAGACAGGAACCTCCATATCATCTTGGTATCGTGGTACCCCTCCATTGTATATTCCCTTGCCATTGCATTGATAACCCCTAGCCCATTTTGCGTCACTTGCCTATCGAGACTAGCCATTTGAGTATTGCCGACAATGTTACTTGTGCACATTAGTGGTCTACACCTTCCATTACATACATACCATACCATATCACATTGGTATCGTATCCCTCGTGTCACAAGATTGTTCCCGTATATACCCAGTTGCTATCTTGGTTTGTGCATTTCGCATTGTGGCCATATACAAAAAAAGAATAAAGCTTTTAAGAAAAGAAAAAGAGAGAAACAAAAGAAGCTTGTAAGCAAGTACCATAGCATCATACCACATTGCATATAAGATTGTTATATCCGATCATCTTGGATCATACCACCGGAACATCATACATAGCATACTTGGGATAGAACATCCTTACATTTTGCATCTTACAGGTTGTGCACAAGTGTCATATCCGCCAATTGAGAAATCGTGCTAGCGTCTCTCTTGAGTTGTGCAACACAAGCGTTTTCCGTGGATTCCACATTTTGTGCTCACTCCTTGGTTGCATGACCCCATTTATCTATCTATGTGTGTGTTTACGTGTGCCATATATTGCTATTGGTCACTTGTTTCACTCACGAATTTGTCAATCTCTTTCAACATTATTGATTCTTGCTAACATTTTGCATCAAATTTTTGTGCCACTATCCTCACCGAGCTCCACCATAAGCCTTATTTGTGTAGGTGTGAGAAACCGACAGGAATTGGTACCAATTGTGCTATTTCCTTGTTACATCATTGAGTGATCATTGATCCATCTTCAACATCGGTCAAGGTACATTTGGTATAAGTTCTTCTCTTTCTCCCACTCATATTTTCTCGAGTATTGTGATGGATAGGAAAGTCATTTCATCCCCGGTCTTCCACAACAATGACGGCGTGAACAACTACATCACCAAAGCGTCAATCTTCGATCTACAACGACAAATGCAAGGCGCACAATCAATATTGCGAGAGTGCATCGAGAACCTCTCCATCGACATTCGTCACTCCGAAGCAAGGAAAAAGGACTACATTGACAACAAGCTTTCCGCACAAAAGAAGGAGCAAGATGCAAGGATGGAGGAGATTCGGACCTTGTTGATCAACAGTTCTTTCCCTTCATCATCCTCAAGGCGGCAACGTTCAAGTCACAAGTCTTCGGAGTGCAAAAATGATGCAAGCGCAAGTCATCCACGTCCACATCTCCATGGAGACCACCATCACATTCGTGATCCACATTGTCATGAAGGGCAAGTCACCTCCAAGCATCATGTGCACGACGACGATGAACGACATCTACTACGAGCTCAAGCATGACAACGACACCATCAACATGAAGATGCTCGAGATGCGCCTACCTACAAGTCCCAACAAGCCCTACTTCACACCAAGTCCAAACTTCATGACCACAAGAGAAGACCGCGAGACAAGCACCACCAAGAGCACGCTATGGCTACAAAAACCACTTTGGCATCTTCACCAAATGCTATCAAGGCATCTTCACCTTTGGACATACGACATCTTCGCCTACTTCCCATGAGGTCGCCTACATCGACATCTTCACCAACGAGGCGACCACCTACGAGCGAGGATGACACTTCCATCTTCGGAAGCCCCTCAAGGAAGATGCCCGAGCATGGGAATTTCCCTTCAGTCATGGAGACGAGCTATGAGGTGCCACATCATATGGAACTCCAACAACAAGACGGTGACAAGAAGGTCGAGCAAGGGCCATCCCCTTCGACCACGGCAGCGAACATGAACCTCTTCAACAACATGAAGACGGCGCTCATATTGGACTCATACTCTGACTCAAGCTATGAGACCGCACATGAGACCTTATCTCTGGTCTTGGAGGAGAGTGATGATGTGCCATCTTCGACCTTCATCCACGGCTACAGCCACGAGATGATTGAGGATGGAGACATTTGCACCTACATCTCTCCGACACCCACATATAAAGAGATGCCCCAATTCCCATGTGAGGAGAGCCATCCCACCATGAGTGATATGAGTGACTCCACCATTTGTGACGTTGAGTGCATTTCCTATGAGAGGATGAGTGTGACCACCACTAGCCCCACACTTGAGAGCATCCAAGAGGGAGTGAGTGAGCCACCACACTTAGTGGGTGAGGTAGTTGACACGGCACGTGAGGTCACTATGATGTCTAACAACTTAACCTCTACTCTGAGTGTGTTTTCTTTGGTGCTAGGTCTCCTACATGATGACACGCCTATCATCGATGAGTCCATACCTCCAATGGAGACGACGATGGCCATGGTGGACGATGATGCACCCCCCACATGGTTCCATCAGGATGAAGATGAACATGACTTGGTCTTCGACATCTCACGTACAACACATTAGCGATGCTCCAAAGGTAACATAGGTGATGATGCTTCTCTTGTCCCACTAGTGGACTATCTTACCAATGATTGCTTGCATGATGTAGATCCACCTATTCCCATGCTTCATGCTAGTGCGAATTCTTCATGTCATGACTTAGCAATTTATGATGATTATGATGATGAGCATTTTGATTTGCCTAGTTGTGATGCTATTCTCCATAGGATATCATGTGAAAACTCTATTGGTCACATCATGTTTGATAATCCTTTGAACTTGTCATATTCTATGAGTGAGATCTCCCATATTGCATCATTTCAATCTCAACATAGTAGTTATGCATGCCCCATTAAAATAAACCCCATTTGCACTTATGGCATAGATGATGAGATGATGGTCATTGGCTTTTTTTTCATGTGATGATATTGCCATGCTTCCTTTACATGATTTGTGCAATTCATCTACTATGCCATGCCATTATCACAATGTTCCAAATATGCATTGTTTTGGATGTTGTCAATATTCTCCATGTGATGTTTCTACTGATGCTCATGAGGAG
Organism: Triticum aestivum; assembly: GCF_018294505.1. Classification (NCBI taxonomy): domain Eukaryota; kingdom Viridiplantae; phylum Streptophyta; class Magnoliopsida; order Poales; family Poaceae; genus Triticum; species Triticum aestivum. Next base: position 269,115,309 of record NC_057809.1, on the reverse strand, counting down.
ACCCCCATAGTTTCCTCATACATATTAGGAGATTTTGATGCATTCCATACTTTTGATGAATCCCATAATTGCTTGCACCATATGCATTCCATGTATAACAATGCTCTACATATTTCCCATGATGCATTACACAATTTGGGTCTCCATTATGATATACATAATAACAAACCTCTCATGATGGATGACATGTTTCTATATCACACATCTCATTTATTTGAGCATTGGCTATTTTGTGCTAACCAACACATGCACATGCACATCATGATGAATGATGTGTACATATACCACGCACACACAATTTTTCCTTTGCCTTTGTTTTGTGTAGGTACTCACATATACTCGTCAACCTCTCAATCACAAGAGTTGATGAAACAAGCTCTTGAGAGCAACGATGACTTGGGATCCCATGGACTATTCTTACCACCGTTCTCTTCGCGCAATGACTTCGCGCATTCCTTTTACTTGGATCTCACACGGCTTTGGGCTATATATAACTTGTTACTTTATGCCCATTGTATCTTGTTCACTTTGCATGTTATGCATCCTTACATGATTTTGCCATGCAATTGTGACCCTTGCTTGCATCTACCCATGATTCACCATTTTACTACTCATATGTGTATTTGCATGCTTGGTGGAGATCCTTGTTGCTATTGCCATGTTTATCATGTCCCTCATGCTATTGATGCTTATTGTGTTGGGAGAGTCATGATGTCCCATTGCTATTTCCATATGGCCTCTCACCAATACATTGATGATATTTTACTCATATCTTGCCTTCATGCTTGTCATATGTCTTGTGCATTATTCATAACCACTATTTGCATAGATGACTTGCTTGGCATGATCCCTTCTAGTACATTGCATCTTCGCACTACTAGCTTGCTTAACTTGATCACTATGATTGTTTGCTTTGTCGCATCACCCATGTTCCACTATTACTCGCTTTCTTGGGTTGATGACATTTATGTTCATGCCTCTCACATGATACATCTTGTTCATTGTTGCTTTCCTCCAATTGTTGCATCTATGCTTATTGATCTTGGAGACTTGGACACTTTACTTGTGATGCATGCTTGCTTGATTGCGCCTATTGTATTTGGTTGTTCTCACATCATATGCCTCCATACTATGAAATGCTCCCTTGTCCTTTCTTATGATAAGAATGATGAAAACACTTGTTGGGTATCTCACCATTCGAATGATAGGTGTTGCATTTGCACTAACCTCATTTGTTTTTCCGAGTGTTTGTCATGTTCTTTCATTTTGAAGGACTCACAAGGTGGCACCGTCATCAAACACCTTGGTCATCTAAAGGCGTACAAGATGCACAACACCAACATTTTTGACATCCTCATAAAGGTGAACTCATTCCCTTTGAGCCATTCTCAAATACGCATACTAGATGGGTCATTCTTTCATTGTTGCCTCTTTCTTGTTGTCTACATGATATATCTATTGGATGTAGGACCTACATTGGAGATGGACCCTATGCACCTTCAAGTTGAGGAGTGCCAGGATATAGAGCTGTGGTACAACACCACCCATAACAAATTTGCATCTTATGCATGGATTGACTATCATTGTGATTGCCTTGTTGCATATTGTATTTCTATGTCATCCATGATATATGAGCTTGTGCATTTCCTTAGCAAATTTGTTGTGATCTTTCTTGATGGCATATTCATACATCATGATCATATTGCCTACCATCAATTGCATGATAACTTATTCATACTGAGCATCCATTACCATATTCATGCTATTGACAAAGCGTCTCACTATGACATCATTTTGCACCGTGGTTGCATTGATCACATTCACAACACCTTTGTGCACATGATAAATGAATTTGTTCCCATGAATGCTTTGCATATCATTCTATATCATCTTGACAAGCTTCATGCGCTTTGTCATGATCAATCTTGTCGCACGGACTCTTTCTTACATGATGGACACCTTGTGCGCACTAACCATTGTATTTTCGAGTGTCACTTGTGTTTGCTCTTTTTGCATGTATACCACTTCGAAGACACCTTGGAGTACTTGGATTGCTCCATGTCTTCCACTTCGTCCAACTACAAGTCCGTCCACGACAACCGTTTCCATGGTGATGAGGTTTTTGATCCAAGGTCGGATCTTTCCCAAGGAGGGGAGATGATGCGGAGCATCCTATGATCATCCCCATGTACACTATGACTTCTCCCCAAGCCCCTAGTGCCCACATGTTGAGACCTCAAGCATACGCCATTGGACACAAGGTGAACTCGCTACTTTCCGAATCTTCCCTTTCCGCCTGTAAGACATGGATGCTACCTCAAGAGCGGACCTTATGCATACTGAGGTCCATCCGAGGAGATCATGGAGAGCCTAAGGACCAAGGCCAAGTGTGCGCGGGAGCAAGGGAAGGAGAGCCAGCTGCTATAGCCTGAGCAGTACTACCGCCTCCACAAGCGGTACAACCGCACAACCACCACCCAACAACCGGCCAAGCTCTGTGATCGAGAGGTGCAGCACCGGTTTATCCCCGTAACAGCCACCTGACCGGTACAACCGCTGAGCACATCCAGAAGCACCTCCAGCACCCAGTACCTGAGTGCCCAGCGGTACAACCGCCCCCATGACCGGTACTACCGCCCTGCCTATGCATAGTGAAAAGGGTTTCACCCCATGTATCCGCCAACTTACCCCTTGGACTATATATACTTGTCCCTTAGCTCTGTACAAGGATCAGCAAAGTAGTAGCTCATTATAGATAGAGCTTTGCTCATACATTACGGATCTACTCCACGAGAGAGACCGCAGCCCCTCTTCGGAGAAGATCCATCTTGGATTCAAGACCCCTCACGAGAAGATCCCTCGTGGATTCAAGACCTCCTTACAGAGAAGAACCGGTTACCCTATGTATCGTTCTTTGTTGGATTTGGATCGTGTATCTCTTTGTGTTTCCAGGATCTAGCACATGTGTGATTAAATCTTGTTGGTTTGAGTGATTCTCTCGTGTTTCCCCTCATGTTTCCCCTCGTGTTCTTCGTGTTCTTCGCGGGATCCGCTCCGTTCATGAAAGATCGGCCACTTAGGGTTTTACCCTACACTAGGAGAGTTGTTGGTGATGATGATGACAATTATTTCCCCCTCAGGGAGGGAAGTTCCCCCGTCAAAATCGCTCCATCAGAGGGCAAAAGTGCTCCTGCCCAAGTTCTGCCTCAAGGCGGCGGCACTCCGTCCCGAAAGTATTATTATGAATTTTTCTAGGTCAAAACCACTTATATACCAGAAGATGGGCACCAGAGGTGGGTCGAGGAGGCCACAACCCACCATGGCGCGCCAGGGGGCCTGGCACGCCTAGGTGGGTTGTGCCCACCTGGTGGCCCCACTTTGGTAGTTATTGGATCCAATATTTCTTCTATATTCCATAAAAAATCTCCGTAAAGTTTCAGCCCATTTGGAGTTGTGCAGAATAGGTGGCCTGACGTAGCTTTTCCAGGTCCAGATTTCTAGTTGCTGGAATTCTCCCTCTTGGCGTGTTGCTTGCAAATTATGAGAGAAAAAGGCATTAGAATTACTCCAAAAAGCATTATTATGGATAAACATTGTAAGTAATATTTAGAAAACATGATTCAAAATGGACATATCAGTCGTCGGTAAGAAGCGGTTTTTGTCATATACTGAGGTGGATCTGTAACATAACTTGCGTCATTTGGTATTTTTGTTAGGTGTTTGACGATGCCACTAACCTAGGGAAGGGTCATAGGCCTGCCAAGACGCCCTACCCAAGGTCACTACCCTAGAGTCAAGAACGTCCAAAGTGCAACAAAGAATACCAACTGAAGTAACCTTGGAGTGCAATCCACTCGACCAATTATCTCACTCGGATACCCCAATTCCATTTGACCAAGAACAAGTCACTCGACTATACAAGAAACCACTCGGTGTATAGAAGATCTAAAGCCACTGAGGACGGCAATGGTCAGGCGTTCACTCCGCGGTCTTTAAGATCATTTATATCTCTTTATAGCTGGCGTTATCAGTAACGCCCTGTCTTAATGTACATTGAACCCTGTGTAACGGGCGATGGCTGGGGTCCTGGCGCACTCTATATAGGCCACCCCCTCCTCTGACACAAGGGTTCACACCCCTATAACTTTCACGCATAATCCAGTCGACCAAGCCTCCGGGCACCGAGACGTAAGGATGTTACTTCCTCCGAGAAGGGCCTGAACTCATAAACCTTGCATGCACAACCTCACCCAAGCTAGGACCTTGCCGCCTCCTACGTACCCCCTATTCTATTGTCAGACTTACTCCCACGACAGTTGGCGCCAACTATGGGGCAGGTGTCTTAGCGACTTCCGGCGAGGTTGCATTTTTTCCGATCTTCATCAACATGGTTTCCAGCGGTGGATTGGCTTTTGGCCGCAAGATCCGACTCGCGTGCTCGTCTTCATCGCCGACGACTCCGCTTGGTTATAAGAGGCCCCCCTCAACGTCGAGGCCCTTACCATCCGCGAGGCGGTGCGCTTCCGTGCGAGTGCCTGCGGCATCCTTCTACGGCAGCCGTCGACCCAGTATCGGTTGGCTCCTGCGTCATCCACCCTTCGAGCTGTACGCCGTGGCAAGAGATCTGGTCGATCGTGGCTTCAGCGCTGGGTGAAACATGCGGTGGCCCGCCAGTCGACCACCCTACAAGTCATGGCAATCGAGCCTGATGAATCTCTCTACGGGCTATTTGACCCATCGACTGCTTCCGCTGAGACTCTGTCCGAATGCGGGAGCAGCGACCCGGCGGCGGAGGTTCTGATGGTCGACACGCTGCACAGCCCACCAGGTTTCTGTCATAGTGGCGGCAGCGATGGTGGTGGCGGTCCGTCTCGCGGCCATGATGAGTACCACCCGAAGCCCTCACTTTGGAGCAGAGGGAAGAGTTGCATCATCACAACATGGAGGTTCTCCACACACCCATCATCGGAGAAACCTCTGAGGCTCGGTCCTTGGAAACTGCACGCCTGGCCACCTTGGCTGAGCGTGCACGTTTGGAGAATCTCCAACATTCACTCGACGAACACGCTCGTCGGCAGATCCCTGAATCTAGTCGACGGAACCGACAGTTGTTTCCGCCTAAACCTCAGGTATATCGCACACCAGTCCAAAATCTTGCAGCCGCAACCCGCATAGCAGAGTTGATTCAGCCATCCCGTTCAGAGGCTGGTAGAGGTTTGATGCAAATCCAAGCGTTGCTTCGGGCGGCGGGGAGCAAAACTCAGCCATTTCTTAGTCGCGCAACAGGATCCACAGTCGATCCATAATAGCGGACACCGTCCAGTCGGCACATAGCGGCATGAGGGTCGTGGACACCGCTAGGAGCAGTACCTGGGTTGGAACTATGAGCAGCATGATCATCGACTCGGCCATGATGATCGCCGTCGAGTGCCTACGCCCCCTCCGAGGGGCGGGTCAGACTACTAGGAAAAGGCCTACTAATGGCACACCTAATTTGGACATTAATGGCGCATTAGTGGTGTGCCATTAGTGCCACGCCATTAGTATATTTTACTAATGGCGCACCACTGGTGCGCCATTAGTATCTGGTATACTAATGGCGCACCTCAGATGCGCCATTAGTATGCCTCCCAGGGGGCCATGTATACCAAGGTGCTTTGGCATACTAATGGTGCACAATAGCAGGATGCGCCATTAGTAACTTCGGCATACTAATGGCGCATTGTTTAATGATGCGCCATTAGTATCCCTTGGCATACTAATGGCGCACTATGATGTGATGCGCCATTAGTATGAATATTAGTTTTTTTTATTTTTTTATTTTCTGTTTTTTGCACAGGTTACAAAATGTATAATTGGACAAAATATAGACAGCACACATCAACAACAGATTCATCGAATACAATAGAAGATTAGTCTCTGAATACAATTCATCATTTTAGTCTCCGAATACAATTCATCATATTAGTCTCCGAATTGAAAAGACCGAACAAAGATAGAACATTATATTACAAGTCTCGAGACCGCGAGTTTGTCTTCACATTACAAGTCGATATCGATCATCTAAACTACCATCACATAGAAGAGAGCTGCGGTCATCACGATGAGCATCATCACGATGAAACTCGTCTTCATCCGGTTCCTCCAACGCTCCCTCCCCTCTCCCGCTAGATAGCGGGCGTATCTAGATTCGGCCTCGGCCCTAGTGGCGTACCCTTTGTAACTGTTACCGCTGAATCGGTGAACCTGTCTCCGACACTCCTCCCAGTCGTCGTAGACTCCGGGAACCTTACCCTTGTACACGACATACCACGGCATCGCTATGCAGTAGCCAAACGAAACGTTAGTACCAATTCACAGACAATACATAAGCAATATATAAGTATGCAACAGAATGATCGGAAGAGAAAAGCAAGACATTAATAGCATCGATTACATCTAAGTTGAACGACTCTCGAAACCAAAGAGACATACTACAAGTTCATTAAAGTTTAATTACAACATGGGCCAATCGATGTTTCAGAACTAGACACAGCATCACTGCTTTTGACTTGACTCAAGGGACCGGAGCATGGATGAAGCCGCCGTCTATCGTGGGAGTCATGAAACAACGGGCGTTGTCAGCCTGCATTTGTAGGATTGTGTCGATGTCACTGTTGGACGGTTGATTTCTGAGGTAGAACTGCCCCGAGGTACGAAGGACATCTTGATGGATGATTTCCGCAAACTCCGACTGGATGCGAAAGAATTCTTGTTTGATGTCCGCGTCTTGGATTGCCGACACGCTCGCGGCCCAATCTTTGAGTCTACTCGGTAGCAGAAGTTGATGATGGTCCCGTACAATCGCCTGCATGTGATGGATGGCGTAGTAGGCACCCTTCTGACCGCCAGGCGGCTGCTTGACGCAGCAGAACGTCGTATTGTGGGAGAACACGTGCTTGCCGTACTTACGAATAGGCCTGGTGAAGGTGCCTCCAGATTTGACGTAGCCGGGGAGAACATCATCAAGAACCTTCTTGACATTTGTGTAGTCTATGTTCGACTGACGGTCCGAGTCGAAATACGTGGCCATGGAATATTTGGGGCTTAGGAGGATGAGCGTGCAATGTGTGTCACTGCAGAAAACACGGAATGTTAAAAGAAAAACGATCGAAATCTAAGAATTCATATGTTACGGGGCGGTTGAGGGGAGGACTTACTCGGGAAAGTAAGGCACGAGGAAGTTATCCTTATCTTGGTTTGCCAGAATGACGCCTTCGAGGTAAGAACTCGCGACTTGCCGGTCCCCAGCGCTGCCCAAGATCTTGGCACGCATGTAGAAGGGGTCGACTATCACGATGTCCGGGGTCTTGTCGCGAATGATCCGCATCTCCATACTCAGCGAAAATAGCCGAACGAAGGTGTAGTGCAGCGGATGAAGGTTCAACATAGCGTGGATGTCATCAAACCGCAGGACGATCGTACCCCCGATGGAGTTATCCACAAAGCCCTTGCCCTCTGGCACCTTGGCCGCGAAAACCGGGTATGCCACATCCTTCTCTCCGAGACGCCGCTTCTCCAAAGAAAGAACACTGTCATGCAGACTCCGCATAGCACCGGTTGCAGCATCGAGCATATTTCTCGGTAGCATCGGCCTACCCGCCACATGCACCCTCCTCGAGATATCCTCAGGTGAAGGTGGCCCGTCCTGAGCACGGATCGTACTCGGTGCCGGCTGGCCCGCACCCTTGTTAGTCTTTCTTTTGCGTGCCTTCTTCTTCTCCTGTAATGGGACCGAGTTCTGCTCACAGACCGCCTTCTTGAGTGTGTTGGGGCTGATAATATTTCGCACCTCGCCTATCTGAGGCTCGGTGAAGTCGGCAGCTGGAGGCGTCTCCTGAGAGCTGAACGGCAGACGACGCCTGTTGCAACTTGGCTTCTCCGCGGTACCAGCTAGATCGCGCACGTCTTTTGTTGGGTTGGGTTCTTGAGAAGGAGGCCCCATGAAGTCGCCACCGTACCCATGATCGGCAAAGTACTGATCGACGTTGGCAAATGTATCGTCGTCGTCGTCGTTCTGATCCTGTGCCATATGCATGTTTGGATCCAGTGGCATAGGGATGTCCGGCACCGTTGCGGCGGTCTTGCCATGGGGCCGACTTGGCGCCGGCACGACTGGCGGTGTTGTCTTTGGGGTGGTGTCCCCCGCCCCCAAACGAATCTGGCTCTTCGGCCAAAGCAGGGGCCAGCTCAGGCAGGCGCTGAGGGTCATCACGTCATCATCGTCGGCCCCGACGGGTCGAATCGGAGGTAACAACTCATCGCAGCCTGGCAGCACCCGAACCAGTTGAACCCTAAACAAGTTGGGTGGCATCTGGGTACCGTGGAACAAGGGGTTGCCCGGTTGAACGATTTTGCCCTTGGCGACATCGACCAACTCGTTGTTCACGAAGTGCAGGAGAGTGCACGGAACGTCGGCGGCGCCCTGCGAAAACATGTAGGGCGTCAGGGATGCCCAGTCAAAGGCAAGGAGATGAAGTCCTCGGCCGAGAGAGGCTTAATTAGTTACCGTGATGATGGCGTCGAGCTCGGCTAATGTCGAGGCACCGCCAACGGCGGGCGTGCAGTTGACGGAGGGGCCGCTTGCTGCAGAGGTGCCGGCCGACGTACACCCGGGTGCATTAAGCTCCCGTGCCGGCGTCGGAGACACCAATGCCGCCTCCGCCGGAGACACCAATGGCCCCGCCATCGCGTTCTGCGAGTTGCTGGCCATGAAGCTAGGAATCGGGGGCGGCCCCTGTTGGCCGCCCGCAATCCACGCACTAATCCCCTGGATCAAGGTAGGCACAATGGCGGTGATCGTCGCTCCGAGTTGTTGTTGCACTTGCTCTTGGACAATCTCCGGAATCCGCGCCACCTGTGCCCTGAGTTCTTGAACCTCGCGCGCCTGGCTTTCCGAGCTGGTCTTTTTCTCCTTTCGCCCACCAGTGTTATAGTATGACGACCATTTTGTCGACAAGCCTTTGCCGGCCACACGACCAGCTGACGTCGGCTTACTGAGCTTATCCTTGTTCTTCATTACATTCAACGCCCTATTTAGAGTGGTGTCCCAAGGGTTGCTCTTAGTCGACCCCGCGCTACTGCTTTCAGTCGCCTGCGGAAGGAATGTGAACCATTTAGAAATTTGGCTTCATTAATTAGAATGCAACCATATGGAGCTAATTACGCGGGGGTGTATTCCTTACCAGAACAAGCTCAAGCGCCCTGGTCTTCGGATCCGTGGTAAGCTCCTTTGTTTTCGGGTCCTTCTTGTACCGGGCCCTGACAAAGTTCCTGGTCTGCTTGTCACCGTATTTATCGAAGAGGGGCGGTAGGCCTTGCTCGGCACGGTCCGCCTCCTCCTTGTCCCATATAGGCTCCGCCACTCTGTAACCGCCGGGACCGAGTGTGTGTTCCCCTAAGTTCAGCTCCCGCATTTCTTTCCCCCACTTACTTGATTCGGAGTTTGCGGTGCTCGAGCAATTGATCTTGAAGTCGTTGTAGTCATCTTCGGTGATCGAAGGATTTTTCTCCTTGATCTTCTCATAACTCTCACCTTTCTCGATCATTCTCTTCACATTGCTTTTCCAAGTAGACAGGGCCTTGCTCATCTTCGTGAGGGCAGCATTGTTCACTTTATTCCCTTTGAGGCTTGTGTTTTCAAATTCAGCGGGGAACTTGTATCGTTCGTGCAGCTTCGTGAAGAGGAGGTTGCGCAAATTCCCTCGGTCAGGATGCCTCAGGTTCTCGGTGTTGATCGAGACGGTGCTCCGGAGAATGCACCCGAGCTGAAGCGAGTACCCCTTGACTATTCGTTCGGGCGCCGTTGGATTCCCGTCGGAGTCCACTTCAGTAACTTCCTCCTTGAGGGTGCGGAGCACGGTCGGGCGCCGGTCCTTCCGTTGCCTCTTCGGTTGGCTGCCATCTGTGCGTGCGCCGCCATCATCAGTGGTGGCATCCTCGGCGGCACCATCAGTGGTGGCATCAGTGGGGTCATCCTCGGCGGTACCATCAGTGGTCTCAGGATCGGTGGGGAAGGCGGCGTCCTCATACAAGTGAGGTTGTTCCTCCATCTCCTGGGACAGCTCCCAGAATTTCTTGCCGCCCGAACCCCCGGCCTCATCGTTGTTGGCCATGTTTCTCTATAAATAGGAACAAAGTTTGGTCAAAAAGTTGGTTATTGTCAAGGAACAAGATCATGGTCTCATCATTTAGGGTTTGTCGACACCGAGGCATCCTAAAAGCTAAGCTTTTATCATTGAGGGTTTTTCGACGCCGAGGCACCCTAAAAGCCTAAGCTTTCATCATTTCGGTTTTTATCGACACCGAGGCACCCTAAAAGCCAAGGTTTTATAATTTAGGGTTTGTCGACGCTGAGGCACCCTGAATGCTAAGTTAAGTTTTCATCATTTAGGGTTTATCGATGCCGAGGCACCCTAGGTTGACTAATATATATGGGTATCTTCTAATAATATACCCTATCAAGGAAAGGGAAGGAGAATTCTAAGTTGGGCCTAATCACTTGGCTCTATTGCCACCTATGGTTTAATGCAGCAAGAATAAAGGGGCAGTTGATCCTACTCAATTAAGTACTAAGATACCCCGGCCCATGCATTAGTCGCAAGTACCCCATATGTCCTATTTTTAGCAAAGTCATGCTAAAATTCACGGAAAATTTCAACATGACCTTTGCTGAAAATAGGACATATGGAGTACCCGAATTTGCCGGAACGGAAGTTAATCGACATTCCGGCAAACTCAAGGGCCTCTCGGGGTACAGCAGCAGCATCACAAGTTGACAAAATTCCCAAGTAGTACAGCAGCAACATCACAAGTAGTACCAATGAACATATAGTCCAGCAGATTCTGAATTTCGATAAATGACAACAAGTTAACTCATTCTGAACATATAGTACCAGTGAACATATAGTCCAGAACATATAGTCCAGCAGCAGCATCTATTTACCAACTTGATTTACCGGTCTTGAAAACAGAGATACTTGTATGCCAAAACATATGCTTAAGAATTTACATTTCCACTCAATAAAAGGTTCAGAATGCTGAGTAAGTGGAAACAACGCCTGGGAAGAAAAGGTAGCAAAAGCAATACTATCATCAAAATTCTTTTCTCATGAGCAAATGGGCCTCTTTTGCTGCTAAGCTTCAGCAGTGCTAGCTGCTCAACGCCAAGTACTGCAAATTATATTATACTGGTCCATAACTAAATGATGGGTTCGATTTGTAGAAGTAACAAGTCAGACTTCCATAGATGAAAGTAGCATGATATACTAATTACCAGATGGGGTAGCAATGGATAGAAAAAAAATAAGAATGGTGTATGCACTAAACAAGATCTCATGGCTCTCATGATCATAATTCATGCATGACAAATTAGATATAAAGGCCGCAAAGCTTAGTCCTTATGCCTTAAATCTTAACCACATTTTGCTATTGCTAATTTCTAGAAGTGAGCTCTGAGAGCTTTCTATAATAAATTAGTCAAGATAAGTTCCTAAGATCCTGATATGACGAAACTAGCGTACATATACCAATAAATGCAATTTGTAACAAATTGTTGTACAACAATATATCTTCTAGCCATGAAACCCTACCCTGATTCTCCTTTCTTCCACTTGCCGAAGACAAGTTGGCTGTAGAGGATGGTCCAACTCAGATCAGCCTACAGAAGTGCATTGTATAATTCTGTTTAGTTCCAAGCAGTAGTTCAGGAAGTGCAAATTGCAGAAGTTTGAGAAAGCACTAACTGGAAAGTCTGGTGTTTCCTTGAAAACATGAAAGTGCCTGACTATGCATACAATTTTACAACAAGACATCCACCATACAATTTTTATTAAAGGAAAAGACTTACGTGAAGTTTAATTAAAGTTTCAGTTAAAGTTTAAATTAAAGTTTCAGTTAAAGTTTTAGTTGATTTTAAAGTTAAATTAAATTTTCACTTAAAGTTTCAGTTAAAGGAGAGCACTTGCTACTGGATTTTAGGGCTATTGTAAGCAGTGCACTACTGCACTATTGTTCATACTCCTGCACTATTGCACTACTGGAATCCTCCTGCAAACTACTGCAAGCAGGAATACTGATGCAAACCCTGGAACTTGTAAGCAGTAGCAGGAGTACAACAAGACAAGAAGATGAGACAATATGGAGGGCACAAGGCAAACTACTGAAAAGGTTTCTTTGTGCTGTACTCCAAAATTCAACCAAACAAATTAACTGAAACTTAACAGCAGCAGCAAGTGCTACACTATTGTTGTCCTACACTAAACTAATACAACCAAACAAATTAATTGAAGAAAAACTACTGAAACTATACAAGCACTACAGTTAGATTACACAAAAGTACTGATGCAAGCAGTACAGTACACAAAACTTGCAAACTTACAAGCAGTACTGCAACTTAATTAAGCTACTGGAGTAAGTGAAACAACTGCACTTAATTAAGCTACTGGAGTAAGTAACTCCATGGTGTACTCACTGGAGTACAGCTAAATGTTCAGGAGTAATTCTCAGGCATAAGCAACTGCTGACAACTTTCATACTCCAATGAGAAGAGTACTTGTACTCACAGCAGTTCAGAAGTGCAACTACTCTTTTGTGAAATTCAGTGCATCTACTGTAAATAAAATTCAGTAAATTTCCACCTAGCAACTAGATAGGATGGCCATGAAATTCAGTGCATCTACTTCAACTACTCTTCAAGTATATGAATACTGTGAACCTAACAAGTTTTCCAGAAACATAAGTATTAGGGTGATAACTAGTATATCAATTTCATTGTGATAATTGTACCCTGAACATTTCAGAAACTCTATTATTGTGTTGGTCACTATAAAGCAGGAGTATGAAAACCAACAACCTAGCTAGAGCCTGGGGGTGCATTACCCTAATGTGCTAAACGACGTAAGCGCGTGCGCGCGAGGGGGAGAGGGGGAGAGGAGGAGGGGGAGCTCATGGTGGCCGTAGGGATAGGGCAGTGGGGCGCGGCGAGGATGTCGGGGACGAGGACGATGTAGGGGAGGAGGCGACGAGGTCCGGGTGGTGGTGGTGCTCCGGCGACGGTGGTGTGGACGGGGCGGCGGGGCGATGGCGTCCAACGAGGTGGGGCGACGGGGAGAGCGGCGCCGACGTTGGGGCCTCGGGCGGCGGTGGTTGGAGACGTCGCGGCGGGGTCGAGGCGGCGTCGGGGCGGCGTCGAGGCAGCGGAGCAGCGTCGAGGCAGCGGGGCAGCGGCGTCGGGAGAGGAGAGGGGAAGGGGATCGAGGGCGAGGGCGAGGGAGAGAGAGGGGATAGGTTTGGGCCGGGGTGGACATATGGATGGGGGCGGCACAATACTAATGGCGCACCACACCTTGGTGCGCCATAAGTACATCCATACTAATGGCGCACCTCACCCTGGTGCGCCATTAGTACATCCATACTAATGGCGCACCTCACCCTGGTGCGCCATAAGTACATCCATACTAATGGCGCACCTCACCTCGGTGCGCCATTAGTATTTGTGTTTAAATATGTTCAAACTTGTTTTATAAGACAGTAATCATTTTTTTATAAGACAGTAATAATTTTTTTATAAGATGGCTACTGCAACAGTAATATTTTTTTATAAGACAGTAATAATTTTTTTATAAGACAATAATATTTTTTTTAAAATATCATCAAACAGTAATGCCGGTGGAGCGGGGGAGGGTGCGCGGGGTGCGGGGGGTCGGCGACGGCGGTTGAGTAGGGGAATCGAGGATGCGGGGGGTCGGCGGCGGCGGCCAGTGGACCGGGGGGTGCTCGGCGGCGAGGGCGACCGGATCTGGCGAGGTGGGATAGCAATCGAGATGGAGGGGGATCGAGATCGAGTGTCCATGAAATTTAAAAACATTCATCATAGTTCAAAAAGTGCCCATGAAATACAATCGAGAAATGAAGGCTACGATTTAAATACAATCGATCTTAGCTAGCTATCTGTTCACAATCTTCTTGCCCTTCTTTTTCGCAAATGGAGTTCTTCTGTGGAACGGACGTCCTTTAGGTAGGGTGGTCCTGCTTCTTCTTGTGGTGTATGCTGCTACTTCATCATCATCGTCATGTTCGATCCTCGGGTCGCCATACTTGTCGAAGTCTTGCTCATTGGCTACTCCATCCATTCCGATGATCTTCCTTTTGCCTCTCCTCATGACAACACGACTGGGCTTTGACGGGTCAGTAATGAAGAAGCATTGGTCCACTTGGGAAGCCAGTACCCATGGCTCATTTTTCGCGGTGACGTTTGCGCCCGCGGTCTTGGATTTGGCTTCGGGTATAACCATGGTGGTGAAATACCGGTCTTCTTTTAGGACGCTCTTCGCCCATCTGATACGGAACATCGGGACCTTCTCTCCAGCGTAGCTCAGCTCCCAGATCTCCTCGATCCATCCGTAGTATCTGTCCTTGTCGTTACCGGTGTAGGATTCCATCGTTACCCCGGAGTTCTGATAACCATCGCTCTTCATGTCCTTGGCCTCGGTGTAGAATGTGTAGCCGTTGATATCGTACGCCTCATAGGTCATCAGGTTGTGCTCGGCGCCCTGTGACAAGGCGAATATGAGTTGTTCTTCCGCGGAAGAATCCTCATGTAAAGGGTACGACAGAAGCTTCTGCTTGAACCAACGCGTGAAACATGAGTTGTGCTCTTTGAGTATATCTCCGTCCGTCCTCTGTTGGCCTCGGTCATTGTACGTCTTCTTAATAAAGGTTTTGTGCTCTACCACCCAAGGATCGACCACGTCTATGTGTTGTAGCGCGACTAGGTTTGCTCTTTCAAAGTCGGCGAGTCGACCCTCGAAGTCGACATGCATTTCGCGGCGACCCTCACGGTGACCCCATCCAGCGAGCCTGCCGAGGTGCCTGTTGACGGGCAGACCAACGGGGTTCTCGATGCCTAGATAATTCGTGCAGTAGGAGATGCACTCTTCGGTCAGAAAGCCCCTGGCTATGCTTCCCTCTGGACGTGACATGTTGCGAATGTATCCTTTGATGACACCATTCATCCTTTCGAACGGCATCATGCTGTGCAGGAACGTCGCCCCGAGTTGGATGATATCGTCCATGATATGGACCAGCAGATGCACCATAACGTCGAAGAATGCGGGCGGGAAGTACATCTCAAGCTCGCATAGTATCACCACGATCTCTTCCTGTAGCCTTCTGAGTTGCCTCACGCCAACAGACTTCTGAGAGATGACGTCGAAAAAGTTGCATAGGCCAAATAGGGTTTCACGGACGTGCGCATCCATGATCCCACGGATTGCAACTGGAAGTATCTGCATCATCAGCACGTGACAGTCGTGAGACTTCATCCCGCTGAACTTCTGCTTCGCTGGGTCTAGGTATCTGCTTATCTTCCCCGCGTAACCGTAAGGAAGTTTTACTCCTACGAGGCAGGTGAAAAACTGCTCGATCTCCTCCTGACTTAGAGTGAAGCACGCGGGAGGGTAGTCATTTCCGGTCTTCTTGGCCTTTTTGCCTTTGCGACGACTTTCCGTGTCCTGCTTCGCCTGATGCCCATTGATTTCATCATATATAGCGTGAAGCTCCTGCCTGATGCCCATTGATTTCAAGTCTGCCCTTGCGTTCGGCCCATCTTTGGTCCTCTCTGGCATGTTGAGCAGGGTACCAAGCAGACTCTCGCACACGTTCTTCGTGATATGCATGACATCAAGGCTGTGAGGCACACGGTGGATCTTCCAGTACGGCAAGTCCCAGAAAACAGACCTCGTTTTCCATACCTTCAGCAGCGGCTCTGGCGCCTTTCGCTTCTTTCCCGGCTCTGGCGCCTTTTGCTTCTTTCCCGGCAGTGGGCAGTCTTTCCAATTTTTCAACAGCTCGTCTATTTCCTCGCCGCTCCTCGTACGCGGGCGTCCTCGGGGTTCGGTTTCACCATCGAATAGATCCTTGCGTTTTCTCCACGGGTCATCGTCGCGAAGCCACCTTCGATGTCCCATGAACACGGTTTTCGAAGACCCGGGATCTCTATCTAGCTGGCGATATGTTGTGTCATCCATGCACCTGAGGCATCTAGAAAATCCGTGGACCACCTGCCCCGCGACATATCCGTAACCGAGATAGTCGTGCACCGTCGTGAGCAGCGCGGCTCTCATAGGGAAATATTCTTTCTCTACAGCGTCCCACATATTGGCTGGCGTTTTCCATAGCGTGTCAAGCTCCTCTTTCAGCAGCCCCAGATACAGATTGATGTCGTTCCCTGGTTGTTTCGGTCCTTCAATTAGCATACTCATGTGAATGTAATTCCTCTTCATGCACAACCAGGGGGGAAGGTTGTACATCCACACAAACACAGGCCAGGTGCTATGTGTGCTTCTCTGGCTGCCAAACGGATTGACTCCATCGGTGCTCGCGCCCAGCACGATGTTCCTTGGATCGTTCCCAAATTCTAGGTCTTTGAAGTTCAACGCTTGCCACTGGCTCGCATCCTTAGGGTGACTCAGCATCTTGTCTTTTTATCTATCTCCGAATCATTTGCGTCATCTTCTCGCTTCTTCTCCTCCCTATCCGTGTGCCAACGCAGGAGCTTTGCTACCTTAGGGTCCGCGAAATACCGCTGCAGACGAGGAGTGATCAGAAAGTACCACACCACTTTTCGAGGAGCTTTCTTCCTCTTCTTGTATCGAGTGACGCCGCACACCGGACATATGGTAGACTCCGCGTGCTCATCCAGATAAATGATGCAATTGTTCATGCACACATGGTATTTCACGTGCGGTAAATCCAGAGGACACACGATTTTCTTCGCCTCCTCCAAACTGGTCGGGCACTTGTTCCCCTTGGGAAGACGTTCATGCCAGAATGACATGTTCTTGTCGAAGCATGCGTCGGTCATTTTGTGTTTTACCTTCATCTCCAGAGCCATGAGCGTTACTTTCAGGCGGGTATCCTCGGGCCTGCATCCTTCATACAATGGAGTAACCGCGTCTAACTCAAGTTGATCCATCTTGGCTTTCTCTCGGGCGGCAGCTCTTGCGTTATCCGTCTAATTGAGAAGCAGCTCTTGAATATGAGGGTCCTGCACCCAGCCCATCGATGGTCCAGCGTCGTCTGCTCCGCCGGCATCATCATCTTCATGATCATGCCCGTCGTCTGCTCCGGCATCTTCCTCATCATCATGTCCTGCATCTTCTACATGATGACTGTGTACAGCATCACCGTCGTGATCATCTCCTGGGGATTCTTCGTCTTCTCGCCCGCCCGAGCCGCGGTGGTTGTCTTGCAGCCCTTCCTCATTTCTTGCTCGACCCCCATGGACGACTTCGTAGTCATCTTCATCACCTTGCCACCGATAGCCATCCATGAAACCACGCAAGAGCAGGTGGTCCCGCACCTTCCCGGATTCCGGGTCCGCAATAAGGCTCTTCAGCTTGCATCTTCGACATGGACATCTTATCTCCGTCTCGTTCTTTTGAAGCATCTCGGCCTTCGCGGACCTCAAAAACCTATTCATGATGCCTTCAGTCATCATGCGGACCATGGTCGCCTGCGGGGTAGAGCAAAACGATATTTTAGAACCAAGAAAAAAATTGGCATGACTTTCCCTAAAAATAGGACCAAAAAGAATGTTTAATGCCAAAATTCTCGCCGAAACGGAAATGAATCAACATTCCGGCAAAATATTGGCAACTATCGCATTTCAAATACCGGTACACCTCCAAACACAAACACATATGCAACACCACAAACATATGCAACACCACAAACATACATAGATCTAGCTAGGCCATAAAAAGTGCATGTGCACATTGTTGTAGGGAGAACAACATAAATATAGCTTCCCCCCTTACTTACCTATCAAAACAAGGTAATTTAACCACTTAAATTGAATGAATCTATGGTGGAAATGAGGTGAAAAAGAGGAGGCACCCGAGACAAGGAGGAGGTGGAGAGAATGAAGTGGGGAGAAAGTGAGTGTGGGTAGGAGAGGCTGTCCAAAATATCTTGTTGCTGCTCACTTACTAATGGCGCACCAACTCTAAATGCGCCATTAGTAATCCAGGTTACTAATGGCGCACCTTCTGGTGGTGCGCCATTAGTAGTTTTGCAAAAAAAAACATACTAATGGCGCACTGTCCCATAGTGCGCCATTGGTAGTTTTGCAAAAAAAGGAATAAAAAATATAATAAAAAAACAACATTAGTGGCGCACTTTCCGGCAGGTGCGCCATTACTAGTTACAACTAGTAATGGCGCACTGTGTCTGGATGCCCCATTAGTATGTTTGGACAGGCGCACTAGTTAAAAAAATTTGGATACTAATGGCGCACCCTGGGCCAGGTGTGCCATTAGTAGTTTCAACTCTAATGGCGTATCAGAAGGTGGTGCGCCATTAGTATATACTAATGGCGCACCGCTTGTCTGGTGCGCCATTAGTGTCAATCCCATCTATAGCCCTTTTTCTAGTAGTGTCATATGTGCCCTGGCAATACGATGACAGGCGCCTGTATGGTGATGAGCGAAGAGTTCCGGTCGACCCCAGGGAACCCGGATTTGATGCGAGATCTCTTCTCGTACAAAATCTAGTCAACCAAAATTAGGCACATAGAGAAGGACAAGATGTACACCGCCCGAGTGGAAGCTGAGTGCATGTTTCTGGCCCCGAGTGTTTCAGCAGAGCTATCCGAGCTGCAGAGATCTCGCCCAACTTCAGATTGGCGACGGGCGTGAGCAAGTTCACCGATGAGTCGAAGCCCGATACTTGGCTAGAAGATTACCAGGTTGCAGTGAAGATTGGTGGTGGCAATGATGATGTGGCCATGAAACACCTGCCCCTGACACTGGAGGGTTTGGCTAGAGCTTGGTTGAATCAGTTGGCTCCTGGTAGTATCTTCAGTTGGGAAGAGTTGGCTTGAGTGTTTGTCAGGACATTCGAAGGTACTTGCAAATAACCTGTAGGGCTGACCGAATTGCAGCACTGTGTCCAGAAACCGAACAAAACTTTGAGAGATTACATCCAAAGATGGACCACTCTACATCATACCGTGGAGAATGTGTGAGAACATCAGGCAGTCTACACCTTCAAGGAGGGCCTTCGGTACTAGGAGCTCAACCTGAAATTCGGTCGGACAGGAGACATGTCCCTGGCTCGGATGATGGAAATAGCCACTCGGTATGCTAACGGTGAGGAAGAAGACCGATTCTGAAGTGGCAAGAACAAACCAGTCGCCTAGGACACCGAAGGAGGAAATTCCAGTCGGAAGGTGAAGCGTAAAGCCGAACCCGCAGGTCCTGGTGAGACCGCAGTTGTGAACCAATGGAAATTTAAAGGAAAGCCTAAAGGGCCACGGATCTGCAAGAAAGTGAAAGATCAAGCGGGAAATGATGTGCTTGATTTGCCATGTCACATACACACCAAGAAAGATGAAGAGGGAAACCTAATTTACCCCAAGCATACCACTCAACAATGTCGACTCCTAATTCAGAGCTTCTGAGAGGGCCAGTCCAGTGAAAAGGAAAAGGAGTCCGATAAGGATGAGGACAAAGAGGAGGATGATGGTTACCCCAATGTTAATGCCACTTTAGTGATTTTTGCTGACATCGAGAGAAAAATTCGACTAAAAGTTATCAACAGAGAAGTAAATATGGTTGCTCTGGCAACAACAACATATCTAAAGTGGTAAAAAACTCCCATTACATTTGACCAGTCCAATCACCCAGCGCACGTTGCTACCCCTAGGAGGCAAGCGTTGGTGGTCGACCCAGTCATTGGGGGCACTCGACTAACTAGGGTTCTGATGGATGGTGGCAGTGGCTTGAACATTTTGTACGCTGAGTTCCGATGTCCAAGCTCAGTGAAAGCAACATGAGATTCCACGGGGTCATTCCAGGAAAGAAAGTCGATTCGCTCGGCCAGATCACTCTTGATGTGGTTTTCGGTGATTCAAAGAATTACCGTAAGGAAAAGTTGACTTTTGAGGTGGTGGATTTCCATAGCGCTTATCATGCTATTCTGGGCAGAACTGCATATGCTCGTTTTATGGCTCGACCATGCTACGTGTATATCAATTTGAAAATGCCTGGCCCTAGAGGTGTGATCACAGTCACAGGAAACCGGCAAAGGGCTGAAGAGTGCCTCCAGAAGGGCTCGAAGATCACCGATTTGCATAAGTCAGATGTGCAAATAGAAGAGTACCAGAAAAATGCAGATCTGAGTGATTTGTTGCGAGCTAAGAAGCCTGCTTTAGAGACCGCATTCCAGTCGGCCGGTGAGACAAAATCTGTCCATATTCACCTGACCGACCCCAATGCTGCTCCGACCCACATCTCAACAACACTCGATAGCAAATAGGAATAAGCTCTCATTCAGTTCCTCCATGAGAAATGGGACATCTTTGCATGGAAACCATCTAACATGCCGGGTGTGCCCAGGGGACTGGCTGAGCACCGTTTGCACGTCGACCTAAAAGTGAAACCTGTCAAAGAGCATCTTCATCGGTCCGCTATAGAGAAGAGGAAAGCAATTGGTGAAGAAGTGGCTCGACTTCTGGCAGCTGAGTTCATCCGCAAGATATACTACTCCGAGTGGCTCACCAATATTATTATGGTCCCTAAGAAAGATGATTCACTTCGTATGTGCATCGATTTCAAACACATCAATCGGGCCTGCCTGAAAGATCATTTCCCTCTCCCCCGCATCGACCAGATTGTCGACTCGACTGCGGGGTGTGAGCGCTTGTCCTTTTTGGACGCATATTCCGGGTACTATCTGATCTGACTGTATGGGCCCGACGAAATAAAAACAGCCTTCATCACCCCATTCGGGTGTTTTTGCTATGTTACCGTGCCTTTTGGTCTCAAGAATGCTTGTGCCACTTTCATGCGCATGATTCAGAAGTGTTTGCTCACTCAAATCAGTCGGAATGTGGAAGCATACATGGATGACATCGTGGTCAAGTCACGTAAAGGTTCCGACCTACTGACTGACCTCGCTGAAACCTTTGCCAACTTGAGAAGATGTGATATCAAGCTCAACCCGTCAAAATGCACATTCGGAGTTCCAGGTGGAAACTTACTCCCTTTCCTCGTTTCTGAATGTGGGATAGACGCAAACCCAGAGAAGGTTGGGGCAATCCTCCGAATGACACGCCATGTGCGTGTGCACGACGTTCATAAGCTTACTGGTTGCCATGGCTCTGAAGCCGAAGCGGCATTTGAAAAGCTTAGAGCCCTACTTTCCACCCATCCGGTGCTTGCTGTCCCAATCAGCAAAGAGCCTTTACTACTGTACATTGTAGACACTGGACAAGTTGTTAGCACAATGCTCACGGTCGAGCGGGAAGAAGAAGGCAAAGCCTACAAAGTTCAATGCCCAGTGTATTATGTTTCTGAAGTCTTAACTCCGTCCAAGCAGAGATATCCGCATTATCAGAAGCTTGTTTATGAAATTTACTTGACCACGAAGAAAGTAGCACACTATTTCTCAGACCACTCGGTTTCAGTCGTCAGCGACGCTCCATTGTCAGCAATTCTGAACAACAGGGACGCAACTGGTCAAGTGGCAAAGTGGGCGATTGAACTCCTTCTGTTGGATATCAAGTTTGAAGCAAAGAAAGCAATCAAGTCCCAAGCAATAGCATATTTCCTCGCCGAATGGATTGAACGGCAGCAACCGACTCAGATTCACTCAGAACATTGGACTATATTCTTTGATGGATCCAAGATGCTGAATGGCTCTGGCGCTGGTGTAGTTCTGGTATCCCCAAGAGGTGATAAGCTCATCTATGTCCTCCAAATTCACTTTGATTCTTCAAATAATGAAGCTAAGTATGAGGCACTTTTGTATGGGTTGTGTATGGTTATCTCACTGAGTGTCCATCGCCTGATGGTCTACGGCGACTCAGACTTGGTGGTTAATCAAGTGATGAAGGAATGGGATATCAGGAGCCCAGCTATTACTGGTTATTGCAAGGCAGTTAGAAAGCTGAAGAAGAAGTTTGAAGGGTTGGAGCTCCACCACATACCTCGGATCAAGAATCAAGCTACTGATGATCTGGCGAAGATAGGTTCCACTCGGAAACCTATCCCCAGCAATGTGTTCTTGGAGCACCTCCATACCCCTTCTGTTCAAGAAGATCCCTTTACGGAAGAGCCTCCACAGCCGATAAGTTCAACTAGTCCGACTGAAATTGAAGTCCCACCTGTGGTTGAGCTGATCATGGAAGTTTTGGTAATCACCCCCGACTGGACGGTACCATATATTGCGTATCTACTCAGAAGGGAACTCCCATAGGATGAAGATGAGGCCCGTCAGATTGTCTGTCAATCCAAAGCCTTCACAGTGATAGGTGAACAACTTTACAGAGAAAGTGTTACTAGAGTTGCTCAGCGTTGCATCTCCCTAGAAGAAGGTCGACTGATCCTAAATGAGATCCACTCAGGGACCTGCGGCCACCATGCGTCCTCTCGGATCATCATGGCCAAAGCATACCGAGCAGGGTTCTACTGGCCACGTGCAAAGGAGATGGCGAAAGATATAGTCGACAAGTGCGTAGGCTGCCAGTTCTACTCAAACATGTCTCACAAGCCTGCGTCTGCTTTGGAGACTATTCCACTCGTCTAGCTGTTTGCAGTATGGGGGTTACAAATGGTTGAACCTTTCAAGACTGGCAAAAGTGGTTTCACTCATCTACTTGTGGCAGTCGACAAATTCACCAAATGGATTGAAGCTAAGCCTATCAAGAATCTTGATTCAAACACTGCCATCAGTTTCACTAGAGAGCTGATATTCAGATATGCAGTACCTCAAAGTATTATCACAAATAATGGCTCCAACTTTGATTCGGATGAGTTCAGAGTGTTTTGTGCTTCCCAAGGCACTTGGGTTGATTACGCATCTGTTGCGCACCCGCAGTCGAATGGGAAGGCAGAGAGGGCGAATGGTTTGATCCTTCAAGGGCTGAAACCCCGATTGATGCGCAATCTCAAGCATGCTGCTAGAGCCTGGGTGAATGAATTGCCATCAGTCCTATTGGGATTGAGAACAACTCCCAATAGGTCGACTAACCGAACTCCCTTCTTCTTGGTGTATGGTGCTGAGGCTGTGCTTCCGAGTGACATGCTGCACAATGCCCCCTAAGTGGAACTTTTCTCAGAAGCCGAAGCGGAACAAGCACATCAGGATGCGGTTGATCTCTTGGAAGAAGAACGACAGATGGCTCTGATCCGGTCGACCATCTATCAGCAAGACCTATGTCGATTCCATGCCCATAATGTCATAGGTCGAGCATTCCAGGAAGGAAACCTTGTGCTCCGACTGCACCAGAAATGACCTCACAAACTCGCTCTGGCCTGGGAAGGCCCCTTCATCGTCACCAAGGTGCTCCACAATGGGGCATGTCACCTCTACAACGTAGGCACAAAAAAGACGAGCCACTCTCATGGAATGCGGAGCTCCTCCGCCGTTTTTATACCTAAACACTCGGATCGGCGAGTTGTAATAAGAATCCTTAAGTTCGCTTATCAAAGATAAGATTTTTGCAGTATCTTAATGATTGTTACCCATCAAGCATATGTGTTCAAATCCCCCAGTGGGTGGCTTAGCCGCGGACCCGATTTGCCTAAGTTTCAAAAACAATCCGAGTGTAGGGAAACCCTCCCACTCGGAGGCTTAGCCACGAATCCGATTCGCCTAAGTTAAAAAACTACTCCGAGTGGAGAGCGATCCTCCCACTCGGGGGCTTAGCTGCGACCTCGTACTCGCCTAAGTTACAAAATTACTCTGAGTGGAGAGCGACCCTCCCACTCGGGGGTTTATCTGTGACCCCATACTCGCCTAAGTTAAAAACTACTCCGAGTGGACAGCGATCCTCCCACTCGGGGGCTTAGCTGCGACCCCGTACTCACCTAAGTTACAAAACTACTCCGAGTGGAGAGCGATCCTCCCACTCGGGGGCTTAGCTGCGACCCCATACTTGCCTAAGTTACAGAACTACTCCGAGTGGAGAGCGATCCTCCCACTCGGGGGCTTAGCCGAGACCCCGTACTCCCCTAAGTTACAAAACTACTCCGAGTGGAGAGCGATCCTCCTAGTCGAGGGCCTAGCTGCGACCCCGTACTTGCCTAATAAGTTACAAAACTACTCCGAGTGGAGAGCGATCCTCCCACTCGGGGGCTTAGCTGCGACCCCGTACTCGCCTAAGTTACAAAACTACTACGAGTGGAGAGGGATCCTCCCACTCGGGGGCTTAGCTGCGACCCTGTACTCGCCTAAGTTACAAAACTACTCCGAGTGGAGAGCGATCCTCCCACTCGGGGGCTTAGCTGCGACCCCGTACTCACCTAAGTTACAAAACTACTCCGAGTGAAGAGCGATCCTCCCACTCGGGGGCTTAGCTGCGACCCCGTACTCGCCTAAGTTACAAAACTACTCCGAGTGGAGAGCGATCCTCCCACTACTACTCCGAGTGGAGAGCAATCCTCCCACTCGGGGGCTTAGCTGCGACCCCATACTCGCCTAAGTTACAAACCTACTCCGAGTGGAGAGCAATCCTCCCACTCGGGGGCTTAGCTGCGACCCCATACTCATCTAAGTTAAAAAACTACTTTGAGTGGAGAGCAATCCTCCCACTCGGAGGCTTTGGTGCGACCCCGTACTCGCCAAGTTAAAAAACTACTCCGAGTGGAGAGCAATCCTCCCACTCAGGAGCTTAGCTGCGATCCCGTACTCATCTAAGTTAAAAAAACTACGTTGAGTGGAGCGCTCTCGGAGCCGCGCCATTATTACAATGTTCCGGTTGCACTCAGAGCTGCGCCACAAGTGCAACGTCCGGTTGCACTCGGAGCTGCGCCACAAGTACAATGTCCGGTTGCACTCGGAGGTGCGCCACAAGTACAATGTTCCATTGCACTCGGAGTTGCATCACAAGTACAATGTTTGGTTGCACTTGGAACTGCGCCACAAGTACAACATAAACCCTGAGTGAAGAGCGACCCATTCGCTTGGAGTTTTAGCTGTTATTCCCGATTCACTAGAAGTCAGAAAACTCAAAGGTGATGAACCATATTCAAAGAAAAACCATTTTCGGATAAATCCAAAAAAGTTTAGAACTGCGAAACAGAAGTACTCAGGCGCCAGGCCCGGAAAAGTTTAACGGTTACAAAATCACTCGGCATTCGGAGGCAAATAAAAGCGAAGCACCAAGTTTGTTTACTCTATGAGAGGAGGGCTAGCTGGCTCGACGAAGTCGTCTAGGTTGATTCCATCGGCGATGTGAGTAGCAGCCTCGATGAAGGTCTCCATAAAGGACAGGAATGGAAGCTTCTTGGTATTTGCGACCTTGATAGCCACCAGTTTCTATTCTCTAGCTTCTTTGCAATGAACGCGGACCAGAGACAGAGCCACGTCAGCGCCGTACCAAGCAGAGGACTTCTTCCATGCCTGCACACGACCAAGGACTTCATTGAGTTGAGTCATCAGAGACTTGAGGTCGTTTTGGAACGTCACTTTTGGCCAGAGTTCTGTGTCGATCCGTGACGTCGCCACCTTCAGTCGTGCAAGATACTCCACCACGCTGGCAAGACGAGATTCCATCCGTAGCACGTTCATCGTAGCTTCACATTTGACGGGGGAATTAATGGGGTCCAGACTTGTCTCAATCCGCCCAGTCTCTTCCTCACAATTTTGACAGAATTCTGCACACACAGGAAAATATTGAGTCGACGGTCACATGATGAGTCGGTAGATGCAAATCAGTAAGACAAGGGAAAGTACCTTCAAGCATAACGAACATCTTCTTGGCAAGTCCTCCCAGATAAGCCTCCGGGTCATTTCTCTTGTGAGTGAGATCTCCTACCTTGTCAGTCAGGGCCACCTTGTCCTTGTTCAACTGCATGACTTCTTTGTTGGCTTCATTAATGGCAGTCTTCAGCTTGCATTTTCCTCTTCCAACTTGCTGACTGAAGCCATCTTCTTGTTAGCAAGTTCATCTTTCTCTCGTGTCGTCTTCTGCGCTGCTGCAATGTCAAGGTTCTTCTGCTCCAAAGCCTGCTTCATTTTGTCTAAAGAAATAACATTCTTCAGACGTGCTTGGAGTTGTCTGTTTTCACTATGCATATCTGTTTGAGTAGTCACTTAGTTCAAAAAATGAAAGGAAAAGATGACAAGGCAAACAGTCGACAAGTTATTACCTCACATGGCACCTGCTTCATCCTTAGCCTTCTGCAAGTTCTCCTTGGCCAACTCCAGGTCGAGATTGAGCTGGATCTGATTCCTTTCCAACTCAGTAAACTGAGCCCCGAGTTCACAAGATTTCTGCAATGAACGAATAGGACACGACAGTTGACACGAACAAAGATCAATTGCTTCCAAGCGAAATGATACAAGTTCAGGTCATTATGGCAAAAAGAGTTCTAAGAATACTGTCGAATCAAACATTCAACAGTAGTCTCGGGGACTACACCCAGTGGGTGCACTTAGCATGCCCCCACTGGTTTGACTTTCCACTCGACATGGTCCGTCAAGTCAGGGAAAAAAATTGAGACAACAATTATTCTCAGACCACCGCTGACTGCCCGCAGTCGATCGCGGTCTCGGGGACTACACCAAGTGGGTGCTCTTAGCATTCCCCCACTGGTGCGGATACCACTCGGCCCGACCTATTTGGACCGAGTGGCAGAACTCTAAAGATACATTATTCTTAGACCATCGCACCGCGGTCTCGGGGACTACACCCAGTGGGTGCACTCTGTGTGTCCCCACTGATTCAAGAGTACACTCTACGCGATCTAGTTTACTCAAGTGGAAGAACTGTACATCATAAGTTAAAGCACCCAGTGGGTGAACAGATGCAAGATGCAGACTCATGGTAGATGCACATTAAAGGCTTGAAAACATTGATCCACGGACATCTTATGAATAATAAAGGAGTAGTTTTCAAGTACCATATTCGAGCATAAATCAAGCTGAAAGATCAGTCGGAAATCAACTCTCATGGACATTGGTTTGGAGAGCAAAGTTGGCATCATAGGCAGCCTTGCTAGC
Source organism: Triticum aestivum (assembly GCF_018294505.1). NCBI lineage: Eukaryota > Viridiplantae > Streptophyta > Magnoliopsida > Poales > Poaceae > Triticum > Triticum aestivum. The sequence continues at coordinate 269,088,261 of NC_057809.1, read as the reverse complement.
TTCGTGCACCACCTTCATTTGCTCCATCATAAGGCCTGCTTGGCGTATAGCCTCCTTAGCAGTGCCCACTGGGTCCTCTAGGACATGATGGGTAACGAAGAGTGGAGTCGGTGGAGCAGTTGAAGCAGCCAAGGGATCTGAGGCGTGGAGTTGCACGGACGGAGCAAGTACTTGGGCGGTCGACATGGAAGGACGGTCAATCGACACAGGATCGGCAAAAGAAACATAAGCCCGAATTGGATCTCTGGATTGTTGGATCACTGATTCTGGCACTGATGTCGACTGAGGTACCTTGCTGGCAAGCACCCTCTTACTTGAAGTCCTGCCCTTTCTTCTCGTGGTCTTCTAAGGCACATCTTCATCATTGTCCGGAAGATCAATGACATTTGGTGGTGCTGCAAAAGACTCGACCACAAGAGTTCAGTCAACTGACAGTACAATTGACAAAATGAGGGTAAGATAGTGGAGTTGTACCTGCTTTGGAAGTAGCCACATGCTCAGTCTCCTCATCATCTTGGTCCTTGTAAATGTCCATGGAGGTCCCAGAACTAGCAGCGCTGAAAGTTTCAGAACTTGTTGGGGATATTACTATCAGTCATGACCCGCCCAGGAGGGGCCGGATCAGCCCCAATGGCGGGTTACGCAAGAAGCCCAGTAAACATTCAAGACGATAGTTTATTAAACCTTATAGAAGGCCCAAAGGCCTGGGGATGGCTTAAAGGCTAGATATTGTAAACCGCCATATGTAAGGAAAGACTTGCAAATAAAGCATTGTAAAGGAAGTCACCGAGCCGGATGTGATTATGAGCCGGCCGGGACTCTGTAGGCCACTAGGCGTCAACCCATGTACATAAAGGGACGACCCGGTGGCGGCTTAGGGCAAGAAACAACAAATCCATAACCAAGCCGGCGAGTTGAGCCTCTTGGTGATCGGAACCCAGCAATACCAATCCCAACTAGACGTAGGCTTTTACCTTCATCATAAGGGGACGAACTAGTATAAAACCCTCTCGTGTCCTTTGTCCCGATTAACCCCTTTAAGGTTCCGAAGTGCGATGGCCCTACGACTAAGTCCTTGCTCTAAGACATCTGCCGTGACAATTCCATGATAGTTGGCACCCACCATGGGGCTAGCGCACGGTGGATTTGAGTTCTTGAAGGGCAACTTCGAAGGGCTCGAGGGATATGCTGTGGGCCGGATGACCAAGAGTTGTCACGGCAAGCTCTACATTGACGACGGAGGCTGGGGCCCCAAGGCTGGCTCAATTGAGTATGGATACCGGGTCCCCTTCGGCGGGATTCACGTCTTCATCGGCCGGATCGGCGAGTCAGGTCCTGAGCCGGACGTCCACACCGACCTCATCGAAACAGCTCGGCGCGCGAGGACCGCCTGTGTTCCATCTTCCGTGAAGCATGCCTTCGTAGGCTGCGTCCACGGTGGTGAATACTCCGAAGGATCGATGGAGGGCGGTGAGATGGCCGTCTGTTCTGACACTGCATCATCAATGGGCGAGACGGACCTTTTGCACCAGCTGCAGGACGACATGCTCGGGGGCTGTTCCAATGGCAGCAGTATTTCGGACCCCCTTGAGCCGCCGAATTGGGCCGAAGTCTTCATGGCAGGGACACAACCCGGGCAGAACTCTACAACAGCGGTGGCAACAGCTACCGGGTCAGCTGCAGCCAGGTCAGGAGACCCCACGCGCCCCCCGGCTCAGATCTTGATGGACCTCATGGATAAACTGACGACTCTGTTAACTGCCGTGGGAGAGCCGGCGGATAAAGCCCAGCATGACATAGAGGTGGACGCGTACGTGAAGAGATGGTGCAAGCTAAGGAAAATCTAGCCACAGAGGAAGTCAGGATGGCAGCAGAGCGGGCGGCTTTGGAGGTTCGTGCTCAACAGCTTCAAGCGGAGACCTTCCAGCTCTCGGTGGATCTGAACGCGCCGAACGAGGTCATGAGGAGGAGGCATCAGAAAACCCAATCACGTCTGCCTCTGACGCTCGATCCTAGGAATCTTTTTCACACACCCGGAGCCGGGGGAAGTAACCCGCCGAAGACACCCCGGATTACAACACCCGGCGCACTGGTCTAGCCACGTGCCATGGATCCACCTCGTATAATTACCGCTCCACCTCATTACGTCCCAACGCCGCCGGGTCACTTCTCCAACCCCTTGGAAAACCTCATTGCAGCATCGGCTCGTCTGACGGCTCTTCCGATGGAAGGTGACTCACCGGCGGCGGTTGAAACGCGGAGGGTAAGAGAACTTCTTCAAACAGCTCTGGCGCAGCAGGATGCATACTCCTATAGTCGAGATAGGATCCATTCAACTCCTCTCCCAAGCCGGAGCCCGAGTTACAGTAGGCATATGGAATCCGCAGATATGTCAAGTAATGCTCAATGCCACAACCGGCCATACAGACATGGGCCGGTGCGGGCTGGAGCCGTTAACTTGGCGGATCAGGAGAGGATTCGACAAGAGGTGGAATGAGGAGTTCAAATGGCAGCAGATCAGGCGGCTCATCAAACTTTTCTGGCTTATCCAGCAACCTCAGTCGAGGAAGGAGTGGCCACAAGAACCGAGGCGTTCCTTGCTTGGTGTCGGCCATAGGTAATGAGCGTTTGCCAAATGATTTTAAGTGGCCTCGTAAGGTGCCTAATTACACGGAAGACTTATAGCCCGGGGCTTGGATTGAGAGTTATGAGATGGCTATGGAGTTGTTGGAGGTCAGCGACGCAACAATGGCCAAGTATTTCACTATGATGTTGGATGGAACAGCTCGTACTTGGTTGAAGGGATTGCCACCCAATTCTGTCGGCTCATGGGCGGAGTTGAAGGCCCAGTTCATCCAGAACTTTAAAGACACGGGTAAGCAGCCTATGTCGATTGTGGACATGACCAATTGCAAGCAAGAGGATGGTGAATCCATAACCCATTGGGTGCGCCGGGTCAAGGAGATAATACATTCATCTGATAAGAGAGATGGCGGCTCAGCAGTCTTAATGTTGGAGAAAAAAATGCCGTTTCGAACCTCTGAAGCAGAAGCTGGGGCGGCTCAAGCATGACTGTAATGACATGGGAACGTTGATGGAGGCTCTCGTCAAGTATGCTGATTCGGATACTACCAAGGACCCGGTGTCTAACGAAGAGAAGGCAACGAAGGGAAAGAAGAACGACAACGACAAGGGTCACCAGCATAACCCGGCAAATCAAGGAGGTAATAAATGTAAGGCTGATGAGTCTGTTGCTAACACCAATCCACAGGACAGAAATCAACGGCGCAAGGGCAGATATCCCCCTCGGTCGGGCGGGTCAGGTCCCACCCTTGAGCATTATTGAATGAGCCTTGTCCAAAGCACGACACCCCGGAGAAGCCAGCCACCCACCTGTGGAAAGATTGTATGATCGTGAAGGCGTTTAAAAATTCAAACGCGTTTGATGGAGGTCACGGCCCAGGTGGCGGCTCAGGTGGAGGCGGTTTCCAAGGCCCGGGCGCCGGCTCAGGTGGAGGAGGATTCCACGGTCAGGGCCATCCTGGTAACCAAGGAGGGTATAATCCGCAACCCGGCCAACGTAATAAGCAGCAGCAGTCTGGATATCAGGGCAACCCGAAGCAGCTGAATAGTGGGCAATACCATGTATTCACCACTAGCTTATGTAAGAGAGACCAGAAGCTTCACAAGAGGGCCGTCAATGCCATTGAGCCGGTGATTCCATGTTACTTATGTTGGTCAGAGCAGCCTATTCTGTGGAGCAGAGAGGATCACTCACCCCAGGTCGATAATCCGGATCACTTGGCTTTGGTAGTGGCGCCTCAGGTTGGTGGATACAAATTCACTTTGGGAGACATCATTCAAAATAGAGAAGCCACTGGTCGAGTCGCCAAGTGGGCCATTGAGCTTGGGTCTCATGGGTTGAAGTATGTGCCACGTACCGCGATCAAATCTCAAGCACTAGTTGACTTCATTAATGACTGGACAGAGATGCAGATGCCAGAAGAGAAACCAGACAACACGTATTAGACTATTCATTTTGATGGGTCCAGACAGTTGGAAGGCTCGGGGGCTAGAGTTTTTTTAACCTCTCCGCGAGGTGACAAATTTTGTTATGTGTTACGGTTTATGTTTCCTTGCACTGACAACACATCAGAGTATGAAGCCTTGCTCCATGGTCTTCGAGTGGCAAAAGAGATGAGTTTGAGCCGGGTCAGATGTCTTGGCGACTCAGATCTAGTGGCTCAACATGTATCAGGCAAGTTGGATTCCAAGGACCCTCTCATGGCGGCTTATCGCCGGGAGGTTGATGCTATTGTAGGGCATTTTAAAGGTTATCAGGTGGAGCACATTGACCGTCGAAAGAACGAAGCGGCTGATGCTTTAAGCCAATTGGGGTCTCAGTGTAAGCCGGTACCACCTAACACCTTTTTGGATGTTTTGCATAACCCGTCTGTCAAGTTGCCCACAGAAGAAGATTTAGCTGTTCCTGACCCGGAGGTGCAGTTGGTGGCGGCTCTTCATTTCATCCCAGATTGGACAATGCCATTCTTGGCTTACATGACCCGGGGAGAGTTGCCAGCGGATGAGACCCTGGCTCGACAGATAACCCGGCGGTCCAAGTCAATGACGATTTCGTATGGAGAACTATACCATCGCAGCGTCTCCGGAGCATTTCAATGGTGTGTTTCCCTCGAAGAAGGTCAAGAAATACTTCGTGAGATCCATGAAGGCGATTGTGGTCATCACGCCGGGTTAAAATCTCTGGTGGCCAAGGCTTTTCGTCACGGTTTTTACTGGTTGACGGCTCACGCTGATGCAGAGGATCTAGTCAGCAGATGTGATGGATGTTAAAAGTTCGCACGATGAGCGGATGTGCCGGCTCAAGAGCTCCGGATGATTCCAATCACTTGGCCGTTTGCGGTCTGGGGACTTGACATGGTGGGACCTTTCAAAAGGTCTAAGGATAAAAAGACACATCTCTTAGTGGCAGTTGATAAATTCACTAAGTGGGTTGAGGCGGAGCCAGTGAGTAAGTGTGACGCGGCCACGGCGGTTCAGTTCATGAAAAAGGTGATCTTCTGTTTTGGTTTTCCACACAGCATTATCACTGACAATGGCACTAATCTATCCCAAGGGGCTATGGAGGAGTTTTGTCAACATGAGCATATCCGGCTTGATGTTTCTTCTATAGCTCATCCTCAATCCAATGGTCAAGCTAAGAGAGCCAATCAGGAAATTTTAAAAGGTCTCAAACCCTGGCTTATGGTTCCCTTACAGCAAACGCCGGGTTGTTGGGTAGAGGAATTACCCTCGGTGTTGTGGAGTATCAACACCACGCCTAACAGGTCTACAGGTTACACACCCTTCTTCATGGTTTATGGAGCAGAAGCAGTGTTGCCTAGTGACATCCGTCATGACTTGCCCCGTGTGGCGGCTTATGTTGAAGCTAATGATGAACAAGCCAGACAGGATGCACTTGACTTGTTGGATGAACAAAGAGACTTAGCAGCGGCTCGATAAACAATTTATCAATAGGACTTGCACCGTTGTCACAGCCGCCGGGTTTAGTCCAGGACTTTTCAGGAAGGCAACCTGGTGCTCCGGCTCATCCAGGATCTGTCAGATGCGCACAAGTTATCCCCACCTTGGGAAGGACGCTTTGTGGTCAGCAAGAACTTAAACAATGGGTCGTATTATCTCATCGGCCTTCGAGAGCACAAAGATTCACGTAAGTCGGAGGAGGAGACCCGCCGGCCATGGAACATTGCTCAACTTCGGCCATACTACACCTGAGCCACCGGCTCTCATCATGTACATACTTTAACATTGTATATACCATGATAAGCAATAAAGTAAGACCATCAGTCTCTTTTCTTTTCAAAGATTATGCATCTTTGTTATTTCTTATTTTCAAATGACTATTAAGGAGCTGATCATATTTGAATCAAGTCTAACCTTTTTTGGTCCGGCTTATGATCGTATTCAAATCTAGCTGCAATTATCATGGTCACTTGGGGGATTACTATTCAAACATAGGTCGTATTCGAACCAAAGAGAACATAGCTGTCGTAACCCTCTTGATCGGCTCAAGGCCAAACTCACTAGGGGGCTTCTTGATCGTATCCGAATCATAGCTTAACCCCTTTTTTGGACCGACTTGGATCGTATTCGAATCAGGGTCGTTAAAAACCTCTCGAGGTCATTTGGGGGCTTCCTATTCAAACATAGGTCATATTCGAACCAAAGAGAACATAGCTGTCGGTACCCTCTTGATCGGCGCAACGCCACATCCACTGGGGGCTATATGGTCGTATTCGAACCTTAGCTTAACCGCTTTGGTCCGGTTTACTGATCTTATTCGAATCAGAAGCCACCAACATTTAAATATAAGGTTAAATCATACTTGCTAACTGTTATCTGCCTTCGAGTTTCTTGTCACAAATAATTAGCATGATCTTCTTTGTTGACTTGTCTGTTTGACAACAAGGCTACCAAGGTATGATGATCATTAAAGTATTCAAAGGCATTGATTGCTCAGAAAGATTGAGTTAGCAACTTCATTACCCGGGTTATTCAAGCCGGTGGTCTAAGGATCAAAGGTACAAGTATGGCTATTATTTATATGCAATTGCCTGCTGCATTAACTAAAGGGTTAGTTTCAGCCCTTGTCCTTTATTTCTATCTGTTTTTAATTATGATAAACATATTGGATATACGCCGGGTGTTTTAACCCGTTCGGTTCTAAACCGCCAAGCTAGTTTTTCCTCTTGTATCTACAGGAACAGAGTTAAAGTTTTGCAGAAACAACCGTCGAATATGATGCATATGATTGCCATCAGGAAATACGGAGTCACACACAGTGTTTTATGCACGATGGCATCGGCAAGGCATTCAGTGTTTTCACAACTAAACTATTACAAGGCTTTTTATAAAGCCAATGAAGATGGTTGTTACTCCTTCCTCGCCGGTTCACCACCCTCTGTTGGCTGGAAGTTGGGTTTTGACCAATCAAAACCATTCACAGCGACAAATTCGGCTTCATCGTCGATCAGGCCAGCCGAGTCAACTTCCGGGGCAAATGTATTTTCTCTTACAGGCGGGATCAAATCTGTCACCTTGTACGAGGGAGTCTCCATCTTCTTATTTTCAGCATCAAAACCCGGCTGATATTTGTCAATGTTGGTATCATCTCCAAGGGTAGTTGCCTGAGGCCGGACTCCGCGCACGCAAGCCATGAAGTCATCCTGCTCAAAGGAAGATCCATCTTCCTTCACGGTGGGATAGCCTCTGGCCACGTCCGCGGGGTCTAGGTGTGGCACCCAAGCCTTGGAGAGGCTCAGGGCAGTCAAAGCCCCGGCTTGCGCACAGGAGCGCTTCACTTCTTGAAATCTGGCAGGCAGGATTGATAGTTTCTTCAAGACGTCGCTGAGCCGGTTGGGTCCTTGATTGGCAGGAGAGATGGCGGCAAGTGCCCATTGTGCACCAATATACGGTTGTTCTACTAAGGTATACACTGCTTTCAGTTTAATCAAAGGATCTTGGCTCAGATTCTTGCTTCGTGGACCTACACATATTTTATACACAAAGTCAGCTGGCGGCTTATATTCTGGATCAGCAAAAAAGTACACAAGATTAAAAACAGACGGCTTACCAAAGATGGCGGCCACCATTTGTGACACCCGTCCCTTTAAGCCATTCAGCTCTGTTGACACCTCTTCAAGGGCTGCTTCGGCTCTCTCAGCGCATTGTGTCAGAAGCATTTTTTCCTCTGCCCAGGTCTTCTTCTTGGCAGCTAAACTGGTCTTTAAGTTTAACGTCTCAGAGAGACTTATTTGCAATTTGGAGTTAGCAGACTTGATTTCTGCTTCCTGACCTGCTAGCCGGGTCTTCGCATCAGTCAATTGCGAGTTTAGTTCAGATAAAGCATTCTACAAGAATACATATTCAGATAAGTCAAGATTTTTCTCAAAGGCTCAAATATCAAGATTCAAGTCTCAACTACTTTACAAAAAATAAGTTGACACTTGGGGGCTAATGTATGCCAAAACAATTTCTTATGACTCTACAGACATACTTTAAGTCCCAAGTACTTTACAAAGTAACAGGACTTGGCACTTGGGGGCTAATGTATGCAGTTGAACAAGTTTCTCAAGGTTAAGCCGGAATATTAGATCATTTGAATATGGTACAAAACAATTTAAGGTACCGGCTCATTTATGATCTAAAGGAACCGGCCCTTGGGGACTACAGGTGACTCTTTGCTCTATTTTAGTGAATTCAAGAAAAGTTTCAAAGGTAAAGGTCTTAGCCTATATTATAAAGTCTACAGATCATTCCGGTTCTCTCATAGTCTAAAGACTTGGGGGCGGAAGGAATATAGATAAGCCGAAAGAACGTACCTCGTATTTCAACTACAACTGTTTGACCATTTCGATCTCAGAGTCACGACTGGAGTGCACATGGCTGAGATAACTGGATAAAATATCATTGGCATTTAGATGGTCATAATCGGCAACGTCAAAGCGCACTTTCTGCCTCTCCAATGCCGCTTGTTTTGCAGTACATCGAGCCAGCACGGTTGGATTCCCCGGCTCAATAAAGCGGCTCCTGGTGATCTGGACGTCTTGTGAAGATGGTGATGGCGGGTTGGCTGAGCTTGATTGTCCAGTAGCAGAAGGGTTCACAGTGGTTTCATCAAACGACGTCTCAGGAGGATTTGCTTCTGCACCAACAGGCGGGTCTTCTGGAGCATCGGTTAATGGAGAAGATGGCCTGGCCAGGTCAGATGCAAGCACTGGCAGGTCTTCCACCGGTTTAGCTGTCTTTGCCTTCTTGGATTTAGCTTGGCCGCTAAGAGAAATGTTGCAGGATTGTCAATATAAAGATACAATTTGAACAACCCAGAAAAAGGAGGATTTTTCATTACCCAGGGGTAGTCTTGAAGGCCGGAAATTGTATCTGCGATGAGTCGCCAGAAGAGCGAGACACCTCCTGAAAAGATAAAATGAAGTTAAAGTAAGGCAAGGGAAAGGATCCATTAAACAGAGTTAAAAACAAAAAATGTAAACCTTGTTCGGGCGCTTCTGAGGAGTCTATTGAAGAACAACAGCCGGCTCATCTTCGGTCCAAGCCTGACGGGGGCTTTCATGTTGCTGCTTTTTCAAACAAAAGCTGGGATCCAAGTGAGCTAACGGGTTAGAAAACCTTACTTTACGGATCACTCGTTGAATTTTTTGTCTTGGCAAAGGCTCTGAGTTGGAGGAAATGATAGTTACCTCTGCTTCCGCGGCCTGACTGGCCCCAGTGTCATCCTAGTAATGATCAGTGTTAATAAGATTGTTAAAAAATTGGCCAAGGGACTCAAGGGATACCTCCGAGTCAGATGTATCATCAAGCATCATCCAATCTTCAATAGTGTTCTTCTTCTTCTTCTTCTTCTTCTTTTTCGATCTCTGGGTCGTTTTCTCGGCATTTATGGTGGCGGCTCTCGCTTTATTTGCAGCCTCATGATCATATTTAACTTTCTAGAAGTCAGAGTTGGCCTGCAGACAGGTAAAAAACACGATGAAAAGGTCATGCAAGTATTAAACAATATGGCTGGAAGGAGAGATATCAGAATATCCTTACTTATGGTGCCAGGTTAAGCTTGCAGAAGGGGTTTAACCCGACAATATGCAGTCTTCGTATTTCTCGTTCACCAGAAGGGTTGACATTGAAACAATATCTTCTTCTATTAATTGAACGTGGCTGTGACGAAGAGAGTCATCCGGGCCTCCACCATACTCATACATCAGCTTTGACCGGCGGCTTAAAGGGATGACCCACCATGAGATCCAGCAGCGGGTCAAATCAACTCCAGTTAACCCGTTCCCTAACAGAGCATTGATCCTTTTGATGGATGGTATCATCCTCTTGCATTCAGCGACAGTAAGCTTATCAGGAAGCGCGAACTTGGAGTCAAGACGATCGGGGCGATAACCCGGCAGTGGCTTCTCGTTTGCTGGTGAAGTGTCCTGGCAGTAGAACCAAGTCTGGTGCCAGTCCTTTGGGTGACTTGGTAAGACAATGAGGGGGAAGAAGGCACCCTGCCGACATTGAATTGATATGCCTCCAAGCTCTAAGCTAAGGGTGTTGGTGCACTCGTTCTGTCGGTTCAGATAAAAGTATTCTCTAAATAGCTCCACGGTCGGCTCTTATTGAAGATATACTTCACAGAGTACTTGGAGGTTACAGATGTTAGATATGGAATTAGGCCCGATATCTTGAGGACGGAGCTTGAAAAAGTGGATGACCTCTCTGAGGAACTTTGAGTCGGGCGGTGAGAAGCCACGGTTCATGTGGTCAGTGAAAATGATCACTTCGCCGTCTCTTGGATTGGGCCGTTCTTCTTCCGAGTCAGGGGCACGGTAAGACATGACGGTTTTTGCTGGCAGAAATCCTATGGTGAAGAACTCTTTCAAACGTTCCTCGGTTACGGTTGAGGGAACCCAGTTACAGATGGTTGGTGCTTTGGACGACATGATGTGCAAAGATGAACTGAAAAGAAAGGCAACATGCCGATTCAGTTTAATGGTGACATTGACGGTTAAGTAATGATGATGCAAACAAGTAATGGCGGCTTAGTTAAGGGCTAATGACATATAAGGAAAATTAAGCTGACATGGTAAGCCGCCATGACTACAGATATTTGAGGAAGGAAAATTCAGCTATGTTTTGAGACAAACAAGTTTCCTAAATTGTTTGGTATTATTCCAGATCAAATGGCTATTCAAAATGGAAAAAATTCTAGACCTAAAAAAGTTTAGTGCAGAGGAGTCTGGAAGTTCTAAAGCAGCCTTTGAATCAGAAAAAGGGATCTATGGATCAAGAAGAGGTACAAAAACACTACCGCGCGAGCATATATATATATATATATATATATATATATATATGTATATATATATAGCTTTTTGGATCAAAAAAGGCTTGCGGTGGATGAACTACGATGAAATATGGAGAACACGCATGAGCTCCAAAACCCTAATGTAGATCTAAGAAACGAAGGAAAGAACACTTATGGTTGCAGGTCTTCTGCGAAGCTCGCCGCGTTCTCTCTGGATTGGTTCGGGTTGATGCAGCGGCCAAAGTCGACGGAGATGGAGATGAGGCGCGGCGGCGGCAGAGCTCGAGCAGAAGGGGGTTTGCAAGAGGAAGAAGACGGAGCGAGAGAGGAGAATGAGAAGGCCGAGGCGTGCCTATTTATAAGGAAAGATGTGAACAGACAGGCACGAAAATCAAGGGAGATCTGAATAATGGTTATCCAGCTACATAGGCGCCTTGATTCTCGGGAAACATTAAAGATAAAAGATCTATTGGGAGATGACGTCATGAATTTTTTTTGAGTTTTCAAGAGATGACATCACGGCCAGTTACAAAAACTTCAACGAAGATAAGAAGATGGATTTTTGTCTAAATATAGAAGATTGACAAAGAATGAAATTCAAAGTCAACTTGGGGCCTAATGTTGGGGATATTACTATCAGTCATGACCCGCCCAGGAGGGGCCGGGTCAGCCCCAATGGCGGGTTACGCAAGAAGCCCAGTAAACATTCAAGACGATAGTTTATTAAACCTTATAGAAGGCCCAAAGGCCTGGGGGCGGCTTCAAGGCCCGATAATGTAAACCGCCATATGTAAGGAAATACTTGTAAAGAAAGGCATGTAAAGGAAGTCACCGAGCTGGATGCGATTATGAGCCGGCCGGGACTTTGTAGGCCACCAGGCGTCAACCCATGTACATAAGGGGACGACCCGGTGGCGGCTTAGGGCAAGAAACAACAAATTGATAACCAAGCTGGCGAGTTGAGCCTCTTGGTGATCGAAACCCCAGCAATACCAATGCCAACTAGACGTAGGCTTTTACCTTCATCGTAAGGGGCCGAACTAGTATAAAACCCTCTCGTGTCCTTTGTCCCGATTAACCCCTTTAAGCTTCCTAAGTGTGCTGGCCCTACGACTAAGTCCTTGCTCTAGGACATCTACCGTGACAATTCCACGATAGAACTCACTCGGTTAAGAAAAAAATGAGTCTACAAAACACAGAAGTTTCCAAACAACGCAAAAGCAAAGAGAGAAATCAAAATACTTACGCAGAAGCAACGGGAACATCCACCTTAATCTTGGGCAAGGCCTTCTGAGGCTTTGAAGGGGCGGTCTTGAGCTGCTTGGCGGCCTTTTTAGTCGGCTCCAGAGATGAAGTCTGAGTGTGTTTTTGCACTTGTGAGCTTGGAGGTGCAGCCTTGCCACACCCGCCCGCAGGGCCTTGAGACTGCTTGGATCAACGCTCTGAGCGAGGTGGTGAGTCGACTTCCTCACTGCCGCCTGATGAAGCTATGTACCTTGGGTAGGGTCATTGATATGTCCAACATACCCTCCCCAAGGACATCTCTACAAAGAATCAGAAGCATTCGAAGAGAAACCATCATCCACTCGACCATGAAGATGCGCTCACTCGACCACCTTGAAGACACTCGACCACCATAAGATGAGAAGCCCTCCGCTCTGCAACGGTCAGGACATAAACTGTAGCTTTATGGGCATTTACACCACTTTACTACAGACGTTACCAGTAACGCCCCTCCTTTATGAGCATTGAACCTTGTGTAAGGGAGGGAAGCTGGGGTCCTAGCGTACTCTATATAAGCCACCCCCTCCTCTGGGCCAGGGGTTCACACTTTTTGTAATTCACACACATATATTCAGTCGACCGCCTCCGGGCTCTGAGACGTAGGGTTGCTACTTCATCCGAGAAGGGCCTGAACTCGTAAAACTCGTGTGTACAACTCCTCCATTGCTAGGATATTGCCACTACATTCCTACCCCCTACTCTACTGTCAGTCTTAGAACCACGACAGTTAGCGCCCACCTTGGGGCAGGTGTCTTAGCGACTTGTTGGAGAAGTTGCAATTTTTCCGATCCCCTTCATCATGGTTCCTGGCGTTGGTTTGGTTGAGGGCCGCGAGATCCATCTCGGCGCGCTCGTTTTTGTCGCCGACGACTCCGCTTGGCTTCAGGAGGCACCACTCGACGCTGATGCGCTCCCCGCCCGCGGGGCGACGCACTTTCGCGCGTGAGTCCGCGGCGTCCTCCTGCGGCAACTGTCAACCTAGTACAAGTCGACTTCAGCAGCTTTCCCCCTCCCTGCGACCCGCCGGAGCAAACGCTCCGGTCGGTCGAGGCTTCAGTGGTGGGTGAATCATGCGGTGGCCCGCCAATCGGCCATCCCTCAAGTCGCGGCGATCGAGCCCGATGAAACTCTCTACGGCATGTTCGATCTGTCGACTGGCTCCGTAGAGACCGCATCCGAGTGTGACAGCAGCAACCCGGCGGCGGATGTTTTGATGGTCAACGGACCATGCAGCCCTCCTGGCTTCAACCGTGAAGACGGAGGTGATGGGAACGGCGACCCGTCGCGCGTTCACGAGGAGTACCGCCTCGAACCCCTCTCCTCGCAGCAGAGGGAGGAACTTTGCCACCGGAACATGGATGCATTGCATACTCCTATAGTTGGAGAAACCCCCGAGGCCCAGGCCTTGGAGCAGGCGCGCTTGGCCAACCTGGCTGAGCGCACTCGACTAGAGAACCTCCAGCGCGCACTCGACGATCGTGCTCGGCAGCACGCTCCCGAATCCAGTCGACGCCAACTTTTTCCTCCTCCGACTCAGGTATACCGAACCCCGATCTAGAATCTGGCAGCTGCTACCCGGATAGCGGAGTCGATCCAACCCTCCCAATCAGAAGCTGGTCGAGGTCTGGTGCAGATCCAAGCCTTACTCCGGGTGGCGGGAGAGCAGAATACGGTTGTATCTCAGTCGCGGAATAGAATCCATAGCAGATCCGTGATTGCAGACACAGTTCAGTCGGCCCATAGCCCAAGATCACCTCCGAGGCGTGAGGGACGTGGGGATCGATGAGATCAGTACAGAAACCAAGAGCAGTATGATCACCGAGTCGATCGTGATGATCATCGTTGAGTGCCCACGCCTCCCCCAAGGAGCGGATCGTACGTGCCTCGGCAAGATAGACAGCCGCCATCACAGTGTTGGGCGAGGTATTCCAGTCGACCCCATGGAGCCAGGCTTTGATGCGAGATCTATTCTCATGTAGGGCTTGGTCGACAAAAACAGGGCTCACTAAGAGGGCCATGACAGAGATCCACAAACCAGCAACATGGTGCATGTCTCTGGTCCAGAGTGCTTCAGCAGAGCTATCAGAGCTACGGTGATTCCCCCCAACTTCAGATTGGCGTCTGGAGTTAGTAAGTTCACCGGAGAGTCCAAGCCTGACACTTGGCTTGAAGACTACCGAGTGGCTGTCCAGATTGTTGGCGGCAATGATGAAGTGGCCATGAAACACCTTCCTCTGATGTTGGAGGGCTCAGCTAGAGCATGGCTGAAACAGTTAGCGCCTGGCAGCATCTATACTTGGGAAGATCTCGCTTAGTATTTGTCAGAACATTCGAGGGCACTTGCAAACGGCCGGCAGGTTTGACAGAGTTACAATGTTGTGTTCAGAAGCTGAATGAAACTTTGAGGGTTTATATCCAGAGATGGATCACCCTACACCACACGGTAGAAGATGTGTCGGATCATCAGGCAATTTGTGCCTTTAAGGAAGGCTCAGGTATCGAGAGTTGAATATGAAGTTCGGCCGGACAGGAAATATGACTCTGGTTCGGATGATGGAAATTGCCACCAAGTATGCCAATGGTGAAGAAGAGGAGCGACTCCGAAGTGGCAAGCACAAAGCAGTCGCCCACAAAGCCGGAGGAGGAAACTCCGGTCAGAAATAGAAGCGCAAGGCCAAGCCAGCTGCTCCGAGTGAAGCTTTGGCTGTGGTTCAAGGAAAGTTCAAGGGGAAGCCCAAAGGGCCGTGGAACCCCAAGAAAGTAAAAGATCAAGATGGGAATGACGTGTTGGATTCGCCGTGCCATATCCACACCAAAAAAGATGAAGAAGGTAATTTCATTTACCCGAAGCATACCACTCGGCAGTGTCTGCTCCTAATCCAGCAGTTCCGAGAGAAACAACCCAAGGAAAAGGAGAAAGAAGCAGACAAGGCTGAGGATGAGGAAGAGGATGATGATGGTTATCCCCACGTGAATTCCACTCTGATGATTTTTGCTGACGTTGAGAGCAAAAGTCAATTGAAAGTCATCAACAGGGAAGTGAACATGGTCGCTCCGGTGACACCCAGTTACTTGAAGTGGTCACTTCCGAGTTAATAAAACCTAAAGAAGGCAAAAGATGGATCAGTCGATAAGATCAAAGGTTATTCACTTCCGAGTTAATAAAACCTAAAGAAGTTCCCTTAGACCCCAGCCGACTGCACACAGTCGACTGCGGTCTCAGGGGCTACACCTAGCGGGTGCACTTGGCGTGCCCCCGCTGACTAAGACTCAACTCGACCAGTCTGCCCGGACCAAAAAAAAACTGCTAAGACCCCAGCCGACAACCAGCAGTCGACTGCGGTCTCGAGGACTACACCCAGTGGGTACACTTAGCGTGCCCCCACTGGTTCAGATCCCACTCGCCCAAACCGAGTGGAAGAACGAAACTACTCGACCGGTCTGCCTGAGTCGAGTGTAAGGAGAAAAAAAGAAAGGAAAGAAGAACTCAGACCCCAGTCGACTGCCAACTGTCGACCGCGGTCTCGGGGACTACACCCCGTGGGTGCACTTAGCGTTCCCCCACCGGTTCAGATCCCACTCGCCCAAATCTAGTGGAAGAACAAAACTACCGAAAATAACAAAACACCCAGTGGGTGCTCTAATTCGACGCAAACAACAACAGACTGTGTAGAAGAAGATTTTTTCGAGTAACATTTCCTCATAGAGAAAAAACAGTCGGAAAGTCTACTCACCTGGACATTGGCCCGAAGGGCAGCACTGGCGTCATAGGCAGCCTGGCTGTTCTCATGCACCGTCTTCACCCACTCCATCATCATGTCAGCCTGTCAGATGGCTTTCGCAGCCGCTTTCGACTGGTTGTCCGGGATGGGATAGCTGGTGAAAAAGTGAGCAGATGACCTAGGTGCGGCGGCTTGGAGCTCCGTGGTGTGGATTTGGTTGACTGAAGGAATCACAGGTGCAGTCAGCGGTGTGGGGTGCTCACTCGACAAGGGTGCAGCAAAGGTCACAGAGGCCCTGCCCGCGTCTTCAGATTGACGTACGGGAGCTGTCGTAGTCGCTTCTTGCCGAGACATCTTACCAGTTGCTACCTTCTTGCTCTTCCTGGGCTTAAGAGCCACATCTTCATCGTCATCTGGAAGATCGATGACGTTGGGTGGAGCTGCAAGGCAGATCATTCGACCCCAAGTGAACCACTCGAACACAATCGACCAAAGAATCAAGAACAAGATCACAAGAGTTTATACCTGGGTTGGAGGTTGCCGCATCCTCCATTTCCTCGTCCCGGTACTGGAAAGAAGAGGTTCCTGACGTAGCAGCACTGCAAATACCCGCATTCAATCAGTTACGTCTGGTTAATCGAGTCGACGAAAAAGACAAGTCAGATGGTTACCCGGAGATAGTAGGAACGGTCACTTTGATCCTGGGCAAACCTTTTGGCAGTTTGGAGGAGGTGTCTTTCAGTGCTTTCGGCGCTGGAGGCGGCGCAACTTTGGACTGCTTTGGAGCCTTCTCAGTCGGTGTTGGGGAAGACGGTCTGGGACGCTTCGAAGACTGTCCAGTCGGCGCAGCCACCAAGTCCGGAGCACTCGCCGGGTCGTGAGCGTGTTTGGATCTCCTCTCCCCGCGAGCAGGTGAGTCGACTTCTTCGTCATCAGTAGATTCGTCGCTCTCCTCGTCCTCCTCGGCATCCGAGTGCTCCTCGCCGTTCTCGCCCCCGCTCGCTTCTTCCTCGGCGTCTTGGTCCTGCACTCCGTTGGGCATTGAGTACATGTTGATGAGGGCCTGAAAAGACAATGATCAAAGGAAATTCAGTCGACCATAAACAAGATATCACACGGTGAATCAGAAACATACTTGATAAAACAGAATTATACCTGCTCCGGCTGGTGCGAGTTGTCGAATGGAATCACCCTCCTTGATCCCCGAGGGTTGTCTTTGTGGCTGGTGATCCCCATCAACCACTTCTCCAAGGTATCCTTGCTGACATCCTCCGGGTGGATCCGAGTGGAATCCTCGAGCCCAGAGTACATCCACATCGGATGATCACACGCTTGAAGCGGTTGGATGCGTCGACCGAGAAAGACCTCCAGCAGGTCCATCCCGGTCACCCTGTCGCGGACGAGTTGGACGACCCGCTCGACCAACACCTTGACCTGCGCCTTATCTTCTGGAACTACCTTCAGGGGGCAGGCTTCTCCACTCGAGCCAAGGAAAAGGGAGGAAGTCCAGACGACTGACCCGAGGTCGGCTGATCCTTGCAGTAGAACCAAGTCGACTGCCAGCCCTGGACCGAGTCAGGAAGAATCATGGATGGGAAAGTACTCTTGCTCCTCATTTGGATCCCCAAACACCCGCACATCTGGATCACTTGCGTCTTCTCGTCACTCGACTTAGCCTTTTTGACCGACTGGGAGCAGCAGGTGAAGATGTGTTTTCAAAGACCCCAGTGCGGTCGACAGCCCAAGAAGTTTTCACACATCGACACGAAAGCGGCCAGATAGACTATGGTGTTTTGAGTGAAATGGTGGAGTTGACCCCCAAAGAAGTTCAAAAAACCCCGGAAGAAAGGATGGGGAGGCAGTGAGAATCCGTGATCTACGGGGGTGGCAAGGAGAACACACTCACCCTCCCTTGCTTGTGCCTCAGTTTCGTTCCCCGGGAGCCGTGCTGACTTGTGGGGGATCATTCCCCCCTCCACCAGGTCGTCGAGGTCGTCCTGGGTGATTGTCGAGCGGATCTAGTCGCCCTGGATCCAGCCCGGCGGTAGGCCGGATCTCGACGAGAACCCGCCCCGGGGCAAATGTATTTTCTCTTACAGGCGGGATCAAATCTGTCACCTTGTACGAGGGAGTCTCCATCTTCTTATTTTCAGCATCAAAACCCGGCTGATATTTGTCAATGTTGGTATCATCTCCAAGGATAGTTGCCTGAGGCCGGACTCCGCGCACGCAAGCCATGAAGTCATCCTGCTCAAAGGAAGATCCATCTTCCTTCACGGTGGGATAGCCTCTGGCCACGTCCGCCGGGTCTAGGTGTGGCACCCAAGCCTTGGAGCGGCTCAGGGCAGTCAAAGCCCCGGCTCGCGCACAGGAGCGCTTCACTTCTTGAAATCTGGCAGGCAGGATTAATAGTTTCTTCAAGACGTCGCTGAGCCGGTTGGGTCCTTGATTGGCAGGAGAGATGGCGGCAAGTGCCCGTTGTGCACCAATATACAGTTGTTCTACTAAGGTATACACTGCTTTCAGTTTAATCAAAGGATCTTGGCTCAGATTCTTGCTTCATGGACCTACACATATTTTATACACAAAGTCAGCTGGCGGCTTATATTCCGGATCAGCAAAAAAGTACACAAGATTAAAAACAGACGGCTTACCAAAGATGGAGGCCACCATTTGCGACACCCGTCCCTTTAAGCCATTCAGCTCTGTTGACACCTCTTCAAGGGCTGCTTTGGCTCTCTCAGCGCGTTGTGTCAGAAGCATTTTTTCCTCTGCCCAGGTCTTCTTCTTGGCAGCTAAACTGGTCTTTAAGTTTTCAGTCTCAGAGAGACTTATTTGCAATTTGGAGTTAGCAGACTTGATTTCTGCTTCCTGACCTGCTAGCCGGGTCTTCGCATCAGTCAATTACGAGTTTTGTTCAGATAAAGCATTCTACAAGAATACATATTCAGATAAGTCAAGATTTTTCTCAAAGGCTCAAATATCAAGATTCAAGTCTCAAGTACTTTACAAAAAACAACTTGACACTTGGGGGCTAATGTATGCCAAAACAATTTCTTATGACTCTATAGACATACTTTAAGTCCCAAGTACTTTACAAAGTAACAGGACTTGGCACTTGGGGGCTAATGTATGCAGTTCAACAAGTTTTTCAAGGTTAAGCCGGAATATTAGATCATTTGAATATGGTACAAAACAATTTAAGGTACTGGCTCATTTATGATCTAAAGGAACCGGCCCTTGGGGACTACAGGTGACTCTTTGCTCTATTTTAGTGAATTCAAGAAAAGTTTCAAAGGTAAAGGTCTTAGCCTATATTATAAAGTCTACAGATCATTCCGGTTCTCTCATAGTCTGAAGACTTGGGGCGGAAGGAATATAGATAAGCCGAAAGAACGTACCTCGTATTTCAACTACAACTGTTTGACCATTTCGATCTCAGAGTCACGACTGGAGTGCACATGGCTGAGATAACCGGATAAAATATCATTGGCATTTAGATGGTCATAATTGGCAACGTCAAAGCGCACTTTCTGCCTCTCCAATGCCGCTTGTTTCACAGTACACCGAGCCAGCACGGTTGGATTCCTCGGCTCAATAAAGCGGCTCCTGGTGATCTGAACGTCTTGTACAGACGGTGATGGCGGGTTGGCTGAGCTTGATGGTCCAGTAGCAGAAGGGTTCATAGTGGTTTCATCAAACGACGGCTCAGGAGGATTTGCTTCTGCACCAATAGGCGGGTCTTCTAGAGCGTCGGTTAATGGAGAAGATGGCCTGGCCAGGTCAGATGCAAGCACCGGCGGGTCTTCCGCCGGTTTAGCTGTCTTTGCCTTCTTGGATTTAGCTTGGCCGCTAAGAGAAATGTTGCAGGATTTTCAATATAAAGATACAATTTGAACAACCCGGAAAAAGGAGGATTTTTCATTACCCAGGGGTAGTCTTGAAGGCCGGAAATTGCGTCTGCGATGAGTCGCCAGAAGAGCGAGACACCTCCTGAAAAGATAAAATAAAGTTAAAGTAAGGCAAGGGAAAGGATCCATTAAACAGAGTTAAAAACAAAAAAAAAGTAAACCTCGTTCGGGCGCTTCTGAGGAGTCTGTTGAAGAACAACAGTCGGCTCATCTTCGGTCCAAGCCTGACGGGGGCTTTCATGTTGCTGCTTTTTCAAACGGAAGCTGGGATCCAAGTGAGTTAATGGGTTAGAAAACCTTACTTTACGGATCACTCGTTGAATTTTTTGTCTTGGCAAAGGCTCTGAGTCGGAGGAAATGATAGTTACCTCTGCTTCCGCGGCCTGACTGGCGCCAGTATCAGCCTAGTAATGATCAGTGTTAATAAGATTGTTAAAAAATTGGCCAAGGGACTCAAGGTCTACCTCCGAGTCAGATGTATCATCAAGCATCATCCAATCTTCAATAGTGTTCTTCTTCTTCTTCTTCTTCTTCTTCAATCTCTGGGTCGTTTTCTCGGCATTTATGGTGGCGGCTCTCGCTTTCTTGGCAGCCTCATGATCATATCTAACTTTCTAGAAGTCAGAGTTGGCCTGCAGACAGGTAAAAAACACGATGAAAAGGTCAGGCAAGTATTAAACAATACGGCTAGAAGGAGAGATATCAGAATATCCTTACTTCTGGTGCCGGGTTAAGCTTGCAGAAGGGGTTTAACCCGACAATATGCAGTCTTCGTATTTCCTGTTCACCAGAAGGGTTGACATTGAAACAATATCTTCTTCTGTTAATTGAACGTGGCTGTGACGAAGAGAGTCATCCGGGCCTCCACCATACTCATACATCAGCTTTGACCGGCGGCTTAAAGGGATGACCCACCATGAGATCCAGCAGCGGGTCAAATCAACTCCAGTTTACCCATTCCCTAACAGAGCATTGATCCTTTTGATGGATGGTATCAGCCTCTTGCATTCAGCGACAGTAAGCTTATCAGGAAGCGTGAACTTGGAGTCAAGACGATCGGCGCGATAACATGGCAGTGGCTTCTCGTTTGCTAGTGAAGTGTCCTGGCAGTAGAACCAAGTCTGGTGCCAGTCCTTTGGGTGACTTGGTAAGACAATGAGGGGGAAGAAGGCACCCTGCCGACACTGAATTGATATGCCTCCAAGCTCTAAGCTAAGGGCGTTGGTGCACTCGTTCTGTCGGTTCAGATAAAAGTATTCTCTAAACAGCTCCACGGTCGGCTCTTGTTGAAGATATACTTCACAGAGTACTTGGAGGTTACAGATGTTAGATATGGAATTAGGCCCGATATATTTAGGACGGAGCTTGAAAAAGTGGATGACCTCTCTGAAGAACTTTGAGTCGGGCGGTGAGAAGCCACGGTTCATGTGGTCAGTGAAAATGATCACTTCGCCGTCTCTTGGATTGGGCCGTTCTTCTTCCGAGTCAGGGGCACGGTAAAACATGACGGTTTTCGCTGGCAGAAATCCTATGGTGAAGAACTCTTTCAAATGTTCCTCGGTTATGGTTGAGGGAACCCAGTTACAGATGGTTGGTGCTTTGGACGCCATGATGTGCAAAGACGAACTGAAAAGAAAGGCAACATGCCGGTTCAGTTTAATGGTGAGATTGACGGTTAAGTAATGATGATGCAAACAAGTAATGGCGGCTTAGTTAAGGGCTAATGACATATAAGGAAAATTAAGCTGACATGGGAAGCCGCCATGACTACAGATATTTGAGGAAGGAAAATTCAGCTAAGTTTTGAGACAAACAAGTTTCCTAAATTGTTTGGTATTATTCCAGATCAAATGGCTATTCAAAATGGAAAAAATTCTAGACCTAAAAAAGTTTAGTGCAGAGGAGTCTGGAAGTTCTAAAGCAGCCTTTGAATCAGAAAAAGGGATCTGTGGATCAAGAAGAGGTACAAAAACACTACCGCGCGAGCATATATATATATATATATATATATATATGTATGTATATATATAGCTTTTTGGATCAAAAAAGGCTTGCGGTGGATGAACTACGATGAAATATGGAGAACACGCAGGAGCTCCAAAACCCTAATGCAGATCTAAGAAACCAAGGAAAGAACACTTATGGTTGCAGGTCTTCTGCGGAGCTCACCGCGTTCTCTCTGGATCGGTTCGGGTTGATGCAGCGGCCAAAGTCGACGGAGACGGAGATGAGGCGCGGCGGCGGCAGAGCTCGAGCAGCAGGGGGTTTGCGAGAGGAAGAAGACGGAGCGATAGAGGAGAATGAGAAGGCCGAGGCGTGCCTATTTATAAGGAAAGATGTGAACAGACAGGCGCGAAAATCAAGGGAGATCCGAATAATGGTTATCCAGCTACATAGGCGCCTTGATTCTCGGGAAACATTAAAGATAAACGATCTATTGGGAGATGACATCATGAATTTTTTTCGAGTTTTCAAGAGATGACATCACGGTCGGTTACAAAAACTTCAACGAAGATAAGAAGATGGATTTTTGTCTAAATATAGAAGATTGACAAAGAATGAAATTCAAAGTCAACCTGGGGCCTAATGTTGGGGATATTACTATCAGTCATGACCCGCCCAGGAGGGGCCGGGTCAGCCCCAATGGCGGGTTACGCAAGAAGCCCAGTAAACATTCAAGACGATAGTTTATTAAACCTTATAGAAGGCCCAAAGGCCTGGGGGCGGCTTCAAGGCCCGATAATGTAAACCGCCATATGTAAGGAAATACTTGTAAAGAAAGGCATGTAAAGGAAGTCACCGAGCCGGATGCGATTATGAGCCGGCCGGGACTTTGTAGGCCACTAGGCGTCAACCCATGTACATAAGGGGACGACCCGGTTGCGGCTTAGGGCAAGAAACAACAAATTGATAACCAAGCCGGCGAGTTGAGCCTCTTGGTGATCGAAACCCCAGCAATACCAATCCCAACTAGACGTAGGCTTTTACCTTCATCGTAAGGGGCCGAACTAGTATAAAACCCTCTCGTGTCCTTTGTCTCGATTAACCCCTTTAAGCTTCCTAAGTTTGCTCGCCCTACGACTAAGTCCTTGCTCTAGGACATCTACCGTGACAACTCCACGATAGAACTCACTCAGTTAAGAAAAAAATGAGTCTACAAAACACAGAAGTTTCCAAACGACCAAAAGCAAAGAGAGAAATCAAAATACTTACGCAGAAGCGACGGGAACATCCACCTTAATCTTGGGCAAGGCCTTCCGAGGCTTTGAAGGGGCGGTCTTGAGCTGCTTGGCGGCCTTTTTAGTCGGCTCCAGAGATGAAGTCTGAGTGTGTTTTTGCACTTGTGAGCTTGGAGGTGCAGCCTTGCCACACCCGCCCGCAGGGCCTTGAGACTACTTGGATCGACGCTCTGAGCGAGGTGGTGAGTCGACTTCCTCACTGCCACCTGATGAAGCTATGTACCTTGGGTAGGGTCATTGATCTGTCCAACATACCCTCCCCAAGGACATCTCTACAAAGAATCAGAAGCAGTCGAAGAGAAACCATCACCCACTCGACCATGAAGATGCGCTCACTCGACCACCTTGAAGACACTCGAGCACCATAAGATGAGAAGCCCTCCACTCTGCAACGGTCAGGACATAAACTGTAGCTTTATGGGCATTTACACCACTTTACTGCAGACGTTACCAGTAACGCCCCTCCTTTATGAGCATTGAACCTTGTGTAAGGGAGGGAAGCTGGGGTCCTTGCGTACTCTATATAAGCCACCCCCCTCCTCTGGGATAGGGGTTCGCACTTTTTGTAATTCACACACATATATTCAGTCGACCGCCTCCGGGCTCTGAGACGTAGGGTTGTTACTTCATCCGAGAAGGGCCTGAACTCGTAAAACTCATGTATACAACTCCTCCATTGCTAGGATATTGCCACTACATTCCTACCCCCTATTCTACTATCAGTCTTAGAACCACGACAGTTGGCGCCCACCTTGGGGCAGGTGTCTTAGCGACTTGTTGGAGAAGTTGCAATTTTTCCGATCCCCTTCATCATGGTTCCTGGCGGAGGTTTGGTTGAGGGCCGCGAGATCCATCTCGGCGCGCTCGTGTTTGTCGCCGACGACTCCGCTTGGCTTCAGGAGGCACCACTCGACGCCGACACGCTCCCCGCCCGCGGGGCGACGCACTTTCGCGCGTGAGTCCGCGGCGTCCTCCTGCGGCAACCGTCGACCCAGTACCAGTCGACTTCAGCAGCTTTCCCCCTCCCTGCGACCCGCCGGAGCAAACGCTCCGGTCGGTCGAGGCTTCAGCGGTGGGTGAAGCATGCAGTGGCCTGCCAGTCGGCCATCCCTCAAGTCGCGGCGATCGAGCCCGATGAAACTCTCTACGGCCTGTTCGATCTGTCGACTGGCTCCGTAGAGACCGCATCCGAGTGTGATAGCAGCGACCCGGCGGCGGAAGTTTTGATGGTCAACGGACCACGCAGCCCTCCTGGCTTCAACCGTGAAGACGGAGGTGATGGGAACGGCGATCCGTCGCGCGTTCACGAAGAGTACCGCCTCGAACCCCTCTCCTCACAGCAGAGGGAGGAACTTCGCCGCCGGAACATGGATGCATTGCATACTCCTATAGTTGGAGAAACCCCCGAGGCCCAGGCCTTGGAGCAGGCGCGCTTGGCCAACCTGGCTGAGCGCACTCGACTAGAGAACCTCCAGCGCACACTCGACGATCGCGCTCGGTAGCACGCTCCCGAATCCAGTCGATGCCAACTTTTTCCTCCTCCGACTCAGGTATATCGAACCCCGATCTAGAATCTGGCAGCTGCTACCCGGATAGCGGAGTCGATCCAACCCTCCCAGTGAGAAGCTGGTCGAGGTCTGGTGCAGATCCAAGCCTTACTCCGGGTGGCGGGAGAACAGAATACGGTTATATCTCAGTCGCGGAATAGAATCCAGAGCAGATCCGTGATTGCAGACACAGTTCAGTCGGCCCATAGCCCAAGATCACCTCCGAGGCGTGAGGGACATGGGGATCGATGAGATTAGTACAGAAACCAAGAGCAGTATGATCACCGACTCGATCGTGATGATCGCCGTCGAGTGCCCACGCCTCCCCCAAGGAGCGGATCGTACGTGCCTCGGCAACATGAAGACAGCCGCCCTCACAGTGTTGGGCGAGGTATTCCAGTCGACCCCAGGGAGCCAGGCTTTGATGCGAGATCTATTCTCGTGTAGGGCTTGGTCGACAGAAACAGGGCTCACTAAGAGGGCCATGACAGAGATCCACAAACCAGCAACATGGTGCATGTCTCTGGTCCAGAGTGCTTCAGCAGATCCATCAGAGCTACGGTGATTCCCCCCAACTTCAGGTTGGCGTCTGGAGTTAGTAAGTTCACCGGAGAGTCCAAGCCTGACACTTGGCTTGAAGACTACCGAGTGGCTGTCCAGATTGTTGGCGGCAATGATGAAGTGGCCATGAAACACCTTCCTCTGATGTTGGAGGGCTCAACTAGAGCATGGCTGAATCAGTTAGCGCCTGGCAGCATCTATACTTGGGAAGATCTCGCTTAGTATTTGTCAGAACATTCGAGGGCACTTGCAAACGGCCGGTAGGTTTGACAGAGTTACAATGTTGTGTTCAGAAGCCGAATGAAACTTTGAGGGTTTATATCCAGAGATGGATCACCCTACACCACACGATAGAAGATGTGTCGGATCATCAGGCAATTTGTGCCTTTAAGGAAGGCATCAGGTATCGAGAGTTGAATATGAAGTTCGGCCGGACAGGAAATATGACTCTGGTTCGGATGATGGAAATTGCCACCAAGTATGCCAATGGTGAAGAAGAGGAGCGACTCCAAAGTGGCAAGCACAAAGCAGTCGCCCACGAAGCCGGAGGAGGAAACTCCAGTCAGAAATAGAAGCGCAAGGCCAAGCCAGCTGCTCCGGGTGAAGCTTTGGCTGTTGTTCAAGGAAAGTTCAAGGGGAAGCCCAAAGGGCCGTGGAACCCCAAGAAAGTAAAAGATCAAGATGGGAATGACGTGTTGGATTCGTCGTGCCATATCCACACCAAAAAAGATGAAGAAGGTAATTTCATTTACCCGAAGCATACCACTCGGCAGTGTCAGCTCCTAATCCAGCAGTTCCGAGAGAAACAACCCAAGGAAAAGGAGAAAGAAGTAGACAAGGCTGAGGATGAGGAAGAGGATGATGATGGTTATCCCCACGTGAATTCCACTCTGATGATTTTTGCTGACGTTGAGAGCAAAAGTCAATTGAAAGTCATCAATAGGGAAGTGAACATGGTCGCTCCGGTGACACCCAGTTACTTGAAGTGGTCACTTCCGAGTTAATAAAACCTAAAGAAGGCAAAAGATGGATCAGTCGATAAGATCAAAGGTTATTCACTTCCAAGTTAATAAAACCTAAAGAAGTTCCCTTAGACCCCAGCTGACTGCACACAGTCGACTGCGGTCTCAGGGGCTACACCTAGCGGGTGCACTTGGCGTGCCCCCGCTGACTAAGACTCAACTCGACCAGTCCGCCCGGACCAACAAAAACTGCTCAGACCCCAGTCGACAGCCAGCAGTCGACTGCGGTCTCGGGGACTACACCCAGTGGGTACACTTAGCGTGCCCCCACTGGTTCAGATCCCACTCGCCCAAACCGAGTGGAAGAACGAAACTACTCGACCGGTCCGCCTGAGTCGAGTGTAAGGAGACAAAAAGAAAGGAAAGAAGAACTCAGACCCCAGTCGACTGCCAATGGTCGACCGCGGTCTCGGGGACTACACCCAGTGGGTGCACTTAGCGTTCCCCCACCGGTTCAGATCCCACTCGCCCAGATCGAGTGGAAGAACAAAACTACCGAAAACAACAAAACACCCAGTGGGTGCTCTAATTCGACGCAAACAACAACAGACTGTGTAGAAGAAGATTTTTTTGAGTAACATTTCCTCATAGAGAAAAAACAATCGGAAAGTCTACTCACCTGGACATTGGCCCGAAGGGCAGCACTGGCGTCATAGGCAGCCTGGCTGTTCTCATGCACCGTCTTCACCCGCTCCATCATAATATCAGCCTGTCGGATGGCTTCTGCAGCCGCTTCCGACTGGTTGTCTGGGATGGGATAGCTGGTGAAAAAGTGAGCAGATGACCCAGGTGCGGCGGCTTGGAGCTCCGTGGTGTGGATTTGGATGACTGAAGGAATCACAGGCGCAGTCAGCGGTGTGGGGTGCTCACTCGACAAGGGCGCAACAAAGGTCACAGAGGCCCTGCCCGCGTCTTCAGATTGACGTACGGGAGGTGTCGTAGTCGCTTCTTGCCGAGACATCTTACCAGTTGCTACCTTCTTGCTCTTCCTGGGCTTAAGAGCCACATCTTCATCGTCATCTGGAAGAACGATGACGTTGGGTGGAGCTGCAAGGCAGATCATTCGACCCCAAGTGAACCACTCGAACGCAATCGACCAAAGAATCAAGAACAAGATCGCAAGAGTTTATACCTGGGTTGGAAGTTGCGCATCTTCCATTTCCTCGTCCCGGTACTGGAAAGAAGAGGTTCCTGACGTAGCAGCACTGCAAATACCCACATTCAATCGGTTACGTCTGGTTAATCGAGTCGACCAAAAAGACAAGTCAGATGGTTACCCGGAGATAGTAGGAACGGTCACATTGATCCTGGGCAAACCTTTTGGCAGTTTGGAGGAGGTGGCTTTCGGTGCTTTCGGCGCTGGAGGCGGCGCAACTTTGGACTGCTTTGGAGCCTTCTCAGTCGGTGTTGGGGAAGACGGTCTGGGACGCTTCGAAGACTGTCCAGTCGGCATAGCCACCATGTCCGAAGCGCTCGCCGGGTCGTGAGCGTGTTTGGATCTCCTCTCCCCGCGAGCAGGTGAGTCGACTTCTTCGTCATCAGTCAATTCGTCGCTCTCCTCGTCCTCCTCGTCATCCGAGTGCTCCTCACCGTTCTTGCCCCCGCTCGCTTCTTCCTCGGCGTCTTGGTCCTGCACTCTGTTGGGCATTGAGTACATGTCGATGAGGGCCTGAAAAGACAATGATCAAAGGAAATTCAGTCGACCATAAACAAGATATCACACGGTGAATCGGAAAGACACTTGATAAAACAGAATTATACCTGCTCCGGCTGGTGCGAGTTGTCGAATGGAATCACCCTCCTTGACCCCCGAGGGTTGTCTTTGTTGCTGGTGATCCCCATCAACCACTTCTCCAAGGTATTCTTGCTGACATCCTCCGGGTGGATCCGAGTGGAATCCTCAAGCCCAGAGTACATCCACATCGGATGATCACACGCCTGAAGCGGTTGGATGCGTCGACCGAGAAAGACCTCCAGCAGGTCCATCCCGGTCACCCCGTCGCGGACGAGTTGGACGACCCGCTCGACCAACACCTTGACCTACGCATTCTCTTCTGGAACTACCTTCAGGGGGCAGGCTTCTCCACTCGAGCCAAGGAAAAGGGAGGAAGTCCAGACGACTGACCCGGGGTCGGCTGATCCTTGCGGTAGAACCAAGTCGACTGCCAGCCCTGGACCGAGTCAGGAAGAATCATGGATGGGAAAGTACTCTTGCTCCTCATCTGGATCCCCAAACACCCGCACATCTGGATCACTTGCATCTTCTCGTCACTCGACTTAGCCTTTTTGACCGACTGGGAGCAGCAGGTGAAGATGTGTTTTCAAAGACCCCAGTGCGGTCGACAGCCCAAGAAGTTTTCACACATCGACACAAAAGCGGCCAGATAGACTATGGTGTTTTGAGTGAAATGGTGGAGTTGACCCCCAAAGAAGTTCAAAAAACCCCGGAAGAAAGGATGGGGAGGCAGTGAGAATCCGTGATCTACGGGTGTGGCGAGGAGAACACACTCACCCTCCCTTGCTTGCGGCTCAGTTTCGTTCCCCGGGAGCCATGCCGACTTTTGGGGGATCATTCCCCCCTCCACCAGGTCGTCGAGGTCGTCCTGGGTGATTATCGAGCGGATCTAGTCACTCTGGATCCAGCCCGACGGCAGGCCGGATCTCGACGAGGACCCGCCCCGGCTGGTCCGCTTGCCCTTTGCCTTCGCGGTCGCCTTCTTTGCGGGCTCCAGCACCACTGTCTTATCTTTCCCCATGGCAACGGATCGAGCTCGAGCAAGAGTCCGGCGACGAGAGCAAAAGAGACTGCGCGGCGGAGAGATTGGGAGAAGAAGAAGAGATAATGGGAGCGCGTGGGGCAGATGCCTGGTCCGGGGCCTTTTATAAGGTCGTCACCCGAGTGACTGACTGGTGGACCTAGGCGATCTAAACAAATCCCGCAACAGTCGCGCGCACAATACGTGGCGAAAAAGGTGGCACGGGGATCGAGGAGACTTGCCTAATCCGTCCCGATAACCTCAGTTCAGTCCGTCTGGCGCACTTAGCAAAATTTGAATCCCGCGAAATCCGCGGAGAGCAGAACAACCTGTCAGACTGAAGACAAACATCCTCCACATCATCATTCGGAATTCTACCATGAAAATTCACTCGACAAAAACCAAGAATGGACCAAGGGGACTAAGAAAGGAGTCGACGTCGTCACCTCAACTCATTGTTCTAGAACAAGATATACTCATAGCACAAACAATGGGTCGGAAGTGTTCCCAACTCCTTCCCCACTCAAACCCTGATCCATTCGGGGCTAATGATGAAGCTATGTACCTTGGGTAGGGTCATTGATCTGTCCAACATACCCTCCCCAAGGACATCTCTACAAAGAATCAGAAGCATTCGAAGAGAAACCATCATCCACTCGACCATGAAGATGCGCTCACTCGACCACCTTGAAGACACTCGACCACCAGAAGATGAGAAGCCTTCCACTCTGCAACGGTCAGGACTTAAACCGTAGCTTTATGGGCATTTACACCACTTTACTGCAGACATTACCAGTAACGCCCCTCCTTTATGAGCATTGAACCTTGTGTAACGGAGGGGAGCTGGGGTCCTGGCGTACTCTATATAAGCCACCCCCTCCTCTGGGACAGGGGTTCACACTTTCTGTAATTCACACACATATATTCAGTCAACCGCCTCCGGGCTCCGAGACGTAGGGTTGTTACTTCCTCCGAGAAGGGCCTGAACTCGTGTGTACAACTCCTCCATAGCTAGGATCTTGCCTCTACATTCCTACCCCCCTATTCTACTGTCAGTCTTAGAACCACGACACCGCTCGAGTTGTCACTTTCGTCTTCATGGCCGTCAGGGGATTGCCAGTCGCCGCTCTCATCAGTGCTCTCTGCTCCCTCCTGCACTTGCTCTCCGTTTGGCATTGAGTACATCTCAGTATAAATCTGCAAGGCAAGAAGTTAAACATGCATCAATCAGATTCAAGGACAGTTGCAAATTAGAATAAAAATACACTCAGAAACAAAGGTCAGACCTTGTCCGGCTCGTTCTCGGTGTCGAATGGTGCAACCCTCCTAGACCCCCTGGGGTTGTCTTTGTTTCTAGTGATGCTCTGCAGCCACTTCTCCACCATCTCCTTGGTGACTTCCTCTGGGTTGACCCGAGCGGTGTCGTTGGGGCCCGAATACATCCACATCGTATGATCACAAGCTTGAAGTGGCTGGATGCATCAGCTGAGTCACACTTCCAACAAATCCATGCCAGTCATGCCATCACGGACTAGTTGGACTACCCGGTTGACTAGCATGGACACCTCTCCCTTCTCTACTGGAGTCATGATCAGCGAAGAGGGGTTGGCGGACTATATCCATCGTGAAGGGGGGAAGACCGGTCAACTGACCAGGAGTCGGAACGTCTTGGCAGTAGAACCAGGTCGACTGCCACACCTAACTGAATTGGGAGGGGTCATAGTTGGAAAAGTACTCCTACCCCTTGTCTGAATCCCTAAACCCCCACACATTTGGATCACATGCGTCTTTTCGTCATTCGGATTTGCCTTCTTCACAGATTGAGAGCGGCAAGTAAAGATGTGCTTGAACAAACCGCAATGTGGTCGACAGCCCAAGAAGTTTTCACATAGAGAGATGTATGCAGCGAGATATGTGATTGTGTTGGGGGAGAAGTGATGAAGTTGAGCACCAAAAAAGTTCAAGAAACCCAGAAAAAAGGATGTGGAGGCAGACTGAAACTGCGGTCGACATGAGTGGCATGGAGGACGCACTCACCCTCCTGCAGCCGAGGCTCGGTCTCATTCCCTGGCAACCTCCAAGACCCATGGGCAATCAAGTCTCCATTGGCCAGGTCCTCCAAGTCCTCCTTCTGGATCGTAGATCGAATCCAGTCCCCCTGGATCCAACCAGACGGAAAACCGGACCTTGACGACGACCCCCGACTCATCTTCTTGCCCTTCACCGCCGCGGCCTTCTTCGAGCGCTCCAGGGCCGCCGTCTTGTCCTTTCCCATGGCGACGGAATTCTCGCGTGCGAACAGAGACAACGAAGATGACGGAGAGCACGGTGGAGAAGCATAGGAAGAAGGGGACGATTGAGATGCACTGTGCGTTGCATCGGCCCGTACGCTATTTATGAGTCCATTTCCGAGTGGCTGATGAGTGGGCCCGAGCGATATAATCATATCCCACAGCAGGTGCTTGCCCGATACATGGCGGAAAAGGTGGCGCGATGATCGAGGTGCCCTCATCTATCCACTCTCATTACTGTGGCGTGCTCCATCCCGCGCGCTTCCCTGAAATTTCGAATCCCGTAAAATCTATTGGTGGCAGAGCAACCAATCGCTCCAATGATTTTGTACCAAAACTCACTCGAACATTATTAGCATAACTCACTCGACGACCTATGAATTGATCAAGGAGACTGAATCGGAGCTGAAGCCCCAGCATGATTCCCCGATTCCGGTGAAACGCCTCCGAGGCGTGGAATCGAATCATAACCAACTTCAACTCTCTTTTCACTCGAACCTCAATCCATTCGGGGGCTAATGACGATGCCACTCACCTAGGGTAGGGTCATAGGCCCGCTAAGACGCCCTACCCAAGGTCACTACCCTAAAGTCAAGAATGTCCAAAGTGCAACAAGAATACCGACTGAAGTAACCTTGGAGTGCAATCCACTTGACCAATTATCTCACTCGGATACCCCAATTCCATTCGACCAAGAACAAGTCACTCGACTATACAAGAAACCACTTGGAGTATAGCAGATCTAAAGCCACTCAGGATGGCAACGGTCAGGCGTTCACTCCGTAGTCTTTAAGATCATTTATATCTCTTTATTGCTGGCGTTATCAGTAATGCCCTGTCTTAATGTACATTGAACCCTGTGTAACGAGCGATGGCTGGGTTCCTGGCGCACTCTATATAAGCCACCCCCTCCTCTGACACAAGGGTTCACACCCCCTGTAACTTTCACGCATAATCAAGTCGACCAGGCCTCCAGGCACCGAGACGTAGGGCTGTTACTTCCTCCGAGAAGGGCCTGAACTCGTAAACCTTGCGTGCACAACCTCACTGTAGCTAGGACCTTTCCTCCTCCTACGTACCCCCTATTCTATTGTCATACTTACTCCCATGAGAGTGTCTGCAATTTATAATGTGATGTGGCATCATATGTGTACACGACTATGAGGATGCAAGTCCTTTACATGAATTTGTGATTCAAATCCTACCACCTTTTTTTGTACTTTTTGTTATTTTTTTGAGAAATATTATACTTAATTTTGTAAGGTATTTCAATTATACTTTTTTGATATTTTTATTGTACTATTATCAGGTCTTTTTTGTACTTTAGTTGTTCATTTTCTCCCTCTATATTAATTTTTTTGTTATTGTGTTTAATTTTTGCTATTATTTTTAGTAACTGCCCTGAGATAGTGGGCTTTGCCCTTTTTATTTTTCTTCCACGATCGTGGGCTTTAGCCGCCGGTTTTCTCCCACTCACCTTTTAACCTCCGCTCTCCCCCATTCCTCTCCCCTCCCCTTTGGTTAGTTATTTGCAAATTGCTTCCTTCTTTGTTCCCCTCCTCTCCTCTTCTCGCATAGAAGTTGCTTCCCCTGTTTCGCCGCGGGAGCGTAGGTCGGCGGGTTGAACTCTAGGGGGAAGGTCTTTGTGCTCTGTTGGTTCCTTTGCTCTTCCCTTGACTCCCCTTCGTCCCCTTCTATACAGATTTTTCCTGTATTTGTAAGTTGTTGCTCTCGTGCTATCTCAGGCAGGATTCGCTAGGGTTCCTTTGCTCTTGAACGAGCGGCCCGCGTGTCTGATTCTGGATTCCGTGGTTGAGTTTGCGTTTGCTGGTAAGAGTTTTGCTTTGTTTGGCGTCCTTCATTTCTGAAATAGGTAAGAACCCTATTTTTTTGTCATGTGTCTTGCAGTTCTGGTTCGGCAGATTTTAGGTCTGTAGATCTCAATGGGTACATCATCCAGTCTAGACAAGTTGAATGCAGGTAATTCGTTATCTGAAATCTTTTTTTGTGTTTTCTGCTAATGATTTTTATCAGATCTAGTGCTTAATAGGTTTTTAGTTGTATAGGTGTTGTCGTATGGACATTACAAGTTGAATGGATTTTGATAGTTGTTAATTTTTGCCCTGGAATGTGTGGTATGTCTAGTTTTTAGGTTGTTGTAACATGCATACAAGTTGGAGTATTGATTACCATGTGTAGTTTCAACTGTTGTACTGGCATCTGAATAGTTTGTTGCGGTCTGAGAAGAACTACTATGATGTTGAAAGAGCTGATATTTTGAAGTTCGGTGTGCGAGTGGTGGGGTTAAATTATTTTATTGGTTGTTGTCATGTTCATGAACTGACCTGTTGTCATGTTTGTGTACTTGTAGTGTTCATATAGTTGAACTGATTGCTTGTTCATGTACTTTTATTTTTTTATCTTTTACTGATTATGATATTGTTGTAGATGTTGGAGTGTCGGTGCCTCCTGATTCTAACAAATCGGAATACTTTCAAGATCTTGTGAATGTTATTTTTGAGATACGAAATCCTCTAGAAGAACGTGCGAGTGTTTTTTTTGACCATGAAGACTGCAGGGCTTACACCCCACAACATTTTATTAAAAGAAAGTTGAAACCATACAGTGTTTCCTCAAGGTGAGGAAAAGAAACAAGAACAAAGAAAAGAAGAAACAAAAGAAGGCTATACAAAGGAGGGGTGCAGTAAATCTAATAATTACAGTGTTACATAGAAGCAACTCTCCTCAAGGAGGAAGAAAATCAATCCACTTATGTAAGGAATCTCTATACTTTCGTTTGATTCTATGAGAAAGTAGAGTGAGGTCATGAATGAAGCCATTTTTCCACATCCTGAAAGATGGCTTGATGTTCCTGAAAGCTCTGTCATTCCTAACCTTCCAAATATTCCACCATGCAGTGAAAACCACCTCCCCAAAGAAAGGTTTGTTGAAGTCCTTTCTAGCATGGCAAGCAATCTCCACCATGTCATCACTGTCTTTCCATATAATTTGCAGGTAATTCCACACGCGTGCACTGAAATTGCACTGGAAAAAGAGGTGGTTTCTGTCCTCCAAAATCCCAGTAGGACAAAGAACACATTCTGGTCCCTCATTAATCCTCCAATGCCTCCTCTGGATCATGTCTTTAGTGTTAACCCTATCCATTATTACAAGCCAAGCAAACATCTTAATCGACATTGTACAACAACTTTTCCATATCCACCCCAGAATGTGGTTAGCTACCATTGGCTGATAGACAAAGTCATAAAACTTTTTTGCAGTATATTCAGACTTCTTTCCATGCCTCAAGCCCCAAGAGTCAAGAGAGGTACTGTCCAAATGGAAGGACCCCATTAAGGAGGAAAGCTGATGTAGTTCCTGAAAGGCTTGTTCGGAAAGAGGCAAGTAAAAAAGTTCTTGGAAACTGCTAGCCTGAAAGACTTCCCGAACTGAGAGGTTTTTGTGGAGATAAAATGAATAGAGTCTAGGAAATCGATCTTCCAGAGGGACAACACTGTTTCCAAGTTGCCAATAATCAGACCCGAACAACACAGTATCTCCACTATGCACCTCAATCGAAGTAACTGCTCTGAAATTCTCCATCAATTTGGAGACACCCTTCCACCAAAAAGAGCCACAAAGAATATTATCATGTGGAATCCTTTGATAATAGTAAGAATCCCAGACTAACTGAACCCAAGGCACATCCATCTTATTATAAAATTTGTTCAGATGTTTCAGAAGGAGAGCATCATTTTGCAAACCAAGGTTTAAGATTACAAGCCCACCCTTCGACTTAGGCCTGCAGACAAGTGGCCAAGTAGCCAGCGAATGGCCCCTTTCCTGCCCATATTTCCTCCACAAACACTGCCTCTGAATCCTTTCCAACTGCTTCAAAATACCCTGAGGAATTGACAAGCTGCAGAGGAAGAAGATAGGCAAAGAGGAAATGACAGAGTTTACTAATTGCAATCTACTCCCTTGAGGCAAAACCAAGAGCTTGATGTCAATCTTCTCTCCATACAATCCACAACGGGAAGAAGATCCACAATTTTTGGCCTGGTAGTCCCCACTGGTAGACCCAGGTATGTGAAAGGCATTTTGCCTAACTTACATCCAAAATAGGCAGCCAGATCAATAGCATCCTGGTGAATCACATTAATAGGATACATGGAGGACTTATGAAAGTTAATCTGAAGTCCAGTTGCCTCTGAGAAAGAATGTAATACTGATTTCAGTGCCCCCAATTGACCTTTTTCAGGATTTAAGAAAAGCAATGTGTCGTCGGCATATTGAACTACAGGAAACTAAGGATTGGGTTGGCAGAGGCCTGCTTATTAAACCTTGCTGAAGAAGATCATTGATCAATGTCTGCAAGAGATCAGCCGCTATGACAAAAAGCAAGGGAGAGATTGGGTCCCCTTGCTTAACTCCACATCTGCATTTACAATGTTTACCAGGAACTCCATTTAGTAGGACAGAAGAAGTGCCTGATGATAACAACTGCTTAATCCAAATAATCCATCTGTCATCAAAACCTTTTGCAACAAGAATCCTTATGATAGCCTCATGCTGGATAGAATCAAAAGCCTTTTCAAAGTCTAACTTTAGCAAAAGGATGGGCCTTTTAGACTGATTGCACTGATGGATATATTCAAAGGTCCAAGCAAGACAATCTTGTATTGTTCTTGATTTTATGAAGCCATATTGGTTTTTATGCACACATTTGGTGATCTCCTGTTGAAATCTGTTAGCAGCAAGCTTTGTAAGAAATTTTAGGCCGACACTGGTGAGTGAAATAGGCCTAAACTCTCCCACACTCTCAGGTGTCTGCTTCTTTTGGATCAAAGTAATATATGCATCATTGAGATTTTCTAACTGGACTGTTCCAGCATGGAACTCATGAACCAATTGAATAAAATCAGCAGAGATTATGCGCCAACACTTTTTTAAAAAGGCCATTAAAACCATCAGGCCCAGGGGCCTTATCAATAGGCAAGTCTTTAATAACCTGGTCAATTTCTTTTAGATCGAATGGTTTTCATCCAAAGATATGGGCCGCACCGTCCCCATTCTGCTTTTGAAAGATAACAAGAACTCTTTGGCCATTTCCTCATGGTTTGATGTGACTGTGCCATCAGACAGTGAAAGGCTAGCGATGGAATTCTTTCTATATCTTTCAGTTGCCATGGCCTGAAAGAACATGGAATTTTCCTCTCCCACTTTGATATACCTGATGGTACATCTCTTCCTCCAGTAAAGATATTGCATGTGAAACAGATGGTCATGATGCAATTTAGTGATTTTCCTGAAATTAAACTCAGGTCTTGAAAGAGATCTCATGTCCTCAAGATTGTCCAACCAAAGAATTACCCAGTTACACTTCTCAATTAACTTTTTAATATGTGACAAACCCTTTTGCCATTTCTTCAAAGCAAAACGCAAAGCCTTTAGTTTATCCACAATAATTGCGGAGATATGGGTCTTACGAGAAGGACGAGTCCAGACCTCATGCACACAATCCATAAAACCAGCCCGATGGACCCAAAAATTTTCAAACCCGAAGATATGGGCTTTTGGAATTGTTGTACTGATGGTAACCAGACAAGGTACATGATTAGACGCAGTCTTAGCCAAAGGAGTCACTTGTGTCATGGGATAAATGCTAATCCAACTAGCAGAGATAAAAACCCAGTCCAACTATTCCAGAAGAGGCATGTCCTGCAGTTTAGACCAAGTGAACTTTCTTCCTTTTAAAGGAAGTTCCAGCAGTCCCAAATGGCCAATAATTTCATTGAAAATAAACATATCATTGATATCACCACCTGGAAGATTCCTATTTTCAGTGGAACGAATAAAGTTGAAGTATCCCATCAACATCCACTTCTTGTCTGGGTCAATGTCTAAATTATAGATCCAAGAAACAAACTCATCATGCAATTCACCTTGACAGGGTCCATACACATTAACCAGAAACCACTGTTCGTTATTATGGACAAAGGTAAATTGCATAACGATGCCATAGGGTTTAACTTCTAGCAAAGTGCCATGAAACACATTGGATCTCCAGACAACTAAAAGACCCCCAGTGGCTCCCCTAGATGGAGACTCAACAAATTGGTTAAAACCATAGGGACATATGCTTATCATACTAGTATGCAAGCATGAGGATAATTTAGTTTCTTGCAGACAAACCACCGAACACTGACTATCAGTCACTTTCTCCCTGACAGAACGCTGCCTAGCCTCAGAATTCAGACCACGAACATTCCAACATAAATTTTTCCAACTACGCGTTGTAACACGATTCATTAATGACCGATGCGTAGAATAGCAAATAGAGCATGACACACAATGCCATGCCATCCAAAAGATAACAAAGTTCAGAATCACAAAGTGCCACATCCCAGATCGGTATCAGTTCAACCATAAAGAAAACAAACATAACATGCACTCCCGGCCTCGACATAGAAGATATCATAAACATTAAGCTGAAGATGCAGAAGAATCCTCCAGTGGATTAGCGATAAGCTTGTCTACTAATAGAAGAGAAGGATCAATCTCCATCTCCGCGCCCACGGCCTGAAGAACTCGAATCAGAGTATGTGGTGGTGCAGTAGTGTGTGCATCTTCAGAGTTAGCCGTAGAAGTGGGCTGGGCCTTGTCCTCCATGGGCTTTGTGCGGGGGTGCTTCTTTGATGGTTGAAGTGAGAGCTGCTCGAAAACCACATGTTTGAATCCATCAAGCTTTGTCGCGCTCCGAGTGCAACGTCTTAATGACGTATCAACAACAGGAGCCTTCTTCTTCTCTCTCCTCTTTCTCTCAGTAGACTGTTCCACAGAGAAAACCAGAGGTGTTGACTGAGCAGAGACAGAAACAGCAGAATTAGCAGATGTGACCTCTTGAGAAACAGAAACTGTATCAGCCGGCAATTCCTCAAATAAAGCTTTGGCCACCAGAAGATTCACCATAACAGGCTTTCTGACAGTAGTAACCATGGGAAAAGAGGCCGTCAAACAAGACATCTTTCTTGATTCATCAAAAGCAATGGACCAGGACCTCTTGGAATATATGATTGTGCCCATCAGTTGGAAGAAGATTGTCCTAGGCACTTCCTTAACTGAAAAATCAAACATGAGATTTTGGAAAGACCTCTTCCAAATCATCTCAGGAGGGAGAGGAGGTCCAGCCACAATGCGTGCCATTCCAATAAAGATCTAATGCTGCTGAATCACAGGTGGTTGGTAAGGCACAATTGCAAGCTGATTCTCCTCATAGATAGGCTGCTGAAGATCCGGGAGAGGCAAATCATCAAAGCCTTGCTCTGGTTGGTCCACAGATACTCATCCCTCTGGTTGATTAATCACAATTGAAACTTGATCCTGTTCGGGAGCAGCAGGCTGGAGGGCTTGCTCGTTCACTGCTTCCTCGCCCCACACACCATTGCCCCAACCAGGCGCTTCGTCATTCACTTGCGGAGGAGGAGGAACAACAATAGGTGCATCATTCCATCCCAACATTGGGTATGGTGGCAGGACAAACATCAAATTATCCTAAACCAGATTACCGGGCAAAGGGTGAGGGTTGCCATCCAGAGGCATTGGGTCCTCATTGTTCGGCATCTGATATGCAAAGTCTACACCTATAACATAACATGCAGCAGTCCAAGACACTTGAGCCCCTCCATATTCTGCATAATCACCAAAAACAACATCCCTTGGGACCAACGGCGTATCTGGAAAGCTAGCCTCAACCAAAGTCTGGACGAGATAAGGATCCTCACTATCCCAAGAAATAAACTTTCCAGAAGTGCCTACAGCCCGCGAGATGTACTCTGTAGTGCGGTAATCCAGGGGAATCCCAATGAACATTAGCCAGCCCTTGCGAAAACCATGTGCTCCCTTGAAATTTTCTCCCTCATCATGCTTCACAAATCTAACAAAATGATCGTTTCCCAACGGAAAAGGTGCATGCTGAATCAAGGTGTATCTAACCGATGGATCTCTGACTTGAAACAAACCCACCCCATGGAACCATGCCTGAGTAGATCGGACCATAATACCTTTGTTTTGCAGAAACTGCACCACCTGTTCCCGCACCGGGCTGAGCGGTCCCTCCAGCGCCGGCATCACCTCCGCAACCATGTAGTCCTCATGACGACGGGGCAGACGAGCAGCAGGCATGAAGATGGTGCGTGGAAGTCGACGATCGCCACCATCGATGATGTGATGGCCAGGAGGCACTAAGCGCCGAGGATCGAGCTCATAGTTTGCCATGGAAGAGCCAGAAGCTTGTCGGGGGTTTTCTTTGGATTGAGGAGAGGGAAGATGCAATGGGGGCAGCGTCGATGGGACTGGGCAGTCTATCCCAATAACTCCGGCTCTGTTCCCATGAGAAGCAACAGATTCTGATAAAATCGTTTTTTGTTGCACCAAAATTGGCCTCCAAACCAATCCATTGGAGCGTGCGAAATCATTACAGTCGCGGCTAGAGTGACCTAGGCGAGAGCAAGCCGAACAGACCGCTCGCATTCCACATGCCACTGACAAGTGGCCCCTCTGTGAACAAATAGTGCATGTAACCAGACGGTCCACCATGTCATCGACCATAGCTTCAAACAGCCTCGCAGCCTCTTGAGATGAGGGGATATCCTGACAATGGCCCATAGGGTTTAGACCCTGAGGCCTGGAAGGCCTAGAAGCAGTTGGGCTAGGCAGCAAAGATGGGCTCGAGACTTATCGGGCCTCCAAGTCAACTAAGTCGGAAACCTGACAATCGATTTGAATGGGTGGCAATCCCGCCTCAGCGAAACATGCGAGCGAGATCCCATCATGCACGGGGGAAAGTTCCTCAGAAATAGGATCAGTCACCGGCGCAGATGATGCCGGCCGGCTCAACTCCGGCAAAGGAGTGACTGTACCAAAAACAATGGGTGGACAAGCCACCGTCCAAAGCAGGTCCGCGGGAGGGGATTGATGTATGACTACACGCTCATGAACAGGAAGATCATACCCCTCATCCCTAATGGTGTCAATACACTCTTGTGTAGCCGGATATCTATATCCCTTGCAAGCAGAATATCTCTCAAACGTGGCAAAAGAGAGCTTTTTCTGAGCAGATGCAGCAGACTTGATAGCTGATTTAACTGGAGGTTTATGCATGGCCAAGAGACCTAACGATGATCGACACTTAGTAGGACTAACTAGAATCCATTCAGCATCACATTCCTTCCTCCATATCCATAGCTCTCTAATCCAATTAGGGCCCCCATTACCCCACAAATGAAAATAGCACTTGAACAGATCACAGGCAAAAGAACAAAGATCCATAATAATAAAACCAACTTGCTTGCAAGAAACATGGAAAGAATAGACCTTGTCTTTGATGTGATGAACATTAAGATCAATTACCGAACCTCCAATTGCTGCTTCTAGAGCTGCTGCTACAGAATCCTCTGAGAGACGGAAGGCATGACGGCTGAATGAAGCCACTAAGATGAAAGACCTCCTGTGTCCTGACGGATGAACCGTGTGCCCAATAGATCTGAAGATCTCATCCGCTAAAACTCTACCCTTGGAGAAGTCCAAGCCAAGGGTAGATCCACCAGAAGAACCCATAAGAGATGGGTATCTCCCTGATCCTGAGAAGACGCCGGAGAACGTGCGAGTGTTGCTGGTGTTTCCCTTATATTTCCTCTTTTTTTTTCGACAGCCTTGCATACATAAATATGTTTAGTTACATTAGTTGTTCCTTTTGTTTGTGTCTGATGCTATGCGCCTTATTTTACTTGTCTCTGCAATGTTAATTGTGTTTTAATTTTATGTGTGTGCTTATGTTATTGGTCTATGCAGTTAATGATAGCCATGCTGCTATTGAGGACATTGCTGATGTTGTGAAAGATAATAATGATGGAATTTATTCTCTTAATTTTGGTGATGGTTATGGGAGCTTGCAGTTTTCTGTTACTCAGTCATAGAGTGTTGATGGCACTGAGCCTGTTTCTCAGGCTGAGGATGTTCCTATGCAGTTATAGCTGGAGGACAAAAGGAAAATAAAGAAGAAGTGTGATTTCCAGAGGAGAAAGGAGTTGGAACGGCTTCAAAAGGCTGCTTGCGTGCAACAAAGCACTGAGTATGTTGCTCAAGCTGCTGAAGGTGGAGGTGATGAAGGTGGTGACGTGGCCTTTGCAACTATTGATGCTGGATCTCATGGAACTGACATTCCTATCAAGACAAACCTGTTGCAGACTTGCTTGACGCAAGTGTTTCCTCATGATGTAGTTAAGAAAAAGAAAATTGTTTTGAAGAGGAAGATGTCAGATCCAAATCCTGATGGCACACAGAGGCGTAGCCCACATGTGAAAGCTTCTTCCCAACCTGGTAATAACAAAGCTGATGGAGATAGTGTTGCTGTGAAGATTAGTCCAAGCACACTAGGTGGCTCCCCTGTTCGCCGGAGTCCATGAGTTTTGTCAAATAAGAAGCCTTCTTCGTCTCCTCTTCCAAAGCTTTCTTTGTTGAAGGAAAATAAGAAGTGTAAAGTTCCTCACCCGAAGGTGAACAAAGGTGTGAAGAAGCGTGCTCATGTCAAAGCTCAAGATCCTGTATTTGAAGGAGATGATATTGACGTTAGTTCTAAAGATGAATATGCAGTGGTATGTGTTTTGTTTTTCTTTTTAGTATTTGAAATTTTCTAGTTAGTGGTATTTTTAATTGTATTCCTTTGCTTTAGTCTTTGCTGAAGTATGTTAGTGATTTTCTGTGTTTGTTAGTATAAGTCATGCACACTAGACTTAATTATATTTGTAAAATGATATTTTTGTTTTGGGATACATGTTTGTACTGTATGTGACTTACTAGTTGTACTTGCAATAATTTAATTGTGTCTGGGTTGGTATGCTGGCAATGTGAGGCCCAATCATTGTTTGCATCAATTGAGGGTGGTACTGATGTTGTTTTATTAGTTGAACTTGTGCAATCTTTTTTTCCTTCTCGGATTCATATGTATGTTTTGTTTTTTATATTCATTGAATTAAGTTGTGCCTTCCTTATTTCCATTTACAGCCTGTTAGTGTTAGGAGTCCGGTCAAGCCGGTGAGAGGCAATGACGGAAAAGTTGCTTTGGATGAAGGTGACTCATAGCGATTAAATATAATTGTGCGATGTTCGTTGAGAGAGATTGATGCCTGTGCTCGTTTGCTTGAGGGTCGCCATGTGGCTAGGGTTCATGCAACTAGTTTTGGTTCTATCTTCCAATAGAAGGTGAAGTATAACATTTCCCGCTCTCTGATGGGTGTTTTGTACCTAAAGATAGATCCTGATATAATGACTCTTGACATGGGTGAGGCGAATAAGAAGCTTCACATCAGTAGCGATGGTATACAACAACTATTTGGGTTCCCTCGTGGTGGTCGTTCTACACCAAGGCCGTTAGAGGATGGATATGATGATGCTCTGATGAAGTTAAGATCGGAGCTTGACATTAGCAGGAACAAAGATATCAAGACAAAGGATTTGAGGGATAAGCTCAAGGTACTTGTCAAGGATCCTAGCAAAGATGACCTTGCTCTAAAAGTGTTCTTCATTATTGTGTTTATGAAAGTTGTGTTGCCTAGTGCCGCCACTCGTGTTTCCAGAGAGGAAACAATGTTTGAGGATGTCATCAT
The DNA here is from genome assembly GCF_018294505.1 of Triticum aestivum. Lineage (NCBI taxonomy): Eukaryota > Viridiplantae > Streptophyta > Magnoliopsida > Poales > Poaceae > Triticum > Triticum aestivum. Next base: position 269,045,377 of record NC_057809.1, on the reverse strand, counting down.
TGAGGACATGGCTAATATGGATTATTGCTAGCTGATGTTTGATGAGCTTAGAAGGGTTGTTGTCAGGTACCAAGATGGTGTTACCCATGGGAAGGCAATCACAAGTTGTGCTATAGGGCCTGTACTAATGTACCTTGACTGCCTTATCCGTGGCAAGATTATGGATGCTGACATGCGAGTCCCTTTCATATGTTTCATGGATCAGGACAAGCTTTCCAATCTGGCTGATGCAGATTTGATAAGAAGAGGCACTGTAGATCCAAGGACTTGGGTGTTTGGGATACTTCCGGTGAGTTTTATTTCTCTCATGTCTTGCAGACCTTTTATTTTTAGCTATAGATGTTTTTGTTGGAGTGAACATGTGTACTGCAGAGTTACCTGTTTAGATTTTGTCAGTTTTTAAGGTTTGTGAGCTTTAGGTATGATTTTTAGTAATGTTGTGTCATGCGTGGTTGAACTGAATCTCTTGTTCAACTAACCTGCTTTGTAAATACTAACAATTTGGCATTGACAGTGAAAGCTCGTTAGTACTGTGGATTTAAATCTATTAATATAATGTTTATTTTTCCCTATGTGTTGCATTGACTAATTAACTCTTTTTTCCCTTGTTTTTAGTGGAAAACTCATGAGGAACTTGTCTTTTTCCGAGTGTATAAACGGCCAGTCCTGGAGATGCCGTCTCAGGTCCCCAAGATTTCATCTCTGCACGATGAGTTGAGAGATGGTTGTAGTGTTGAGAGTGCTGGTTATGTTCCCCCTGGCCCTAGTAAGGCTGGTACTTCACAGAGGCAGGGTTTTGGTATTGATGTAGCTATTTCTGCTTTGGAGCGCACTGAGCATATTTTTATTAATGTGCGTTCTGAGCTGGAAAAGGTCCCAACTACAGTTGAGCGTCTGAGCTGTATCAATGGTATCCTCCCTGACAGTCATCAATTTAATGTTGAGGAAGTAGTTGACTATATTGAGATGGAGAGAATGTTAAGTAGTGATATGTGTGATGGTGCTGCTCAACTAATTCAGAGGTTGGTTCGTCTATTGAACAACATGAAGTGTTTCAAAACTTTGCAAGACTCTCGCTGCAAGCCATATGAAGAAGATGCCCATGTTGTTATCACGCAGATTGAGCAGGATGAGGCTGCTTCCACTACCAGCAGGGCCAGTGATCGTACTAAGGCTAATGTTTCTGGCCACCATACGAATGATGTTGGTTTGGAGTCCCCTGTTGTTGAGGTGAGTCAGTCCTTGATGTTTGCATTTTTTACTATGTTGTTCTGCTGTTAATATTGTAGTTGAACTTTCTCATGTTCATATGTTTATTAAAAAAATTCATGCAGGAGAATAGTCATGATGTTGAGGTTGCCGTTGACTGTGGAGTTAATGATCCATCTACTGATAGGAGCAAGGTTATTTTTATTTTTATTGTGTTTATATACATTCTTGAATTTTCATTTGCACCATTATGCCTTACATGTTCATTTTTCTATCCCACACCGTTGAGAATTTGTAGGTGATATCTAGCTTTTGTTAGTGTAGTTTAACTTTGTGTGTTGTTGCTAATAATAGCATTGTTTTTTTGCTTCATTACTATGAATCAGGATCCTATTGTTGGTGATGAGCCTATTTCGACCATCGGTGATGTTCCTTTGAATGTTAGCAGCAGCAAGATCGGTGATTGCTACGGATGCTGCTAAGGTTTGTTTTTCTGTGCTTGCATTAATTTTATATGCACTTTTCACTATTGTATCTTTGTCGCTATAAAAGTTAGCATGTACACCTCTTGCTGGGTTTTTTGATTGTTAGTTTTGTTCATTTCCTTCACTTTCTGATTTTTTTTCAGATGACTGATGTTGAGCGCGAGGTTGCTATTACTGTTGGAGATGATGCTTGTGGTGTTCCATTGAGTAGTGGGCGCGATGTTGGTGCTGTCAGCATACATGATGCCAAATCATTTGGTGTTGGTATTGCTGAGAATGATAATCTTTCTGATTCTGAAGATTTGCTGCTGGAAAATTTCCCGCCTGGAGGGCTTGATTACGGTGATGAATTGCAACATGCCGACGTGTCAAGCATGGAGGAGGTACCATCTAAGGATGATGATTTAATTATGTCGATTTCTTATGGCCCCAGGATTTTCTTTCTTTAGACCCTGAAAGTGCAGCCATATTGTTGTCCTCACAGGATCTTCCATCGTCAAACCCTGAAACTGTAGGTATATTGCTGTCGTCACAGGAACTCCCGTCATCAAACGCTGAAAGTGCAAATAAGGACTTGTAAATGAGTCGTACTTCTCATTTATGGCATGTTGGCAATGTTATCATGTAGTGCTTGAACATATTTTTTTGTTTTTTCTGAAAGCAGAAGGTGCTAACATTGCTAAGGTTGTTTCGTTTTTCTTTGCTGTTACGAGGTTGCACACGAACCATTGGAAATGTTTAGTGTTTGATTTTGCATGGTTCATTTTTGTCTCTTTCTCTTTTTCACTCATATGATTATTGTTGTCACTGCGGTAGTTCTAATTGCTCTCATCTTTGTGTTTTCCCTAGTGAAAAGCCGATGTTTCAAAATAAGGAATGTCATGCCAGTGTTGGTTCTGTTGCTAAAGCATTTGTCCCCACTAGCATGCTCAACTCAGACAGTGCTGATGTTGTTTCATATTCTCTACATGAGAAGTACCGAGACACCAACAAGTTGATTATTCCGAGATGGATCACGGTCAGTTTTTTCCTTTGCACATAGGATGATAAGTTATTTGTCTATTTTCAAATTGTTGTTGTTCTTTTTGTACAATAGACCAAGATCCGTGATGGAAATCCTGATGCCAATGTGCAATAGTGGTTCACAAGATCAGGGGCTAATGGTTACGACCATGTATGTGACTCATGCTAATGTTTTATGTTTTTCCTGTGTATTGATGAAATATGCATGCTCTTATCTAAACTTATTGTACTCATGAACTAGAACTGTCATGTTTCTTTTGCAAGTAATAAAGGTGGGAATGAACTTCAGTTTCCTGTTGTTTTTTCCTCTTATTTTAAGCTGAACTTTTTGTAACAAGAAAGTCGAACTTGTGTGTTTCTTGAAAGTTCGGACAGTGGATATAAACTTCAGTGCCCCTTTTTTGTACTGAGTTTTTTACTCAATTAGAACTTATGATTATCTGATTTGTTTGGACTTCTCAATTTTAATTTTGTCACTTTTATTTATTAGTTTGGAGGCTTAATATTATTATTTCATTATAACTATAGTTCTTAAATCTATTTTTCATTTGCAATTTTTTGTCAGCTTCTTTTCCCTACTTTTGATCCGTCATCATTTGTGGGTGACATGAAGCCTGGTGAAGATGTTGGTCATTGGTGCTTAATTGTTCTGAATTTGAGGTTCCGTCGTTTCAAGTGTCTTGATTCACTCTGCGATGAAACCTAGAGTGATGCAGTTAGATTCTTAAGGACTATGAAAAATAATATAAAGAAGCTTCAGAGGGAGCCCAGCGTAGACATGGTGAAACTGTTCTCGTCGGCGCATGTTGATGGTTTCTCTTGCGAGTTTGTGCGTGTGCCGCAATAGTAAAACACATGAGTATCCGTTTTAAATGATCTTATTAGTTGTTTCTATTGCTAGAATGTGTGGTTTTCCAATTTTCTGGTTGTATTCCTGTATTTCAAATTTGTAATGTAGCCTTTTGTTTCTTCTTTTGTTAACATTCATGACTGTGGCTTCTTTATGCTACAAAACTGCAAGACGTATCATTGCCGGGAGGATTGTAATGCCCCGAGACCGATGCTCGAGAAGACCTCCATATATTTCTGGGTTCCGTCGTGTGTTTTGTTTGGTTCTTTGCATTCATCATTACATCATGTGCATTGCATCATGTCTTCATGCCATCTTGTCATTTCTTTTTCTTAACTCAACCAAATAAAATCGGATGGATCATCGGTCCATTTAAATCGAGGGATATTCACATGGTGAAATTCTCTTTATAACATATCTCCCAATATGTCTAGGGAGCTATATTAAATATTCCATTTTCGGAATCACCCACGAACACACGTGCAATAATTCCCCATGTATATTCCTCGTCGTGTTTGACCTTCAAACCTTGCCAATATCTCTCATCTCTTTTATCGAGGCTCCTCCTAAAACCTAATCATTTTTGGAAACCTCCAATTCCTAGTCCTTGCTCAAACCTTTTGAATTAAATTCAAATGATTTTGAATTTAATTCATGCAATCTTGCCACTCCTATTTTTCATGGACCGTGCACATTTTTACGAGTCCGTGGAAATTATCCCCGTGCCCAACTCTTTCTCTAACCTTTCTTTTCTTCCCTTTTTCTTTCTCTTTATTTTTCTGTTTTGAAAAGAGAATTAGAGAAAGAGAGAGAGAGAAGGAGCCCAGCAGCCTGGGCGTCCCAACCTCCCGCGCTGACCCAAGGCCAAGGCCCAGCCGCCCCCACCAATCCCTCCTAACCCTAGCCCGAACCCCCCTGCCTGATCCCCCACTCTCCCTCGTCTCCTCCCTCACGCCGTCACCACGCACGAGAGGAGCGCCTCGCCGGATCCCTTCTGCCTCTTCCTCGCTCGACCTCCTCCTTCCCTCTCTCTCTCTCTCTCTCGTGCCCGACCCCCATCTTTCCCTCGAAGCCCGATCCCCACTCCTCTCTTCCACCTCACGCTGCCCCTCTCCTCGCCCTTCCTCGCCCCGCACGCGAGACCTCCCCGACCACCGCATCCCTGATCGCGCCCAGATCCCATCGCTGTCTGGCACGTGGAGCCGCCCACTGCTCCGCTTCGCCACTCGGCGCGTATCCCGTGCCTCCCGACCCGGTGCTCCCCTGCACATGTGCCCGAGGCCGCGGCTTCCTCGTCCCGGTCCATGGGGGACTCGCCGGAGCCCAGCCGTTGGACCTGCGCCATCCTCTGCTTCCTCTACGGCGACCAGGGGCCCCATCACGTCGCGCCCAATCACCACCAGCTTCTTCGGTGAGCCTCTGCCGCTCACCACCACCATCGTCTCCTTGCTGCCGCCGCCCCGAGGCCCCTTGTGATGTTTTGTGTTGGACCGTCAAGATCTGCAAGATCGACTACATGGACTTCAAGACCATACCAGGACCGCCAAGCATCTTCTCTGTGATTTTTTGCCAAGTACCACAACGACGCGTCAAGTACCTGTACCGTCGTCTCCGGAAACGCCAAGTACCCCTACGCACGAAGACTCCAAGTCCGTTTCGGGATTCATCAAGTATCGCTATAGGTGGCTCGAACGTCTACGAAACGTGTACCACTACTGTCCACCCGCGAAGACCCCGTGGACGTCAAGTTCCTTGTCGTGACCCCGAACATCTACGGAACATGAACAATTACTTCCTCTTCGAAACGTGAACCACTACCGCCGCGAGAAAGACTACGTCCCCTCCAAACCGATTCACTTCGAAAATGCACGCTTCGAAGGTATAACCCCGAGATGACCTTCCGAGAACGAATGTGGGTTGTATGAGATGCCCGTGTTTTGCACCATGTCCGAGTTGTTCCTTGCGTGTTCCTCATTGCCTTGCCGTCGACACGTGGGAACCCGGTAACCGGGATCACCCCACCATCTTGCATGGCACGCTCTCCGCACTTTCTTTTGCACCGACATCTCAATCGAGTTATCGAAACCGATATGTTGCCGTGGCATCATTTTCGGTATCGTTATCGTGGCACCCCTTTTGTTTCCGCCACGGTGACCAATGCTTCTTATTGCTCTTGTCAACTTCAATAAAAATTGCATAAACTTGTCCATGTCATCCGCATCATGATAACAACTATTGAAATGTTTAAATTGTTGTTGCAATAAATTACTAAGGCATATGGGGATTTACCAGATTTGTTGTTTGTTATATCCGGCCCCATTTAAATGGTTTATATGGTGTAGTTTTGTTATGCCCCACCTCTTGCCATGTTAACCAACATTTAATATTGTTGAGTACTTAAACGGGAGAGAACTAAATAATCGACGTGGTGTTTCGTCAATATGCAACTCGTTGCATATTGAGCTCCACTTAATTTGTAGGATTGTTTGTGCACTTTGCCATGCCATGCCTCATTAACCCTGACATGCATCATACTCGATTGTGCATCTTGCCATGTTGATGTGTTGGTTGTTTACTATGTGTGTGCTTTCTTTTCCGGTGTTTGCTTCTTCGGGTTGGTTCCGTTCGCGCTTGTGAGGATCCGTTCGTCTACGTCCGTTTATCTTCTTCATGGACTCGTTCTTCTTCCTTGCGGGATTTCAGGCAAGATGATCATACCCTCGAAATCACTTCTATCTTTGCTTTGCTAGATGCTCGCTCTTTTGCTATGCCTATGCTGCGATACCTACCACTTGCTTTCATGCCTCCTACTTTGTTGAACCAAGCCTCTAACCCACCTTGTCCTAGCAAACCGTTGATTGGCTATGTTACCGCTTTGCTCAGCCCCTCTTATAGCGTTGTTAGTTGCAGGTGAAGATTGAAGTTTGTTCCTCGTTGGAACATGGAGATGTTGTTCCTTGTTGGAACCTGTTACTTGTTGGGATATCACTATATATCTTATTTAATTAATGCATCTATATACTTGGTAAAGGGTGGAAGGCTCGGCCTTATGCCTGGTGTTTTGTTCCACTCTTGCCGCCCTAGTTTCCTTCATATCGGTGTTATGTTCCCGGATTTTGCGTTCCTTACGCGGTTGGGCTATTATGGGAACCCCTTGATAGTTCGCCTTAAGTAAAGCTTTTCCAGCAATGCCCAATATTGGTTTTACCATTTGCCGCCTAGCCTTTTCTTTTCCCTTGGGGGTCGCGCGCCCAAGGGTCATCATTATTTTAACCCCCCCGGGCCAGTGCTCCTCTGAGTGTTGGTCCGACCGAGTAGACTGCGGGGCCACCTCGGGGCAACTTGAGGGTTGGTTTTACTCGTAGGATGTCTCATCTGAGTGTGCCCTGAGAAAGAGATATGTGCAGCTCCTATCAGGATTTGTCGGCACATTCGGGCGGTGTTGCTGGTTTAGTTTTACCCTGTCTAAATGTCTTGTTGTACCGGGATACCGAGTCTGATCAGAATGTCTCGGGAGGAGGTCTATTCCTTCGTTGACCGTGAGAGCTTGTCATGGGCTAAGTTGGGACACCCCTGCAGGGATTTGAACTTTCAAAAGCCGTGCCCGCGGTTATGGGCAGATGGGAATTTGTTAATATCCGGTTGTAGATAACTTGAACCTTAACTTAATTAAAATGAATCAACAGCATGTGTTACCGTGATGGTCTCTTTCCGGCGGAGTCCGGGAAGTGAACACGGTGTTGGAGTTATGCTTGACGTAGGTTGTTTAGGATCACTTCTTGATCATACTTTCTCGATCGTGCTTTGCCTTCTCTTCTCGCTCTCATTTGCGTATGTTAGCCACCATATATGCTAGTCGCTTGCTGCAGCTCCACCTCATACCTTTACCTTACCCATAAGCTTAAATAGTCTTGATCGCGAGGGTGCGAGATTGCTGAGTCCCTGTGGCTCACAGATACTTCCAAAACCAGCTTGCAGGTGTCGATGAGACCATGCAGATGACGCAACCAAGCTCAGGAGGAGCTCGATGAAGATCTTGTCCTTTGAGTTGTTTCGTTCTAGTTGATCAGTAGTGGAGCCCAGTTGGGGTCGATCGGGGACCTTTGTCGCATTTGGGGTTCTTCTTTTATTTTGGCTCCGTAGTCGGGCCTTGATTGTATTTGGATGATGTAATGCTTTATTCATGTAATTGTGTGAAGTGGCGATTGTAAGCCAACTATGTATCTCTTTCCCTTATGTATTACGTGGGATGTGTGAAGATTACCTCACTTGCGACATTGCTTTCAATGCGGTTATGCCTCTAAGTCGTGCTTCGACACGTGGGAGATATAGCCGCATCGAGGGCGTTACAAGGATGGTGTGATTGAAATGTTGGATTACAGCCACGAAGACATTCTTGACATTAGAAAGACTTTGTTGTATACCTATGCGACTGGCAATGTGTTTGATGTTGACTTTCGGGGCTTGTTTGGCATCAAACGTTGTACGTATGCATGAACTTTTGTATTTGTTTCCCACTTGTACTTCTTTAGTAGTACTGTCATGAATTATGTATTTAAGCTTACCCTTTTTGTGCTCCTTCTTTTTTATTTGCAGGTGAGTGGCTGGATCTTAGTGAGCATGACTACATGATCTTTGGCAGCCAGTTCTCATAGCTCGAGCGTGTAGCTGTTGATTTGAGCCAGGGGCGTTCTCCCAAAAAGACAAGATCTGGTGTTATGAAGGGGTGATTGGGAGATCTCAAAGGTTCTATGGCCACGTGTGCAGAGAGCCCCTCTACACCCAAGAATCCCATTGTGCAATTGATAGACACAGATGATGATGCGTTTGACAAGATCGCTGGCATGGGAAGAGTCACTAGAGCGTTGCTGCCAAGGGTGTATCTCCCCTTGCTGGAATAGTGGGTCATAGAGCTAGTGTTGTTAGGAAGGATCATGCTTTGAAGTTTGGCAATGTTACAAGCACGAAGCATGCACCCAGAGCTCCTATAAAGTTTTGCTCCCCTGTGTAGTAGCTTCACCCTCATAAATTCCTTCAGCTGGACAAGGCTTGCAAGTTGTATGATATGTTGCTTGGTGATGAAGGACGTGAGAAGTATGCCGAGCAAGTATCTCTCATTATGTTTCCTCTTCTTTTCTTCTGTTGTTTCTAATTGCTATATAAATATGAAATGAACTACTCTTTTTTATATAACTTGAACTGCTACTAATGCCTTAGCTTCCTTCCCCTGCTTTCTGTTCTTGTGTGTGCTGCAGGACTGCATTCTCAATGATACCTCAGCCTGATGATAGCGTAACTACCTTCACTGGCAAATGGATTTGGGAAGTTTTTGCACCAGGACATCTGATGGAGGGTGATGTAATGGACTTCCTCATTGATGATTTGGAAGCGAGATCCTGAAACAAATATTGATTTCGCATCTGGAAAAAGGATCTTGCTAAGTCCATATTTCATCATGGTAATGAATCAGATCATTTGTTTCTGTGAAGCAAGACTGACTATTGTTGTACGAGTTTTTAAAATACTTTCCTTGTTGATCATTTTCCCCTATATATATCTTTTTGGCTTTTTGTAGGTTGTGCTTGAGTGTTCGTTTTACGGTGATGAAGATAAAGAGTTTAATGTGGAGAGTGCAGCGAGAGATTTCAAGAGCTATGTTCAAGATGGGGAAGACTTGCTCAGTGCCGACATTGTGAGATCTACTAGCTGATTTTTGGTTTTATCTGTTTGCTGTGATGCTGGTTTTTATGTTGAATATTTAATATCTCTTTTTGGTCATTTGTTTTTAGGTCATGATGCTTCTATTCAAACCTATGGTTTTATCAAAGTATTTGAAAGTGCTGCACTTTTCCTTATATGTCATGAATCATAACCGAAGTACCGTTGACATCCTTAACCCTTCACCTTATGGGAAAAACCATCGTCCATCAAACAACACCTATCACAAAGACTGCGAGAATATTGTGAGTGATATTTATTATCTGTACTAGATTAATTTTTCCGCCTCTTGTTTCTACTTTTCTGAGACCTGAAATGTGTGGATTCTTTTGTTTTTTACAGATCTCTAGATTGGTCCAAGTAATGAAAGTTGTGTATGGTAATGCTCAATATAATGCGAGCGAGCCGCCCAAATGGGAGGTTTTAGCAAAGAAATCAACGTTTGTCAAGGTTCCATTTCAAGGGCCGGATGAATGTGGCCATTATACTCTGAAGTATGCGGGAACCTGTGATGGTGAAAAGATCGTTGACAACATTCGAAATAATGATGTGGGCTCTAGTTCAGCTTTCACTTTCTGTGTTTGGCTAATTTTCTATTCCTTTTTTACGTGTCATGATTTTTGATAATTTGTTTTATTGTTTTGCAGCCGCGTATTGTTGATTGGAATGCTGAGGATCTGTATATAGTTGTGTTCAACCAGAATAACCAGGTTCTGGTGACAGCGCTTCCCAAGGAGGTCCAGGCTTTGGCTCCTGGTGCATAGAAGAAATGGTTATCATTTGCGTAGTGAATGGGATACTTGTTTGATTTATGTCTTGAAAGCATTGTAGCCTTTGTACGTAGTGTTTGGATGTCTTGTCAACTATGTAATAACCAGTATACTTTGTGATGTTTTTAAGTGTGGCAACACATTTTACAAACTTTTTCCATGATGAGAATGTGGTTGAATAGTTGTTTCACTTGTGTATGTTTTATTGGGAATTTGTTTTGGTTAATTTTTATTTTTGCACTGAAGTCTTATACACTAGTTGAACTAAAACACTTTTTTTCAAGTGCATTATGAGTTGCTGAAAAGTGAGATTTATTTTATTTTCATCTGTCCCAACCTAAGTTGGACCTTTATAGTTTATGTACCCTCTTTTCTTGTACTTATGGCATAGTTCTGTGAGTACTGAATTGTAATTTCATACAACGTAAGGCTTTTAAAATTTGGTGTCACAATAGTATTTGTGGATCTAGCGCGAGTGGAGTGACGCTTCCTTGTTAGAACTAAAGTTTTTTTGGGATTGAAATAATTTACGGCGAATTTGCTATGTGATCTCTAGCCAGATTTTATTTAAATATAAGAAATTTTGCAAAATTGAGAGCCAAATATTTGTTTGAACTTCTTGCATTTTAGTAGTTGGACTTCATAGTAAATGTTAAACCACTGGTTTAAATTAGCCAGATTTAACAAATAGGCCTATTAAGTTCATAATTATTGTTCTACATATTTAGTTGAACTTCAAAGTATCATTGTTTTTGTAGCATATTCCTTTTATCTATGCTGAAGAGGTAAAATTATTTTATGTTTACATTTTAATTTAGAATTATTTTGCCTTCGAACATGTATTTGAACTTTTCTATATTCAGTTTTCAAAAAAAATTGTACTACTTTATATTTCTTAGCCACGCACTCTGGTTTTATTCAGCAGGCCTTATGGGGTGGGGTGAGGAGAGTTTGGAGAGAAGGGAGTAGCAGTAGTATTGGGCACTTTTCCGGCCCAAATGGCTCGTGCGCGCGACTATGGACTAATGTTTGTGCGTGCGCTCTGAGTTTAGTCCCACCTCGCTAGCCGAGGGGGCTCTTGTCGGGAAACGCAGTATTTCATAAAAATTCTACGATCACGCAAGATCTATCTAGGAGATGCATAGCAACGAGAGGGGAGAGTGTGTCTACATACCCTCGTAGACCGAAAGTGGAAGCGTTAAGTAGCATGGTTGATGTAGTCGGACGTCTTCGCGATCTAACCGAGCAAGTACCGAACGCATGGCACCTCCGCGATCCACACACGTTCAGCTCGGTAACGTCCCTCGAACTCTAGATCCAACTAAGGCCGAGGGAGAGTTTCGTCAGCACGACGGCGTGGTGATGGTGATGATGAAGTTACCGACGCAGGGCTTCGCCTAAGTACTACGACAATATGACTGAGGTGTGTTTCTGTGAAGGGGGCACCGCACACGGCTAAAATAATTGTCAACTTGTGTGTTCAAGGGTGCCCCCTGCCCCCGTATATAAAGGAGCAAGGGGGAGGCCAGCCGACCCTATAGGGCATGCCCAAGGGGGGCAATCCTACTCCTAGTAGGAGTTGGACTCCCCCTTTCCTAGTCCTACTAGGAGAAGAAGGAAGGAGAGGGGAAGGAGGGGGCTTTGCCCCTCCCCCTAGTCCAATTCGGACTAGGCCCATGGGGGGGCGGCAATCCCTTGGCTGCTCCCTCTCTCTCTCTCTCTCCCTTAAGGCCTAATAAGGCCCATAACTCCCCGGGTGGTTCTGATAACCCTTCCGACACTCCAATAAATACCCGATACACCTCGGAACCATTCCGGTGTCCGAATGTAGTCATCCAATATATCAATCTTTATGTCTCATCCATTTCGAGACTCCTGGTCATCTCCGTGACCTCATCCAGGACTCCAAACTACCTTTGGTACATGAAAACACATAAACTCATAATATCGATCGTCATCGAACATTAAGTGTGCGGACCCTACGGGTTCGAGAACTATGTAGACATGATCGAGACTCATCTCCGGTCAATAACCAATAGCGGAACCTAGATGCTCATATTGGTTCCTACATATTCTACGAAGATCTTTATCGGTCAAACCGCATAACAACATATGTTGTTCCCTTTGTCATCGGTATGTTACTTGCCTGAGATTCGATCGTTGGTATCATCATACCTAGTTCAATATCGTTACCGACAAGTCTCTTTACTTGTTCGTAATGTACCATCCCGCAACTAACTCATTAGTTACATTGATTGCAAGGCTTATAGTGATGTTCCTTACTGAGAGGGCCCAGAGATACCTCTCCGACAATCGAAGTGACAAATCCTAATCTCGATCTATGCCAACTCAACAAGTACCATCGGTGTAGTGGTCCGACCTCAGACGGTCAAATCTCTGTGCATAATTGTCATCCCTGGATCGGTAATGCTAACACACACAGTACTTGAAGGATTTATAACAGAGTTTCAATCACACACTTAATACATCGATAGTCTCAAAAGAGAACTTTTTACAATAATATGCCTTAAGGGCATCTAAATAAGATAACAATGGAAGGCTTCGAAGGTAAAGCGAGTCCATCAACTCCAACGGCATAGCTGAGTGCACGACGACGACCTAGCGCACCTTACTATTCGTCCGAAAAGTCCGCAACATAATACGTTGCAGCCCGAAAATGGGTCAGCACATGGAATATGCTGGCAAAATAACAATGTAGAGCAATGAACATGAAACAACTATAACTACATGCATACATGGCTAGTAGAGGCTCTACGGTTTTCATGTTTTTGCGAAAAGCCAATTTTTTCCCACAACAAAGGAATATATTTTGTTTAACTATCATGGTAGTTTATAAACATTGAGAATGGTAACACCATCTCAATCCCAATTAAAGTAATCATTAACCCAACAAGTTAATTAAATGAAGTGACGAGATCAATATAATAATTCAAGCACCACATACTCAAGATGTCCATAATGGGGGACACGGCTAATCATGATTAGGTTGTACACTTTGCAGAGGTTTGCACACTTTTCCCCACAAGACTCGATCTCCTCCATTGATTTCTCGCACTGCATGATGTTTGAGAAACGGATGACCGAGATACAGTCTTTCAGAAGCATTGGCCCTTTCGACGGGTAAACCGTACCCCATACATCCCCTATATCTGCTAATTTACCACTGAAAGAGGTCACACAACATACTCAACTATGCCAGAGCCCATGATGGCTTGTGGCTGCACATGAAAGTTTCCAGCATGAATAAAAATATGATCTCTTTGAGCCTGGGTGGCGGACCATAGGATGATCACACGAATTCCCCGGGATCTCCTTGGACAGCACTCGATTGCCCCAGGTGCCCACAAACAATCCACCCGGATGTGTGTTAAAGTAGGCACCTTAAATAAACGCTTAGTTCATAATAATACTCACAACTGTCATGAATCACTCAAAATAAACCACGTCTACGATCATAGCATAGCAATATAAAAATAACGTAGAAGTAACTCCCATGGTTTGAATGAAAAAGGGCAATAGGTACTACCTCAACTACTACTTCCCAATGCCCACATGTTACCAAGTCCTAACCATGCAATGTTTGAGGGTTTAAACAAATGCATAAAAACTACATAATAAAGGGGTATGATCAAAGTGTTACTTGCCTTGTTGATGATCCGCAAACCCTAAAGACTCGTAGTAGCATGCTTCGCACTCCGAGAATTCTATCGCAAACAAACGATAGCATACATAAGCAATCAAGCAATAGATGCAATGGTAAAACTCGAGAGAAAAGATCCAAATCGAAAGTACAAGAAAAGAGCTTCGATTTGCAAAAAGGAACACTCAACTTGGAGCTACGAAACTCAAACTACGATCAAAAGAAGTTTGAATTCAAATCTGCTTGCAACCAAATTTTAAATTGTCAAAACCATGTTCAAGTTGGTTAACTGGAAAGAGGGGTTCGAGACGAAGATTTTGGTGTTGGTTTCACTAGATTTGGAAAAATGGTTGAAAAACTGTGAGTGTTTGAAGATCAGGGGCCAATCTACGATAAAAATAATCGCAGATAGGTCCCTGTCTGAAAAGACTAACAAACGAACGTTCGTTAACAGGGACAAATGAAAGAACGCGTTCGCGAACAGAGGCCTTCGGGCGAATATCCGCTAATTAGCTAAAGCGTAGAAAAACCGAGAAAATCGATCTATATAAAAAACCTAGTTAGATCTAGGGTTTACCGAAATAAACCGAAGAAAACCGACAAAAGAACCAGCGGCGGCGGCGGATCTGAAAGGTGGTGGGCGGCAACTTCAGCACGGCAATGGCGAGGCGGGGCGTCGGGAGAGGTCAGCGGACGGTGGCGCCGGCGCGGGGCGACAGCACGGCGACGGAGCTGCGGCGGCGCGGCGCAGCAGGCGACGGCGAGCGCGGGTGGCGGCGACGCTGGCTACTGCTGCTGCTGATTCGAGCGGCGGCGGCGCTGGCTGTAGCTGCTGCTTTGAGCAGCGGCGGCTGGCGATGTGGGGAGGAGAAGGGGCCGGGGTGAGGGGGCACTGGCCTCGGGAGGCGTGCCCGAGCCGGACATGGCTGGCGGCGGTGGGGCGGTTCCCGCTCGGGAAGGACGACGGCGGCCCGGCTCAGCTGGTCCTTTGGCCCAGTCGGGCGAAACATTTTTTCTAATTCTGCCGTAAACAAAAATCCTAATAAAATATAAAAAATTTCTAAAAATGCCAAAAACAATTTTCGTTGTCTAAATAAAATATTTAGAATGAGGTGAACATTTTTCTGGCCTAAGAATGCAATTTTGGAAAATGCATATTTTTTTTCTAATTCAAATAAAATCTCTAATAAACTCCAAATAAAATATTTATTTGATTTTAAAATCTTTCTCCAATATTCCCCTCTGATTTGGAGAAGTCATATTATCTCCACTCATTTATTTTAGTATTGGAAATATTTTGGAGAGAAAAAGTATTAAAATCAAAATGATCCTCTTTTCAAATTTGAGAAAATTTAAATATGAAAATAAACGAAACCTCCAACTCTCTCCTTGGGTCCTTGAGTTGCTTAAGATTTCTAGGATCACAACCAAAATGCAAAAAAATATGATATGCATATGATGATCTATGTATAACATCCAAATTGAAAATTTGGGATGTTACAAACCTACCCCCCTTAAGATAAATCTCGCCCTCGAGATTCGGGTTGGCTAGAAAATAGGTGTGGGTGGTCTTTCCATAGGTCTTCTTATTGTTCCCAGGTGGCTTCATCCTCAGTATGGTGACTCCACTGAACTCTGCAAAACTTGATAACCTTACTGCGCGTAACTCAGCTGGGAAATTCAAGAATCTTGACGTGTTTCTCCTTGTAGGTTAGATCACTATCCAACTGAATTGCTTCCAGGGGCACTGTATCTTTTAGTGGAATATCGGCCATCTCTTCATGGCACTTCTTCAACTGGGAAACATGAAACACATCATGAACTCCTGACAATCCTTTAGGTAATTCCAACTTGTAGGCAACCTCTCCCATACATTCCGAAACTCGGTACATTCCTACAAATCTCGGGGCTAACTTTCCCTTAACTCCAAAACATTTAACTCCTCGCAGTGGTGACACACGAAGATATGCTTGGTCTCCAATCTCATAGACTACCTCCTTGCATTTAGTATCTGCATAACTCTTCTGTCTGGACTGAGCTACCTTCAGTCTATCTCGAATCAACTTAACCTTCTCTTCAGACTCTTTGATTAAATCTGGTCCAAATAACTGATGGTCTCCAACTTCATCCCACATTAACGGTGTCTTGCATCTCCTTCCATACAAAGATTCGAAAGGAGCCATCTTCAAACTAGCCTAATAATTGTTGTTGTATGAGAACTCTGTGTAAGGCAAATTGTCATCCCAACTAGATCCATAATCTAGCGCACAAGCTCTCAACATGTCCTCCAGAATCTGATTGACTCTCTCTGTCTGTCCATCTGTCTACGGATGAAAGGTTGTACTAAACTCTAGTCTAGTACCCAAAGTCTGGTGCAATTGATTGCAAAACTGCGAGGTAAACTATGTCCCTCTATTTGATACGATGGTCCTCGGAACTCCATATAGACATACGATCCTGGTCATATATATATTGGCCGACTTTGTGCTTGTATAGGTGGTTTTCATTGGGATAAAGTGAGCTACCTTTGTCAAACGATCAACTACTACCCAGATTGAATCGTATCCCGATCACGTCTTGGGTAATCCGGTGATGAAATCCATGCCAAGCTTCTCCCACTTCCATTTGGGTATCGGCATAGGCTACAGTAATCCTGCTGGTTTCTGATGTTCTGCCTTCACTCTTTGACATACATCACACACTGCTACATACTCAGCAATATGCTTCTTCATACCCATCCACCAGGAATGCTCCTTCAAATCCAAATACATCTTGGTGTTTCTGGGTGAATCGAGTATGGTGAGTCATGAGCTTCTTGAAGTATTAAGTTCCTGATCTCAGCATTATTGGGCACATAAATACGATCCTCAAACCATAAGGTCTTGTGCTCATCCTCACGGAAACCCTTGGCTTTTCCTTTGCTCATTTTCTCCTTTATCTCAGCGATTTCCTTATCATCCTTCTGAACTTCTCGAATCTTCCCCAATAATGTAGACTGAACCTCTATTGTTGCAACAAAACCTCTTGGAACTATCTCTAAACGAAGCTCCTTGAGATTCTTGACTAACTCCTATGGTAATCCTCCGCTTACAAGGGTATTGGCATAACTCTTCGGGCTCAAAGCATGTGCTACGACATTGGCCTTTCCTGGATGATAATGCAATTTCATATCATAATCCTTTATAAGCTCCAACCATCTCCTTTGCCTGAGATTTAACTTCTTCTGCGCGAAAATGTACTTCAAACTCTTGTGATCCGTGTACACATCACATATGTTTCCAATCAGAAAATGTCTCCAAGTCTTGAGCGCATGCACTACGGTTACCAACTCCAAATCATGCGTGGCATAATTCAACTCATGCCATCGAACTTGTCGTGAGGCATATGAAACAACTCTTCCGTCCTGCATAAGTACTCCTCCAAGTCCTAATCGAGAAGCGTCGCAATACACTTGGAAATCCTTGCGTATATCCGGAAGAATCAGCACTGGGGCTGTAACCAAACGTTTCTTCAACTCCTAAAAACTAGCTTCACATTCCTTGGTCCATTTGAACTTGGTGTCCTTCTTCAACAACTCCGTCATAGGATTCGCAATCTTGGAAAAATTCTTAATGAATCTCTGGTAATATCCCGCGAGTGCTAGAAAACTGCGTCTCCCCAACTGAGGTGGGTCCTAACCACTCAGTTACGAACTGAACCTTGGTGGGGTCTATTGCTATACCTTCTCCTGATATAACATGTCCAATAAACCCTACTTCCTTCAACCAAAACTCACACTTGCTAAACTTGGCATACAACTGATGTTCCCTGAGCTTCTCGAGAACTAAGCGCAAGTGTTCCTTGTGTTCCTCTTCGTTCTTCGAGTATACCAAAATATCATCAATGAACACCACTACAAACTTACCCAAAAACTCCATGAACAACTTATTCATCATACTCATGAAGTAGGCAGGGGCGTTGGTCACTCCAAATGACATGACCGTGTACTCATATAGCCCATACCTTGTGGTGAAAGCTGTCTTAGGTATATCCTTTTCTCGGATCTTCAACTGGTGGTATCCTGATTACAGATCGATCTTGGAAAATACTTTAGCTCCTTGCAGCTGGTCAAACAAATCGTTGATCATCGGTAGTGGGTACTTGTTCTTGATCGTCACTTCAATCAATGTTTGATAATCAACAATTATCAAAGATCCATCCTTCTTCTCAACCAAGAGCACTGTGGCTCCCCACGGGGATGAACTTCGTCGAATATAACCTTTCTTCAACTAAGAGCACTGGGGCTCCCCACGGGGATGAACTTCGTCGAATGTAACCTTTCTCCAATAACTCCTTAATCTGCTTCTTAATTTCCTCCAGATCATTTGCGGGCATCCGGTATGGCCTCTTTGATATTGATCAGGTGCCTGGCAATAGCTCTATCAAAAATTCTATGTCTCGATCTGGTGGCATGCCTGGTAGTTCCTCTGGAAATACATCCGGGTAATCCTTCACAACAGGCACTTCTTCCTGAACAACCCCCGAAAGAGAATTCACTTGGGTCCTCCTTGACGAATGTCTAGATACATAGTTGATCCTTTTTCCTTCTGGGGTGGTGAGTAAAAATGGACTTACTAGCACAATTGATGTTTCCTCCATACTTCGATAACCAATCCATGCCTAATATTATATCCAATCCTTGAGACTCCAAAATTATTAGGTCTAGGGGAAAACATAGCTACCAATGGTTAAGGGTAGCCGATCACACCATCGGCTGGCCATATACTCCGCTCCTGGCGAGCTTAATAACATGGGCGGCCTAAGGGCTAAGGTTGGTAACTTAAACTTGTCCACAAATCCCCTTGATATGTATGAATGTGATGCACCAGTATCAAAAAGAATGAGTGCGGTAAATGACTTAATCAAAAACTTACCGATCACTGCGTCAGGCTGTTCTTCAACCTCCTCCACGTTGATGTGGCTCACCTGACCTCTGGTGAAGGGATTGGGCTTCTTCCCAGAGATTCCATTTCCATTGCCATTCTTCAACTCAGAACAATTGTTGGCGTAGTGCCCGGTCTTCCCGCACTTGTAATAGTTAACATGGCTCAGGTCCTTCTTGGTGGGGGTTGCTGGATTGGGGCGGTTCTGGCTGCTGCTTGCTCCATTCCAGTTTCCATTCTTAGGCCCACTGTGGTTATGAGAACTTGCTCCATTGTGAGTATGGCCTCCATGGTTATGGGTGTAACCTCCAGGGTTAGGGGGTAAAGTGAGGCTTCTACTGAGCTCCAGAATTGTACTTCCCATGTCCATACTTCCGTTTACGGCTCTCTATCTCCTACAGTTTGCTTTCAATCATAAGGGCCCGGTCTACCAACTCCTGGTAGTTAGTGAATGTTGCCACCATCAACTGCATACTCATCTCATCATTTGGCCCTTCCATAAACTTCTCCTGCTTCGCGGCATCTATGGCCACATCATCTGGAGCATAGTGGGCTAACTTGCTAAACTCATCCACGTACTGCCCCATAGTATGATTTCCCTGGCGTAAGTTACAGAACTCATGCTTCTTCATATTCATTTCTCCAGTTGAGATATGGGCAGTGCGGAAAGCTTGCTGAAACTGATCCCATGTGACATTGGCTATGGGAAAAGTGGCTATGTAATTCTCCCACCATGATGCTACTGGTCCATCCAATTAATGTGCGGCAAAGCACACCTTCTCCGCATCTGTGGAACCTGTGGTGGTCAACTCCCTTCCAATCCAGCGTAGCCAGTCATCAGCAACAATCGGCTCGGTGCTACTAGAAAACACCGGCGGATTCAACCTTAGAAAATAGGCTAAGTTGTCAACTGGAGGTGGTGGCGGTGGGTTGTTGTTGTTGTTGTTGCCTTGGTTTTGGACTAGTAGTTGCATCAAGGCATTCTGTTATTGGATCAACTGAGTGAGCTCCGGTGGGAAGACAAATCCGGGGTCACGTCTCGGATGCATCTGATGGGTTTAGAGGGGAGAGATTAGAATAGAATGAGGTCTAAGGAGAAAACACTACCCATATGCACATGAGACAAACACATTCATATCACACCACTCAATTCAAACAAGGGCATACAATTGATCTAGCTACCGTTACAAAAACTCGGACTACTACTATATACATGGGGAAATACTACTGGTAATATGGTGGTCATCTAGAAATTTTGATCGGTGGAAGACTCCATGATATCTGCTCCAGCTTCATCTTCATAATCATCAACACTACTATCAGGGTCGGAATCTGTGTCGTCAATGATGATGTAGTCTTTGGGATGGTCGGCATCTCCTCCTGGCGCGGGGTCTCCCATGAATACTCCTAGCTTCCTCGTCAGGTCGTGATTCTTTTCTACTAGCATTGCATTTCCTCCTCATATCCGTCGCGTGTAGACTTGAGTTCCTCTTCAAGCTCCATGTTCCTAGTCATCACCTTCTTCAGATCTATCATGCTGGCGCACATTTGGTTCTCCTGGCGGTGAATGTGTTGGTTTAACTCATGGATAAAGGCTGCAATGGACTTGTCCCTCCTGGTGCTGATCATCTCCCATTGCCCATCTCGGCGCCCACATATTTGGTAGATGGTGTCTTTAAGATCCTTATGATAAACTTCGTCGATGTGTCCCATGGCGATTTGAGCTGCCATGCTCTTTCCTAGACTCTAGGATGGTGCATCAATGGAAAACTCTATGGGCTCGGTAACTGGCGTGAATGTCCTTCCTGGAACATGAACTCGAATCATCCAACGTTCCTCTTCTAGTGAAGTGGCGGTGTAGGTCCTGGTGAAGCTTGGTATTCCGATGTTCAGGTACCTAGTGACTTCCTTCAAATGTTGTCCAAAAGGTGTGTCTTCATCCGGTTGAGAAAACTTGTTCCTTGGGTCCGGCATCTATAGAGTGGGAAATGGAGGAGAGTCAGAAATGAGTAGAGAAGAGTGACCTATGGCTTATCTTAGTGGTCGTGTCCTACAATCAGCGTGTGCTCTGATACCATCTTGTAGCGATCCGACCTGAAACGGTCAAATCTCTATGCATAAGTGTCATCCCTGGATCGGTAATGCTGACACACATAGTACTTGAAGGATTTATAACAGAGTTACAACCACACACTTAATACACCAATAGTCTCAAAAGAGAACGTATTACAATAATATTCCTTAAGGCCATCTAAATAAGATAACAGCGGAAGGCTTCGAAGGTAAAGCGAGTCCATCAACTCCAACGGCATAGCTAAGTGCACGAAAACGACCTAGCGCACCTCACTCTTCATGTGAAAAGTCTGCAACATAATACATTGCAGCCCGAAAATGGGTCAGCACATGGAATATGTTGGCAAAATAACACTGTAGAGCAATAAACATGAAATAGCTATAATTACATCCATATATGGCTGGTGCAGGCTCTACGATTTTCATGCTTTTGCGAAAAGCCAGTTTTTCCCTACAACAAAGGAATATGTTTTTAACTATCATTGTAGTTGATAGACATTGAGAATGGTAACCCCATCTCAATCCCAATTAAAGTAATCATTAACCCAACAAGTTATTAAATAAAGTGACGAGATCAACATAATAATTCAAGCACCAGATACTCAAGATGTCCATAACCAGGGACACAACTAATCATGATTAGTTTGTACACTTTGCAGAGGTTAGCGCACTTTTCCCCACAAGACTCGATCTCCTCCGTTGATTTCTCACACTGCATGATGTTTGAGAAACGGATGACTGAGACACAGTCTTTCAGAAGCATTAGCCGTTTCGATGGGTAAACCGTACCACCTACATCCCCTACATCTGCTACTTTACCACTGAAAGAGGTCACACAACATACTCAACTATGCCAGAGCCCATAATGGCTTGTGGCTGCACATGGAAGTTTGTAGCATGAATAAAAATATGATCCCTTTGAGCCTGGGTGGCGGACCATAGGATGATCACACGGATTCCCCGGGATCTCCTTGGACAGCACTGGATTGCCCCAGGTGCCCACAAGCAATCCATCCAGATGTGTGTTAAAGTAGCCACCTTAAATAAACCCTTAGTTCATGATAACACTCACAACTGTCATGAATCACTCAAACCAAACCACGTCTATGAGCATAGCATAGAAATATAAACATAACGTAGAAGTAACTCCTAGGGTTTGAATGAAAAAGGGTAATAGGTACTACCTGAACTACTACTTCCCAATACCCACATGTTATCAAGTCCTAACCATGCAATGTGTGAGGGTTTAAACTAATGCATAAAAACCAGGTAGTAAAGGGGTATGATCAAAGTGTACTTGCCTTGCTGACGATCCGCGAACCCTAAAGACTCGTAGTAGCACGCTTCGCACTCTAGAATTCTATCGCAAACAAACAATAGCATACATAAGCACTCAAGCAATACATGCAATGGTAAAACTCAAGAGAAAAGATCCAAATCAAAAGTACAAGAAAATAGCTTCGATTTGCAAAAAGAAACACTCAACTCGGAGCTACGAAACTCAAACTATGATCAAAAGAACTTCAAATTCAAATCTGCTTGCAACCAAACTTTAAATTGTCAAAATCATGCTCAAGTTGGTTAACTGGAAAGAGGGGCTCAAGACGAAGATTTTGGCGTTGGTTTCACTAGATTTGGACGAACAGTTGAAAAACTATGAGGGTTTGAAGATCAAGGGCTAATCTGCGATAAAAATAATCACAGATAGGTCCCTGGCTAAAAATAAAATAAAAAGAAAAGACTAATGAACGAATGTTCGTTAACAGGGACAAACGAAAGAACGCGTTCGCGAACAGAGGCGTTCGGGCGAACATCCGCTAATTGGCTAAACCGAAGAAAAATCAAGAAAACTGATCTATATAAAAAACCTAGTTAGATCTAGGGTTTACCGAAATAAACCAAAGAAAATCGGACAAAAGAACCGGTGGCGGCGGATCCGAACGGCGGCGGGTGGCGGCTCCGGCGAGGCGGGGCGTCGGGCGGGGTCAGTGGACGGCGGCGTCGGTGCGGGGAGGCGGAGCTGCAGCGGCGCAGCACGGTAGGCGACGGCGAGCGCGGGGGCTGCGGCGCTGGCTGCTGCGACTGCTTCGGGCAGTGACTGGCGATGTGGGGAGGAGAGGGAGCCGGGGCGAGGCCTTATAAAGAGAGGGCGAGGCGGCGGCGCAGTGGCTTGGGCGAGGAGGCACCGGCCTCGGGAGGCATGCCCGAGCCGGACACGGCTGGTGGCGGCGGGGCGGTTCCTGCTCGGGAAGGACGGTGGCGGCCCGGCTCGGCTGGGCCTTTGGCGCACTCGGGCAAAACGTTTTTTTAAATTCCACTGTAAACACAAATCCTAATAAAATATAAAAAATTCTAAAAATGCCAAAAACAATTTTCGCCATCTAAATAAAATATTTAGAACGAGGTGAACATTTTTATGGCCTAAGAATGCAATTTTGAAAAATGCATATTTTTTTTCTAATTCAAATAAAATCTCGAATAAAATCCATATAAAATATTTATTTGTTTTTAAAATCTTTCATCAGATATTCTCCTCTGATTTGGAGAAGTCATATTATCTCCACTCATTTATTTTAATATTGGAAATATTTCGAAGAAAAAAATTATTAAAATCAAAATGATCCTCTTTTCAAATTTGAGAAAATTCAAATATGAAAATAAACGAAACTTCAACTCTCTTCTTGGGTCCTTGAGTTGCTTAAGATTTCTAGGATCACTACCAAAATGCAAATAAAATATGATATGCATATGATGATCTATGTATAACATCCAAATTGAAAATTTGAGATGTTACAATCGGAGACACCTGTAGAACATCTTTATAATAATGCAGTTATGTTGTTGATGAGGACATGACTACCTTGGATACGACCAAAAATATTGCATACATGCATATTTGTTAGGTGATTTCTAGTGCAAACTATTCAATAATCTATTTATGTTATCCAGAACAAAAATACTTCACACACTTTTGTGTTTTGTCCAATTGCAGGTGTATGGGACATTTGTACAATCCACATATGAAGATAAGCGAAAAGGAGAAGTTTAGGTTCTGTTCAAAAAGTCCTCTCACGTCACTTTCGCAAATTTTGATATGACCTCTAATCTTTGTGATGATTCTATGTCCAATGACTTATTGCATGTTTGCTTATTTAAGCATGTTGTAGCATGCAAATTTGATGCAAGTAAAGTTTATTCACCAATGTTGGGATGGTTTAATGATGAACATTGTCAATGTTTTGAAATGAATAAGAGCTTCACTTATATGTGCAAACTGAGTTGCAATATTTTCATGCCTTCTACTTCTTGTGATAATTTTTTGGCTTTAGATTTTATTAACTATGAAAGTTACTCATGTATACATGTGTCATATGTGCAAAAATCAAGGGGAGTAAAAATGGATGACATATACATATAGAACATGTACACCTTGTCTCTTTTGTTAGCCACATTTCAGATTAAGCAAACACCAAGGACGACTTTGTTTTTAAGAAGGGGAGTATGATGAGGACATGACTACCTTGGATACGACCAAAAATATTGCATAAATGCATATTTGTTAGGTGATTTCTAGTGCAAACTATTCAATAATCTATTTATGTTATCCAGAACAAAAATACTTCACACACTTTTATGTTTTGTCTAATTGCAGGTGTATGGGACATTTGTACAATCCACATATGAAGGTAAGGGAAAAGGAGAAGTTTAGGTTCTGTTCAAAAAGTCCTCTCACTTCACTTTTGGGCCAAGAGAAGATAGTGTCCAAGTCTCTCATGTTCTGGATTCAGATTCGGACTGCACAGACATACCTGACTCAAAACGTCAACAACTTTTTCATACGGACTCCGAATTGGGTGATTCATTTTTTGTTGGAAAGTATATTTCGTGCTCTTTCCAACCCATTTGGAATCACCTTCAAATTGGTCCGGAGCATTGAGATATCAACGAAACAATCTGACGCTGCAGCAGAATCCGAGTCAAACAACAAGTCCAAAGGTGTTGCACCACCTCCACTTTGGCCCATGAGCCTTGTACGACCTAAGGTTAGTTTTAGGCTGCCTTGGGACGTCCTCCCACCTCCTTGGCCGCCACCCCTTGCTCCTATATAAGTAGATCCATCTAGTAGCTTTTTCCTTGGTATTTGTTTAGTTAAAAGTTAGCCATTGCAACTTCGTGTACTTCGTTTGTGTCCAACGACCAGACCAAGACCACTTTCGGATCCCCACCTTTATTAATACTTCATATATGTTCGCAATATTCAGATTGCATTATCATTCTTGCTTGTTCTTCGATTGCTTGCAGGAATAGTCCTTCGTGGCTAGGCTGATCGTGCTTCCAGCATCGTCAGTAACCTCAGGAGATTGGTTTAGCGATTGCTAAGGCGCAACATTGTGCCGTTTGTAGTCGGATCGTCAAAGTTGACTCCACCAAATTGATAGTTATCATCTCATCGAAAGATCGGGACACCTCGCTCTATCAAGTGGTATTAGTTTTCAGGTTGCTCGGTGAGAATTTCTAGTTTTTCCTAGATTAGATTTATTTTCTTATCTATTGTCCAAGAAATAGCCAGAAATAATATTGGATATATTCATCCTTTGCCCAAGCCAGTCTGAGCCTTTGCAATTTTTCTTTCATTACTTGCATAGTTGAATTATCGGTTGCATCGTCGTGTAGAGTTGCTAGTCTTAGTGTCTAGTTCGTTTAGAGTTTCGAGTTCTGTTCACATTAGTCACGCCGCCGCTGCATCATTATCCATTCCGCTGTCCATCACCCATCCGTCAATTTTCACCACATCCTACCCATCGTTCATTGTCATAATCATAGTTGAGATTGTTCACATCTTCGCTTGATCCAATCAGCATCTTATCCAGTTTGTTTTGGAAAGAGTGAGAGAAAAAAAGACAGAGAAAAAAGATGAGAGAAAAAAAGTAAAAAAGTCAAAAAAAAGAGAGAAAGAAAAAAACTGTGAGGAAAAAAGAGAAAAAAACAAAATTCGGATCTATCTAGACTCAATCTCGTAGTTGAATTCGGATTAGAATCTGTTTTGTGCACTGTTCAGTAAAACAGGCATAACTTTCTCATACGAACTCCGTTTTGGCTCTGCAAGTACTCAAATGAAAGCTAGCAACGAGCCGCATATAAATAGTTGCAAAATCTAGTTCAATATTTGGAACCTCAAAATCGGCTTCTAAATAGGTCTTTTTGCTCTCTGAAGTGCACGAACACAGCTTATTCCAGTTTTTCACGCCAGTTTTTGAATTTTTTGACTCCTCATATCAACTCGGAATTGAGTGATTCCTTTTGCGTTTGAAAGCTTGAGTCAATACCATTCTTGAAAAAATTATCAAAAAATTGGCACAAACTTTTCCAGAGGAAAGTTGGAGACAAAGTTGTTGATATATCCTGCTTGGCTGTTATTTCACATCATTATCTTTACTGCCGTTGTGATCTTCACTTATATCTTGATGTCCAGAGCTACTTAGTATCCTTCATTGATGCTAGTTGTGCTACGCCGTGACCTCATTAGTGTTCTAGGCTCGCGTCTCTAGTCCGGTCTAGCCTAGGACCAGCACAGTACCATCATTGAGTGTTTATTCAACATTGCATCTCTGAATTGATTATTGCTAATCTTTTGCTACTAAATATAGCCAACCCAGCTCCACATTTTTCTACACCGTGTATACGTATGTTCCCCTGGCAATCGCTTTACACAATCTTCGGAGCTATTTGACACCGCTGGTTGCCTGTCACCACCTGCCGCATGGTAAGAACTTGTAAGATATTGATATTTGCTTTACTGTGAGCACTTTACAACCACATCCTGGTAGTTCATAGGAACATTATTCTCGAATTTTATCTCTTGTTTCTATTAATCATGTCAATTTCCGGAGATAGAAGTTCTTGGACGACGGATACATCTTCACCACCACGAGAGTTGGGACAACACACAAATGCACATGGTCAGGTTATCTCTTTACCGTCATTTGAGGGTAGATTTAATCCTGCTATTTATCTAGCTTGGGAGCTTGAAGTAGAACAAGTTTTTACTCACCGTGATTTTTCTGAACTTGATAGAGTACGAGCTAACGCTAGAGCATTTACTGGTTTTGCTTCTGTTTAGTGGAGTGTACATTGTAAGAAAAATATTGATAACCAACCCACAACTTGGAAAGTTTTGAAAGCTGTAATGTGACAACAATTTTTTCCTCCTTACTATCGTCGTGAATTGCTTCGCCAATTTTGATAGGACCTCTAATCTTTGTGATGATTCTATGTCCAATGACTTATTGCATGTTTGCTTATTTAAGCATGTTGTAGCATGCAAATTTGATGCAAGTAAAGTTTATTCACCAATGTTGGGATGATTTAATGATGAACATTGTCAATCTTTTGAAATGAATAAGAGCTTCACTTATATGTGCAAACTGAGTTGCAATATTTTCATGCCTTCTACTTCTTGTGATAATGTTTTGGCTTTAGATTTTATTAACTATGAAAGTTACTCATGTATACATGTGTCATATGTGCAAAAATCAAGGGGAGTAAAAATGGATGACATATACATATAGAACATGTACACCTTGTCTCTTTTGTTAGCCACATTTCAGATTAAGCAAACACCAAGGACGACTTTGTTTTTAAGAAGGGGAGTATGATGAGGACATGACTACCTTGGATACGACCAAAAATATTGCATAAATGCATATTTGTCAGGTGATTTCTAGTGCAAACTATTCAATAATCTATTTATGTTATCCAGAACAAAAATACTTCACACACTTTTGTGTTTTGTCTAATTGTAGGTGTATGGGACATTTGTACAATCCACATATGAAGGTAAGGGAAAAGGAGAAGTTTAGGTTCTGTTCAAAAAGTCATCTCACATCACTTTTGGGCCAAGAGAAGATAGTGTCCAAGTCTCTCACGTTCTGGATTCAGATTCGGACTGCACAGACATACCTGACTCAAAACGTCAACAACTTTTTCATACGGACTCCGAATTGGGTGATTCATTTTTTGTTGGAAAGTATATTTCGTGCTCTTTCCAACCCATTTGGAATCACCTTCAAATTGGTCCGGAGCATTGAGATATCGACGAAACAATCTGACGCTGCAGCAGAATCCGAGTCAAACAACAAGTCCAAAGGTGTTGCACCACCTCCACTTTGGCCCATGAGCCTTGTACGACCTAAGGTTAGTTTCAGGCTGCCTTGGGACATCCTCCCACCTCCTTGGCCGCCACCCCATGCTCCTATATAAGTAGATCCATTTAGTAGCTTTTTCCTTGCGATTTCTTTAGTTAAAATTTAGCCATTGCAACATCGTGTACTTCGTTTGTGTCTAACGACCAGACCAAGACCGCTTTCGGCTCCTCACCTTTATTAATACTTCATCTATATTCGCAATATTCAGATTGCATTACCATATTCTTGCTTCTTCTTTGATTGCTTGCAAGAATAGACCTTCGTGGTCAGGCTGATCGTGCTTCCGGCATCGTCGGTAACCTCAGGAGATTGGTTTAGTGATTGCTAAGGCGCAACGTCGTGCACGTTTGTAGTTGGATCGTCAAAGTTCACTCCACCAAATTGATAGTTATCATCTCATTGAAAGATCGGGACTCCCTCGCTCTATCAGTTGTGATGTTTGATAGTACACTAAGTGTTCCTCCGGTATTCGGGAGTTGCATAATCTCATAGTCATAGGAACATGTATAAGTTATGGAGAAAGCAATAGCAATAAACTAAATGATCATAGTGCTAAGCTAACGGATGGGTCATGTCTATCACATCATTCTCTAATGATGTGATCCCGTTTATGAAATGACAATTCATGTCTATGGTTAGGAAACTTAACCATCTTTGATTAACGAGCTAATCAAGTAGAGGCATACTAGTGACACTCTGTTTGTCTATGTATTCACACATGTACTATGTTTCCGGTTAATACAATTCTAGCATGAATAATAAAAATTTATCATGATATAACCAAATATAAATAACAACTTTATTACTGCCTCTAGGGCATATTTCCTTCAGTCTCCCACTTGGACTAGAGTCAATAATCTAGATTACATTATAATGATTCTAACACCCACGGAGTCTTGATGTTGATCATGTTTTGCTCATGAAAGAGGCTAAGTCAACAGGTCTGCAACATTCAGATCTGTATGTATCTTGCAAATCTCTATGTCTCCCTCCTTGACTTGATCGCGGATGGAATTGAAGCATCTCTTGATGTGCTTGGTTCTCTTGTGAAATCTAGATTCTTTTGCCAAGGCAATTGCACCAGTATTGTCACAAAAGATTTTCATTGGACCCAATGCACTAGGTATGACACCTAGATCAGATATGAACTCCTTTATCCAGACTCCTTGATTTGCTGCTTCCGAAGCAGCTATGTATTCCTCTGCGCACGTAGATCCCGCCGCGACGCTTTGTTTAGAACTGCACCAACTGACAGCTCCACCATTCAATAAAAATACGTATCCGGTTTGTGACTTATAGTCATCCGAATGAGTGTCAAAGCTTGCATCAACGTAACCGTTTACGACGAGCTCTTTGTCACCTCCATAAACGAGAAACATATCCTTAGTCCTTTTCAGGTACTTCAGGATATTCTTGACCATTGTCCAGTGATCCACTCCAGGATTACTTTGGTACCTCCCTGCTAAACTAATAGCAAGGCACACATCAGGTCTGGTACACAGCACTGCATACATGATAGAACCTATGGCTGAAGCATAGGGAATGAATTTCATTTTCTCTCTATCTTCTGTAGTGGTCGGGCATTGAGTTTGACTCAACTTCACACCTTGTAACACAGGCAAGAACCCTTTCTTTACATGATCCATTTTGAACTTCTTCAAAACTTTATTAAGGTATGTGCTTTGTGAAAGTCCAATTAAGCGTCTTGATCTATCTCTATAGATCTTGATGCCCAATATATAAGCAGCTTTACTGAAGTCTTTCATTGAAAAATTCTTATTCAAGTATCCTTTTATGCTATTCAGAAATTCAGTATCATTTCTAATCAACAATATGTCATCCACATATAACATCAGAAATGCTACAGAGCTCCCACTCACTTTCATGTAAATACATGCTTCTCCAAAAGTCTGTATAAAACCATATGCTTTGATCACACTATCAAAGCATGTATTCCAACTCCGAGATGCTTGCACCAGTCCATAAATGGATCGCTGGAGCTTCCACACTTTGTTAGCACCTTTTGGATCGATAAAACCTTCTGGTTGCATCATATACAACTCTTCTTTAAGATATCCATTAAGGAATGCATTTTTGACATCCATTTGCCAAATTTCATAATCATAAAATGCGGTAATTGCTAACATGATTCGGGCGGACTTAAGCATCGCTACGGGTGAGAAGGTCTCATCATAGTCAACTCCTTGAACTTGTCGAAAACCTTTCGCAACAAGTCGAGCTTTGTAGACAGTAACATTACCGTCAGCGTCAGTCTTCTTCTTGAAGATCCATTTATTCACTATGGCTTCCCAATCATCGGGAAAGTCAACCAAAGTCCACACTTTGTTCTCATACATGGATCCCATCTCATATTTCATGGCCTCAAGCCATTTTGTGGAATCTAGGCTCATCGTAGCTTCCTCGTAGTTTGTAGGTTTGTCATGGTCAAGCAACATGACTTCCAGAACAGGATTACCGTACCAATCTAGTGCGGATCTTATTCTGGTTGACCTATGAGGTTCGGTAGTAACTTGATCATAAGTTTCATGGTCATCATCATTAGCTTCCTCACTAATTCGTGTAGGAATCACCGGAACTGGTTTCTGTGATGAACCACTTTCCAATAAGGGAGCAGGTACAATTACCTCATCAAGTTCTACTTTCCTCCCACTCACGTCTTTCGAGAGAAACTCCTTCTCTAGAAAGGATCCATTCTTAGCAATGAATATCTTGCCTTCGGATCTGTGATAGAAGGTGTACCCAACAGTCTCCTTTGGGTATCCTATGAAGACACATTTCTTTGATTTGGGTTCGAGCTTATCAGGTTGAAGCTTTTTCACATAAGCATCACAGCGCCAAACTTTAAGAAACGACAACTTGGGTTTCTTGCCAAACCATAGTTCATATGGTGTCGTCTCAATGGATTTCGATGGTGCCCTATTTAACATGAATGCAGTCGTCTCTAAAGCATAACCCCAAAATGATAACAGTAACTCAGTAAGAGACATCATAGCTCGCACCATATCTAATAAAGTGCGGTTATGATGTTCGGACACACCATTACGTTGTGGTGTTCCAGGTGGCATGAGTTGCGAAACTATTCCACATTATTTCAAATGAAGACCAAACTCATAGCTCAAATATTCACCTCCACGATCAGATTGTAGAAACTTAATTTTCTTGTTATGATGATTTTCCACTTCACTCTGAAATTCTTTGAACTTTTCAAATGTGTCAGAATAATGTTTCATCAAGTAGACATACCCATATCTGCTCAAATCATCTGTGAAGGTCAGAAAATAACGATACCCGCCACGAGCATCAACACTCATCGGACCGCATACATCAATATGTATTATTTCCAATATAAGTCTGTTGCTTGTTCCATTATTCCAGAGAATGGAGTTTTAGTCATCTTGCCCATGAGGCATGGTTTGCAAGCATCAAGTGATTCATAATCAAGTGATTCCAAAAGCCCATCGGCATGGAGTTTCTTCATGCGCTTTACACCAATATGACCTAAATGGCAGTGCCACAAATAAGTTGCACTATCAATATTAAACTTATATCTTTTGGCTTCAATACTATGAATATGTGTATAACTACTATCAAGATTTAGTAAAAATAGACCACTCATCAAGGGTGCATGACCATAAAAGATATTACTCATATAAATAGAACAAGAATTATTCTCTGATTTAAATGAATAATCGTCTCGCATCAAACAAGATCCAGATATAATGTTTATGCTTAACGCTGACACCAAATAACAATTATTCAGGTCTAAAACTAATCCCGAAGGTAGATGTAGAGGTAGCCAGCCGACGACGATCACATCGACTTTGGAAACATTTCCCGCGTGCAACGTCACCTCATCCTTAGCCAATCTTCGCTTAATCCATAGTCCCTGTTTCGAGTTGCAAATATTAGCAACAGAACCAGTATCAAATACCCAGGCGCTAGTGCGAGCATTAGTAAGGTACACATCAATAACATGTATATCAAATATGCCTTTCACTTTGCCATCCTTCTTACCCGCCAAATACTTGGGGCAGTTCCGCTTCCAATGACCAGTCCCTTTGGAGTAGAAGCACTCAGGTTCTGGCTTAGGTCCAGACTTGGGCTTCTTCACTTGAGTAGCAACTTGCTTGTCGTTCTTCTTGAAGTTCCCCTTCTTCCCTTTGTCCTTCTCCTTGAAACTGGTGGTCTTGTTGACGATCAACACTTGATGCTCCTTCTTGATTTCTACCTCCGCAGCTTTTAGCATTGCGAAGATCTCAGGAATTGTCTTATCCATCCCTTGCATATTATAGTTCATCACGAAGCTTTTGTAGCTTGGTGGCAGTGACTGAAGAACTCTGTCAATGACACTATCAACTGGAAGATTAACTCCCAGCTGAGTCAAGTGATTGTGGCACCCAGACATTCTGAGTATATGTTCACTGACAGAATTATTCTCCTCCATCTTGCAGCTATAGAACTTATTGGGGACTTCATATCTCTCAATCCGGGCATTTTCTTGAAATATTAACTTCAACTCCTGGAACATCTCATATGCTCCATGACGTTCAAAATGTCGTTGAAGTCCCGGTTCTAAGCCGTAAAGCATGGCACACTGAACTATCGAGTAGTCATCAGCTTTGCTCTGCAAGACATTCTTAACGTCATCAGTAGCATCTGCAGCAGGCCTAGCACCTAGCGGTGCTTCCAGGATGTAATTCTTCTGTGCAGCAATGAGGATAATCCTCAAGTTACGGACCCAGTCCGTGTAGTTGCTACCATCATCTGTCAACTTAGCTTTCTCTAGGAACGCATTAAAATTCAATGGAACAACAGCACGGGCCATTTATCTACAATAACATAGACATGCAAAATACTATCAGGTACTAAGTTCATTATAAATTAAAGTTCAATTCATCATATTACTTAAGAACTCCCACTTAGATAGACATCCCTCTAATCATCTAAGTGATCACGTCATCCATATCAACTAAACCATGTCCGATCATCACGTGAGATGGAGTAGTTCTCAATGGTGAACATCACTATGTTGATCATATCTACTATATGATTCACGCTCGACCTTTCGGTCTCAGTGTTCCGAGGCCATATCTACATATGCTAGGCTCGTGAATTTTAACCCGAGTATTCTTCTTGTGCAAAAATGGCTTGCACCAATTGTATGTGAACGTAGAGCTTATCACACCTGATCATCACGTGGTGTGTCGGCACGATGAACTGTAGCAACGATGCATACTCAGGGAGAACACTTGTACCTTGAAATTTAGTGAGAGATCATCTTATAATGCTACCGCCGTACTAAGCAAAATAAGATGCCTAAAGGATAAACATCACATGCAATCAATATAAGTGATATGATATGGCCATCATCATGTTGTGCCTTTGATCTCCATCTTCAAAGCACTGTCATGATCACCATCGTCACCGGCTTGACACCTTGATCTCCATCGTAGCATCGTTTTCATCTCACCAACTATTGCTTCTACGACTATTGCTACCGCTTAATGATAAAGTAAAGCAATTACATGGCGATTGCATTTCATACAATAAAGCGACAACCATATGGCTCCTGCCAGTTGCCGATAACTGTGTTACAAAACATGACATCTCATACAATAATTTATATAATCACGTTTTGACCATATCACATCGAAACATGCCCTGCAAAAACAAGTTAGATGTCCTCTACTTTGTTGTTGCAAGTTTTACGTGGCTGCTATGGGCTTAGCAAGAACCGTTCTTGCCTATGCATCAAAAAACACAACGCGGTATAGTGATTGCTTTTTTATCTCCAGAAGAACCCTCTTCATTGAATCTGATTCAACTAAAGTTGGAGAAACTGACACCCGCCAGCCACCTGTGTGCAAAGCATGTCGGTAGAACCAGTCTCATGAACGCGGTCATGTAATGTCGGTCCGGGCCGCTTCATCCAACAATACTACCGAATCAAGAAACAACTAGTGATGGCAAGAAATATGTATATACCCACGCCCAACTCCTTTGTGTTCTACTCGTGCATTTAACATCTACGCATAGACCTGTCTCGGATGCCACTATTGGGGAACGCAATATTTCAAAATTTTCCTACGATCACGCAAGATCTATCTAGGAGATGCATAGCAATGAGACAAGAGAGTGTGTTTACGTACCCTCGTAGACCGAAAGTGGAAGCGTTAAGTAACACGGTTGATGTAGTCGAACGTCTTCGCGATCCAGCTTATCAAGTACCGAACGCACGACACCTCCGTGATCTACACATGTTCAGCTTAGTGACGTCCCTCAAACTCTAGATCCAGCTGAGGCCGAGGGAGAATTTCATCAGCACGATGGCGTGGTGACGGTGATGATGAAGCTATCGACGCAGGGCTTCGCCTAAGCACTACGACAATATGACCAAGGTGTGTTTCTGTGGAGGGGGACACCGCACACGGCTAAAAAAATTGTCAACTTGTGTGTTCTAGGGTGCCCTTGCCCCCATATATAAAGGAGAAGGGGGAGGACGGCCGACCCTATAGGGCGCGCCCAAGGGGGCAATCTTACTCCTAGTAGGAGTTGGACTCCCCCTTTCCTAGTCCTACTAGGAGAAGAAGGAAGGAGAGGGGAAGGAGAAGGAAGGAGGGGGCGCCACCCCTCCCCCTAGTCCAATTCGGACTAGGCCCATGGGGGGCGTGCGGCCAGCCCTTGACTGCTACCTCTCTCGCTCTTAAGGCCCAAAAAGGCCCATAACTTCCCTGGTGGTTTCGATAACCCCTCCGGCACTCCGATAAATACCCGATACACCTCAGAACCATTCCGGTGTCCAAATATAGTCATCCAATATATCAATCTTTATGTCTCGGCCATTTCGAGACTCCTCGTCATGTCCGTGATCTCATTCGAGAATCTGAACTACCTTCGGTACATCAAAACACATAAACTCATAATACCGATCATCAACAGACGTTAAGCGTGCGGACCCTACGGGTTCGAGAACTATGTAGACATGACCAAGACTCATCTCCGGTCAATAACCAATAGCGGAACCTGGATGCTCATATTGGTTCCTACATATTCTACGAAAATCTTTATCGGTCAAACCGCATAACAACATATGTTGTTCCCTTTGTCAGCGGTATGTTACTTGCCCGAGATTCGATCGTCCGTATCATCATACCTAGTTCAATCTCGTTACCGGCAAGTCTTTTTACTCGTTTCATAATGTACCATCCCGCAACTAACTCATTAGTTACATTGCTTGCAAGGCTTATAGTGATGTGCATTACCGAGAGGGCCCAGAGATACCTCTTCGACAATCGGAGTGACAAATCCTAATCTCGATCTATGCCAACTCAACATACACCATCGGAGACACGTGTAGAGCATCTGATAGAGGCAGAGGTTTCCCGTCTTTCGATGAGATGGTGGCTATCATTTTTGAGCAAGTCGACTTTGACGATCCGACTACGAACGTGCAACGACGTTGCACCTTAGCAATCGCTAAACCAACTCCGAGAGGTTATTGACCACGCCGGAGCACGATCAACCTGACCACGATGGTCTGTTTCCTGCAGGCAAATGAAGAACAAGCAAGAAACTAAGATTGCAATCTGGATATTGCGAATATAAGAGGAAAACTTTATTGATCAATGTGGGGTTCTATGACGCCTTTGTCTGGTCATTGAACACAAACGAAGTACACGAAGTTGCAGCTATGGCAAACTTTAATCTAAACAAAACCCAAAGTCTAAATGATGCCCTAAGGGCTGTATATATAGAGGAAGAGGAGGGGACTTTCGTGATCCTTGGAGGAGGGGTCCGAAACCAACCCTAACTCTTGTTTCCCCACACATATGGACTCTAAAAGCAGCCTATACTTAAGTATTTCGAAAATACATGGGCCTGGCCCAATAATAAGGTGATGCAGCACCTAGAATAGCCTCTGGATGAAATTTATGAAGTGGCATCTTGTATATTTCATCCAAGGCTTCATGCACTCCTTATGGTGGCTTAAAAGTCCTGAAATCATCACTTGTAACTCCGTTCTCTATCCCCTTGTGCATGCCATCATCTCCATGCTTGGTCTTGCTCCAGTGTTCATCCCTCTTATCTGTGCCAGGCCCTTCATTTGTAAGCAAAACAAATGTATCCAATTTAGGCAGCATCATATTCTCATGAACATTAGAATCATTACCAAGAAACGAAAGTACCAGATAATTTAATTGGCATGCGCGAGCTCTAGTAATTGGTCCAGTATGTATAGCAGCAGGGGTTGTGGGTGTAACAATGGTACTGATGTCCTCATCATCCTCCCCTTCTTGAAATGAAGTCGTCCTCGATGAAAGCTCGTCTTCCTCACCCAAAGAAGGCTTCAAATCTGCAATGTTAAAAGTGGGACTAACCCCAAAATCTGCAGGCAGCTCAAGTTTATATGCATTATCATTTATTTTCTCTAACACCTTAAAAGGACCATCAGCACGTGGCATTAGCTTTGATTTCCGCAAATTAGGAAATGTATCCTTACGCAAATGTAACCAAACAAAATCTCCAAGTGCAAACACAACATGTTTTCTACCCCTATCTCCAGCAAGTTTATATTTAGCATTCATACGCTCAATGTTTTCCTTAGTTAACTCATGAATTTTTAAAATCAATTTAGCACGTTCT
The DNA here is from genome assembly GCF_018294505.1 of Triticum aestivum. Classification (NCBI taxonomy): domain Eukaryota; kingdom Viridiplantae; phylum Streptophyta; class Magnoliopsida; order Poales; family Poaceae; genus Triticum; species Triticum aestivum. The sequence continues at coordinate 269,008,797 of NC_057809.1, read as the reverse complement.
TTAGCATCAAAATTAACCTTCTCCAAAGATGGAAGAGGGAACAAATCAATAGGTGCACGAGGTAGGAAACCATACACAATTTCAAAAGGGCACATCTTAGTAGTAGAATGCAATGAACGATTATAAGCAAATTCAATATGAGGCAAGCATTCTTCCCACATTTTATTATTATTCTTCAAAACAGCCCTAAGCATACTAGACAATGTTCTATTGACTACTTCAGTTTGTCCATCAGTTTGGGGGTGACAAGTAGTACTAAAAAGCAGTTTAGTCCCTAACTTAGCCCATAAACATCTCCAAAAGTGGCTAAGAAATTTAGTATCATGATCTGAAACAATAGTATTTGGCACACCATGCAAGCGAATAATTTCACGAAAGAACAAATCAGCAACATTAACAACATCATCGCTTTTATGACATGGTATAGAGTGTGCCATTTTTGAAAATCTATCCATGACAACAAATATGCTATCCCTCCCCTTCTTTGTTCGAGGTAAACCTAAAACAAAGTCCATAGATATATCCTCCCAAGGAACACTAGGTACAGGCAAAGGCATATATAAACCATGAGGATTGAGTCGTGACTTAGCTTTTTGACATGTAGTGTAGCAAGCAACAAAACGCTCAACATCCCATCTCATCTTTGGCCAAAATAAATGTGTAGCAAGTATATCCTCTGTCTTCTTAACGCCAAAGTGTCCCATTAATCCTCCTCCATGCGCCTCCTGCAACAACAAAAGACAAATGGAACTAGCTGGAATGCATAGCTTGTTAGCACGAAACACAAATCCATCATTAAGAACGAACTTGTTCCAAGTTCTCCCTTCCTTACAATTCTTCAATACATCTTTAAATTCAGCATCATGGACATATTGATCTTTGATGGTCTCCAAACCAAATATTTTAAAGTCAAGTTGTGAAAGCATAGTATAATGATGAGACAATGCATCAGCAATAACATTTTCTTTACCCTTCTTGTGTTTAATGACATAAGGGAAAGTCTTAATGAATTCAACCCATTTAGCATGTCTATGGTTCAGTTTTGCTTGACTTATAATGTGTTCGAAGAGTCATGATCAGAATGTTTAACAAATTCGTTGGGCCATAAATAATGTTGCCATGTTTCTAAGGTCCAAACAAGAGCATATAATTCTTTATCATAAGTAGAATAGTTCATACTAGGCCCACTCAATTTTTCCGAAAAGTATGCAACTGGTTTGCCATCTTGTAATAACACACCTACTAATCCAATTCCACTAGCATCACATTCAAGCTCAAAAGTCTTATTAAAATCAGGAAGTTGGAGTCAACTTATCTTTCAATACTGTGAAGGCTTCTTCCTGTGCGGTACCCCAAACAAAAGGCACATCCTTCTTTGTAAGCTCGTTGAGAGGTGCAGCAATGGTGCTGAAATCTTTCACAAAACGCCTATAGAAACCAGCGAGGCCAAGTAAACTCCTCATGTGTGTGATCGTTTTGGGATGCGGCCAACTCTCAATAGCTTCAATCTTGGCTTTATCAACTTCAATTCCCTGTGGAGTAACAACATAGCCAAGAAAAGATGCTCGGTCGGTGCAAAAGGTGCATTTTCCACGGTTACCAAACAAACGTGTATCACGTACAGCAATAAAAGCAACACGTAAATGTTCCAAATGTTCCTCCAAAGATTTACTATAAATCAGTATATCATCAAATTAGACTACCACAAATCGTCCAATGAAAGCACCTAAAACTTCGTTCATTAGTCTCATGAAAGTACTAGGTGCATTAGTTAACCCAAAAGGCATGACTAACCACTCATATAAACCAAACTTAGTTTTAAATGCTGTTTTCCATTCATCTCCCAATTTCATAAGAATTTGATGGTATCCACTACGCAAATCAACTTTGGAGAAAATTGTAGAGCCACTCAATTCATCAAGAATATCATCTAGCCTAGGAATAGGATGACGATAACGAATAGTAATATTATTAATGCCTCTATAATCAACACACATACACAACTTACCATCCTTTTTAAGCACTAGTATAATAGGAACGACACAAGGACTAAGAGATTCGCGTATGTAACCTTTGTCGAGCAGCTCTTGTACTTGACGCATAATCTCCTTTGTCTCCTCTGGATTGGTACGGTATGGTCCATGGTTGGGTAGCGATGCATCGGGAATTAAGTCAATTTGATGCTCAATCCCTCGAATAGGTGTTAATCTCGGTGGCACGTCTTGTGGGAAGATGTCAACGAACTCCTGCAAAATGTTAGTGACAGCAGGGGCCAAAGAGGAAGGCATGTCCTTGAATGAAAATAATGCCTCTTTGCACACAAAAGCATAGCAAACAGATTTGCTGAAATCTAGCTCATCAATATCAGATTTTGTGGCAAGTAAACATGCGCTTTTCAATTTAATTTCAGAAGAAACACTAGATGGTTTATTATTAGGTTTCATTTGTTGCTCAAATTATTTTGCCACAATCTAATTTTCACTCTTATTTTTCTCATGTTTTGCTTCATTAGTTCTATTAATATCATCTTTCAAAATGGATTCAGGAGTCATAGGAAGCAAAGTAATATGGCTACCCTTATGAACAAGAGTATACTGATTATTTCTACCATGGTGTACATAATTTTTATCAAATTGCCATGGTCTACCAAGTAATAAGGAACATGCTTGCATGGGTACCACACCACAATCAACATAATCAGCATATGTAGAGATACTAAAATGCACACGAACAATACGTGTTACCTTAACCTTGCCGCTGTTGTTGAACCATTGGATGTAGTAAGGATGTGGATGTGGTCTTGTGGTGAGAGATAGCTTCTCCACCATCTCCATGCTAGCCAAGTTGTTGCAGCTCCCTCCATCTATGATGATGTGAACAGAACGTTCCTTCACAACTCCCTTTGTATGGAACAAATTATGCCTCTGATTTTTCTCAGCTTGTGTGACCTGCACACTCAAAACATGTTGAGCAACTAAACATTCATACCTGTCAGCATCTTCAGGAGCCATGTATTATCTCTCATGATCCGAATCATCTCCCCCGTGTTCTTCATGTGTAATAAGAGCCAAAGTTTCCTCATCATAGTCACTAGTGGACTCATACCCACCATCCTCAGTAGCAATCATCACACGCTGAGATTTCCATTCTCTCGCAAAATGTCCTCTTTCCTTACAACGACGACAAATAACATCACTTGTGTGCCCTGTTGATGCCATGGAAGAAGGAGAGCTCTGCGCAGGCCCGGCAGGTGTGCTCTTGGCAGATAGTGGTGGTTGTGCCTGCTTTCTTGTATCATGGCTGGAGGTGGTACCTGATGGTGGTTGTGGTGTAGTGGAAGTAGAGGATGCACGTGGTGTCAATGATGAAGATCAACCTCCAGAAAAGTTAGTTCGCGCCATTGCCTGTCGATCATGCACTTCACGTTCAGCTTTACAAGCAAGATGGAATAAACGAGTGATATTATTATACTCCTTATACTCTAGAATGGTCTGAATCTCTCTATTTAATCCACCCATAAAACATGCAAGCATAGCTTCATTCTCCTCAACAATACCACATCTAATCATGGAAATTTCTAATTCCTGATAATATTCTTCTACATAATTTTTTCCATGTCTTAAACGCTGCAATTTTTAAATTAATTCACGTTGATAATATGGTGGAACCCATCGAGTACGCATAGCAGTTTTCAAAGCAGCCCAAGTAGCTGGAATAGGATATAATCTACAATGTTCAGACCACCAAACGCATGCAAAGCTTGTGAAAGCACAAATAACAGCAGGTAAACGTCTCTCCTTAGGATATTGTAAACATGTAAATCGTTGTTCAGTTTCTAACTCCCAAGTAAGATATATATCAGGAACATATCTACCCTCAAATGGTGGAATATTCAATTTCAGTTTAGGGAGATGGTCATGATCTCGTACCTGAGGGAGAGCCCTACCATTGCCATTATTTGCATGTGGACGACCTGGTGGTTGTGGTGCTGGTGGTTGCACATAGTTCTGATTGTGATCAACCTCATCCTCATAATCTCCCATATAATCCTCCTCCTCCACATCAGTAGTAGGAGCCACAAAAGTATCAACAGCAGCACCAACAATTTGGCCAGGCGCAAGAGGGACACGGCTCGCTCGGCGAAGGGCTGTTTAGCATCGCGGAGGTACTCGTTTTTTTTGTTGTTGTTCTTGTTGTTGTTCTTGTTGTTGTAGAGGTGTGTTAGGTGCAGCCGGTGGTAGTGGTGGAAGACGCGCGAGTAGTTCGTTAACCTTGTTATCGAGCTTTGTTTCGAACGTCTTCTCCATGCCATCTATCTTCTCCATGGCCTCTTCAAATCTGTTTAGCACATTTTGCACCTGTCCACTCATCATTTGTTGAAATTTATCATGCAACTCCTTATTCGTCATGTTCTCCCAGTCAGTCTCGTCGGCTTGTGATCCTGCCATGGTTAGCAACAATAGAAACACACAAGAATATGATCCTACAAACTACTAACAAGAGGTGGTGGTTGGTGTCACAAATCCGTCAAGCAAATCTCAAATTCTTACCAGTTCTTACCCAACAGCAGGCGGTGATCGGCAACCATCACAGTCAAAACTCTCAAAGCTTGGATAGAGCGATTACCAGGGAGAGTCAAACGCACGATGTAGATGTATGTGGAGCTGGGAAGGCTTATAATATGGTAGCAAAAAGGGTCAGCAATAATTAATTCAGAGATGCAAAGTTGAATAAACGCTCGACGACGGTACTGTGGTGGTCCTAGGCTAGACCGTGCTAGAGACGCAAGCCTAGAACACTAACAAAATCATGGCGCTGCACGTAAACAAGGGAGGAGCACACTCTGCATTTTTTTCTATTTTTTCGCACTTTTTTCCTCTCTTTTTTTGCTCCATAGTTTTTTTTCGAAAAGGTCTACAAATGGTCTAGAAACTGCCTAGCCAGAATTTTCCTGACTTAGTTTTTTTTGGAGTTTGGAACTATTTTTCTTCTGCGGGTAGCACGATAGTTCAGGAGTCCTACTCTGTCACGACTCGGAGTATGGTGTGATCTGGAAATCCAATACAGAGTAACAAAATACAGGACTCGGACTAGGACTGGAGGCGGAGATTAATCTGGTGGAACTCGGACTGGTGGCGGAGATGAATCTGGTGGAACTCGGACTGGTGGCAGATATATGTTGCAGGTGGACTCGAATTGGTGTGATGGCGGCGGATATGTGGTGGCGTATATGGACTTGGATTGGTGGTGAATATGTGGTGGTGGTATATGGCAGCGACGATGAAGTTGGTGTGGTGGTGGTATATGGCAGCAGCGATGATGATGATGCGGTGGTGTGGCACCTCGTAGCTCGTCTCCATGACCGAAGGGAATTTCCCATGCTCGGCCATCTTCCTTGGGGGGCTTCTGAAGATGGAAGTGTCACCCTCGCTCGTAGGTGGTCGCCTTGTACTTTAAGACATTGATGTAGGCAAACTCATGGGAAGTAGGCGAAGATGCCGTATGTCCAAAGGCAAAGATGCCTTGAGAACACTTGGCAAAGATGCCGAAGTGGTTGGTGTAGCCATAGCTCCATCGTGGTGGTGCTTGTCTTGCGGTCTTCTCTTTTGCTCATGAAGTTTGGACTTAGCATGAAGTAGGGCTTCTTGGGATTTGTGCATTTGCGCTTCGCGAGCATCTTCATGATGATTTTGTCGTTGTTGTGCTTGACCTTGATGGCGTTCGTCGTCGTCGTGCACATGATGCTTGGAGGTGAATTGCCCTTCATGACGATGTGGACGTGGACGACTTGAGCTTGCATCATTTTTGCGCTCCGAAGACTTGTGACTAGAACATCGCCGCCTTGAGGATGATGAAGGGGAAGAACGTTTGATCAACAAGGTCCGAATCTCCTCCATCCTTGCATCTTCCTCCTCCTTTTGTGCGGAAAGCTTGTTGTCGATGTAGTCCCTTTTCCTCACTTCAGAGTGGCGAATGTCGACGGGGAGGTTCTCCATGCGCTCTCGCAATCTTGATTGTGCGCCTTGCATTTGTCGTTGTAGATCAAAGATTGACGCTTTGGTGATGTAGTTGTTCACGCCGTCATTGTTGTGGAAGACCGGAGATGAAATGCCTTGCCTATCCATCACTCCAAGAGAAAAATGTGAGTGGTAGAAAGAGAAGAACGAATACCAAATGTACCTTGACTGAAGTTTAAAGTGGATCAATGATCACTCCAATGTGGACAAGGAAATAGCACAATTAGTACCAATTCTTGTCGGTTTCTCACACCTACACAAATAAGGCTTATGGTGGAGCTTGGTGAGGATAGTGGCACAAAAATTTAATGCAAAATGTTAGCAAGAGTCAATAATGTTGAAAGGGATTCACAAATTCGCAAGTGAAACAAGTAGACCAATAGCAATATGTGGCACACGGAAACACACACACAGATAGATAAATGGGGTCGTGCAACCAAGGATGAGCACAAAATGTGGAATCCACGAAAAATGCTCGTGTTGCACAACTCAAGAGAGACGCTAGCACGATTGCTCAATAGGCGGATACGACACTTGTGCACAACCTATAAGATGCAAAATGGATAACTTTCTATCCCAAGTATGCTATATATGTATGATGTTCCGGTGCTATGATCCAAGATGATCGGATATGACAATCTTATATGCAATGTGGTATGATGCTATGGCACTAGCTTACAAGATTCTTTGCTCTTTCTCTTTTGCTTAAAAGCTTATTTAATTTTTGTGTATGGCCACTTTGCGAAATGCACAAACCAAGATAGCAATTGGGTATATACGGGAACAAACTTGTGGCACAAGGGATGATATGATACCAATATGATATGGTATGGTATGTATGAAATGTATGGTGTAGATCACTAATGTGCACAAGTAACGTTGCCGGCAATACTCAAATGGCTAGTCTCGATAGGCAAGTGACGTAAAATGGGCTAGGGGTTATCAATGCAATGGCAAGGGAATATACAATGGAGGGATACCACGATACCGAGATGATATGGAGGTTACCATCCGTGGCGATGATGAGTGTCGGTGATCTTGATGGAGATACCAAGATGATGGAGACTCGTCCCTAAGTAGCCGAAACACCTTAGGAAACGGAAAAACCACGAACTCAAAATCTCAAATGTCAAAATGGTGGTAGCGGGATGCGGTGGTGGTTGCGGAAGCTCAATGGGATTGCGAAAAGGCAATGATGGGTTGTGGAGTACGCAATGCGGAAATGGAGGGTAAGGTGGTGGACTGTACACGGTGTCGGAGTTGGAAGCGCGGTCCCGAAACACCTTAGGAGACACAACTCACAACACAAACAAAATTGGGTTAAGTTGAGGTGGTGGAAATGTATGGTGGGCTATGCCTATGCGGAAGTGGTGGTGGTGGTAGAAGAGGAAGCAACCATCCCTAAGTAGCCGAAACACCTTAGGAGACTCCAATCACAACTCAAACAACCACTAATGCGATGGGGAACAAAATTGGTTACGTTGCTGAAGTCAGTGGTGGTATAGCGCATGATGTGGTGGAAGCCCTAGGCAAAGATGCCAAAATTCACAACATTTTATGGAGTCAAAAGATTATGGTAGTATTTTTGTGGGAAGGGGGATGTCAAGAGCTTTTTAACGAGCTAAAGAACGCGAAAATTGGACTCTGAATGATTTAGTTATGGCCGAAACAAAAATCAGCCAAAGTTGATATCTACAGGTAGCGGACGTCCGGAAAAAACGGATGTCCGCGCCAGACCTCCTCTCGGGTCAGAAATCCGCTAATTACTGCTCGGATTAGGGGTTCCGGTCGTCTGGTAAGGTCAGACGTCCGGTGCTTCCTGGGTCTCCAGACATCCGGTAAAGCAACGGTCGTCTGGTGGGTTGGGGTCAACTCGAGATCCGAGATTCGGGACGCGATTTTGGGTGGAAAATGATGATTTTGGGGTCAAAATTGATGGGATTTCATGGATGAAAGATGGGGAAACTTGGGGAAATGCTAGATCCACTCGAAACCAAGCAAATCCATGGATCAAAATCAACAAAACTTCCTCAAACCAACAAATCACAAAAAAATGGGGCTATTTTCGGCGGGGATTTTCGAATTTAGGGAAGAGCACAACAAAATTAGGCTAGAAAACGAAGAGGGGAGGCTCCGAAATCGTGATCAACGTGGCTCATGATACCAAGATGATGTAGGGTGAAACCCTAGATGGCCGTTCTTTCACGAAAGGAGCGGATCCCGCGAAGAACATGAAGAACACGAGGGGAAACACGCGGGAAACACAAGGGGAAACACGAGAGAATCACTCAAACCAACAAGAATTATCACACATGTGCTAGATCCATGAAACAAAAAGAGATGCACAATCCAAATCCAACAAGGGACGATACAAAGGGTAGTCGGTTCTTCTCCGTGAGGAGGTCTTGAATCCACAAGGGGATCTTCCCGTAAAGGGGTCTTGAATACAAGGTGGATCTTCTCCGAAGAGGGGCCGCGGTCTCTCTCAAGGAGTAGATTCGATATGGATGAGCGAAGCTCTATCTCACAAATGAGCTAACACAATGCTAACCCTAACTAGGAGGAGGTGGAAGAGTATATATAGTCTAGGGACACGAAGGCGTAAGTGGGGGATACATGGGCCTTGGGCCCGATCTCTGTGCACAGACAGGCGCCGGTCATCCGACAGATACCGGACGGGTCCAGTCATCCGGTACTTGTCGGACGTCCTACGTTTCGGCTCGGTTGAGGTGGCGCCGGATTTCTGGGGGCGGTCGGATGTCCGGACACTGGAGTGTGTCGGACGTCCGGGACTTGTCGGACATCCGCTCATTTGGCTCGAGTGCGGGATCGCCGGTCGTCCGGTCCGGGCCGGTCGTCCGGTGGGTCTTCAGGCGTCGGACGTCCGGTCCCGGTCGGTCGTCCGGTGGCTGGAGCATCTTCCGTAGCCCTTCTTCTTGTTCCTCGCGCTTGGTGTCCTCGCCTTCTGGTCCATGGGCTTCCTCTTGGTTCCTGGACATGCATAGCAGACAAGTTTGAGGTAGTAGCCATGTCTCACATGTGGAAAGTGAAAGTTCGGAGAGGAGCGAGTTCACCTTGTGTCCAATGGTGTATAGTCGAGGTCTCATCTTATGTATCCTTGGGGCTTGGAGAGTAGTCGGAGTGTACATGGGGATGAATGTGGGATGCTCTGCATCAAGAGAGCTAACCAGTCTAAAAAACAATCTATTCCTTTTTGTTTTGGGCGGAAAAGCAAAGGGGGGATTGAGAAAGATCCCTCAAGTAAGTTGTCATCAGTTCAAAAAGGCAATAAAAATTGCTTCTAAAAGTGTGAGATCATTTAGTGTAAGAGAAAATTGAGCGTTGTATGAACTTGTGATGGTGAAGAATAAAAGCGACAGACTGCATAATAAAGGTTGCTATTACAAGGGGCAATACAACGTGACGTTCTTTTGCACTAAGGGGTTGAGCATAGAAACAAATAAGCACATGGCAACCTCTGCTTCCCTCTGCGAAGGGCCTATCTTTGAATTTTATGTATTTACTTTTATGCAAAGAGTCAATGTTTTCCTTCTATTCCTTTTTATTTTTCTCTTTTGGCAAGCATGATGTGGTGAGGAAAGATCTAGGCACATATGTCTAGTTGAATATAGATAACATGAGTTATTATTGCTGGCATCGCCCTTGAGGTGAATACGTTGGGAGGCGAAACTATAAGCCCCTATCTTTCTATGTGTCCGATTGAAACGTTTTGCTCATGTGTACGCGGTGAGTGTTAGCAATCATAGAAGACTATATGATAGTTGAGTATGTAGACTTGCCTAAAGGCTCCGATACGTGACCTTCCTGAAAACATGATGAATTGTAGTTGCAAAGTTGACTAAGAACATAGTTTCTTTGTTTTTAATAAAGTTTTTGCTTTATACTTCGATTGTGTGATGAACTCTTACTTATTCATCAGAAGTATATGATAAAAGTTCTATGACAAGAGTCTTATGTTTAAGTTTGTTGCTGTTATAATAATGAAGATGATGCTTCTATGTCTGTATTTTGTTTTTATCGACACCTCTCTCTCTCCAAGCATGTGGACATGTTTTTCAATTTTGCTTTTTTGCTTGAGGACAAGCGATGTCTAAGCTTGGTGGAGTTGATACGTCCATTTTGCATCATGTTTTCCTACTGTTATTTATGATGTTTTTATCCATAATAATGCTTTTCGGGGTAATTCTAATGCCTTTTCTCTCATAATATGCAAGGTATACATAAAGAGGGAGAATTCCGGCAGCTAGAAATGTGGACCTGGAAAAGCTACGTCAGGCCACCTATTCTGCACAACTCCAAACAAGCTGAAACTTCATGGAGATTTTTTTATCAAATATATGATGAATATTGGAACAAATAACTACTAGAGGGGGCCCATCAGGTGCGCACAACCCACCTGGGCGCGCCAGGGAGCCCAGGCGTGCCCTGGTGGGTAGTGCTCACCCAGGCCCACCTCCGGTGCCCATCTTCTGGTATATAAGTCATATTGACCTAGAAAAAATAAGGAGAGTACTTTCGGGACGGAGCGCCGCCGTCTCAAGGCGGAACTTGGGCAGGAGCACTTTTGCCCTCCGACAGAGCGATTCCGCCGGGGGAACTTCCCTCCCGGAGGGGGAAATCATCGCCATCATCATCACCAGTGACTCTCCCATCTTGGGGAGGGAAATCTCCATCAACATCTTCAACAACACCATCTCATCTCAAACCATAGTTCATCTCTTGTGTTCAAGCTTGTTACCGGAACTATAGATTGGTGCTTGTTGATGACTAGTAGTGTTGATTACATCTTGTAGTTGATTACTATATGGTTTATTTGGTGGAAGATTATATGTTCAGATCCAATATGCTATTTAATACCCCTCTGTTCTTGAGCATGATTATCATTTGTGAGTAGTTACTTTTGTTCTTGAGGTCACGGGAGAAATCATGTTGCTAGTAATCATGTGAACTTGATATGTGTTCGATATTTTGAGAGTATGTATGTTGTGATTCCCTTAGTGGTGTCATGTGAACGTTGACTACATGACACTTCACCGTATTTGGGCCTAAGGGAATGCATTGTGGAGTAGCAATTAGATGATGGGTTGCGAGAGTGACAAAAGTTTAAACCCCAGTTTATGTGCTATTCCATAGGGACCGATTGGATCCAAAAGTTTAAAGCTATGGTTAGAATTTATTCTTAATAGTTTTCTCGTAGTTGCGGATGCTTGCGGGAGGGCTAATCATAAGTAGGAGGTTTGTTCAAGTAAGAACAACACCTAAGCACCGGTCCACCCACATATCATATTATCAAAGTACCAAACATGAATTAAACCAACATGAAGAAAGTGACTAGATGAAAATCCCATGTACCCTCAAGAACGTTTTGCTTGTCATAAGAGACCATTTTGGCCTGTCCTTTGCCTCAAAAGGATCGGACTACCTTGCTGCACTTTTGCTACTACTATCGTTACTTACCCATTAAAAATTATCTTGCTATCAAACTACTTAGTTACTTACAATTTCAGCACTTGCAGACATTACCTTACTGAAAACTACTTATCATTTCCTTCTGCTCCTCGTTGGGTTTGACACTCTTAATTATAGAAAAGAGATACAATTAATCCCCTATACTTGTGGGTCATCAAGGACCTCCAACGTCTCCTTACCGTGGATCTCAACCCCTGTTAGGGTTCGGGTGTACTCGCGCTTCTCGCGGGGGACGTGAACGTCGTCGAGGTTGCTGCTCTGGTCGGACGTCTCGCCATGATGACATTTGGCAGACGGTTGCTCTGCCATTGCCCTCCTTCGGCGACTGTGGGATCGGAAGAGAGACGTTTGTGGGTTGTTTGTAGTGGAGATGGAAGCGGCAATGGTGGTTTTTAGAGATGTGGTGGGGATGGAGTCGATTTGGGGATTTTTGAGGGCGTCGCTTGGGATGTGGGGGAGGCAATTCGTCCCGGTCGTGGGAACGCCGTTGCTGTCCGCCGTGGCAACTGCCCAGTGGGTGGCGTGGGCGGTGGCCTGGAAGAACCAACCGTCCAAGCCAATTTCTTTGGCAGGGTATTCACTGGTCACACGGACGAGTCTTGTCAAGCTGTACTTATCAACTGCTTATCCCACCTGCACGTCTCAGGGTTGATGATGATGGCATTTTGTACTGTTTAAGTGACGTATACTTTGTGATGTTTTTAGTGCGGAGGTTAAGTCTTATTTTTGCACTAAAGTCTTATACATTAGTTGATCTGAAAACTTTTTTCATTGCACTGCAAGTTGTTTCTCAAAACAGAGACTTATTTTATTTTCATCTATCCCAACCTAAGTTAGGCTTTTATAGTTTTTGTACTCTCTTTTTAGTGTACTTATGGTTTAGTGCTATCGGAACTTAATTGTAATTTCATACAGCGTAAGGTTTTGAAAATTGGTGTCACAGGGGTGTGTGGATGTAGCATGAGTGGCCTAATTTTGTAGTACTGATGTCATATGTATGTTTGAACTGATTTTTTTGGATTGGGATTATTTATGAAGAAATCGTTAGTTGAGCTCTTGTCAGATTTTATATAAATAAGAAATTTAGCAGAATTGACAAACAATATTTATTTGAACTTCTTGCATTTTAGTAGTTGAACTTGAAAGTATAATATAATTCGCTCGTTTAAATTATGTACATTTAATAGATAGCCTATTAAGTTCTCCGCTTTTTAAAGTTTCGTTGTTTTTGTATCTTAATTTTTTCTTTTCTTACCATCTGTGGTGCAGAGCTAAATTTATTTTTATTTTTGGATTTAAAATTATTGTCTGCGAACAAGTATTTGAACTTTTCTATATTTAGTTTTCAAACATTTTTGTTGTAGTTTATTTTTCTTTTCCCCGCGCTCTGCTTTATTCAACAGGCCTTATGGGTGGGGTGTTTGGAGACGAGGGAGGCTATTAGGCCATTTTCCGGCCCAAATGGCCCTCATGGGCAATTTGAGGACTGTTGGTTGTGCGTGTGGTATTGGTTTAGTCCCACCTCGCTAAGCGAGTGGGCTCTCGGCCTGTTTATACTGGCTGTCAAGTCCTACTGGTCGAACCCTCAGAATACTTACCTGAGAGCTTATACACAGCGCTTGCTCTCTGTCATGACCTGTGGGCCTTGGTCGGCTAGCCCTGCGTTGTGCCGATTACTAGGGATTCGCCAACGGTTTTGCCATGGGCTCGAGTTCAAGTATCTACCTGTGTTAGGGCTTGCCTGTCTTCAGGAGGTCAATTTTTTTTGTTTGAATCTAGTACTTGACTCCACCAGTAATGTGGACTAATACTTTTGTTGTAGTTCTTGTAAGTTTTCTCGAACTGTTATCTTTTCATTGAGTTTTTGCCTTCTTTTTTTGTTTGTCATTGTGGTTATTCTCAAGGGTCGTCTGGTATTATTTTTTAGCACTATAGTACTTGCGTGTAAACTAAGCTGTACTGAGAGTTCATTCGTAGTAGTACTTCTGTGCTTAGTCTGACATATATTTTTGAGGGATTGCGAACTAATGCTTCTTTGTACTTTTTATACTAGTAAATCGGTATTGTCTGTTGAAGTGTACTAGTACTGCCATTCTTAGTCTGCCAGTGACCAATATAAGTGTGTGCTGGTGCTTCTTAACTTTTCTGTTGTAGTACTTGCTAATTTTATAGCAGCTACATATGGATGAGAACAGTACATGAAGTACTAAGTTTTTTGCTTCAACTTTTGAAGCGTTGTTAAGCAACTCAAATTGTACTTATTGTTTTCAATGTTATGTTTTCCATAAAATGCTGAATCTAAACTACACATGGAACATCGTTGTATGATTAGTTGCTTCATAACTAGTACTAAAGAGCAGCCACAAAGTTCCATTCACAAGCTACTTTGAATTTGAAATGATGTATAAACAAAATACGAAGCTACCAAACTTATATAACGAGATAAGGAAACAATGTACTTAATGACATAAGAAAACTTGTTTAATCATGACAAACATGACATAAGCAAACTGGTTCAACCCTGAAAGACAAGACATAAGCAAACTGGTTTGACATAACAAGAGCAAACTATGAATTTGAACCAACAAGATAAAAGGAAAGCACAAGCGCAAGCAACACGAATGCATAATTTGATGTCCCTTCATCCCGCATAGTGGCAGTGGTAGTAGGGGTCAGCTTCCTGCTCTTTTGAAATTTCCAGACCTATTTTGATGTTGTCGATTATCTTCCATGACTTGTAGGTGGCATATGCATCTATCACTACATACTCGATGAGGTAATTGACAGCAGGCTGATCCCCCATAGTTTATCGTCCTCCTTCATGTCGATCTTCTTCTTCATTTCTTTGTGGAATGGGTGGATGATGCTGGCTGCAACATCAGCCAAGGAGTCGTACTCTTTTCCGATGTATGGAACTCTCCAGTTGCGCTGAATGTCGATATACTTGCTGGGGTTGATCTCCAGACCAGACATCTTTAGCTTCTGTTTGTCACCTTGAATGCTGAAACCGGCAAAGGTGAACAACTTCTCATGCTTCAGCATGTGTTGAGGCTCTTGGGCCTGCAAGGGGAGAGACATATTGAAGATTAGCATTATTTTGATGTTTCAATTCTTCAGTTTTTCTGTTTTACAGGTGATGAATCCATGAAGTACATGCTTATATAGTATAATGAATGGATGAATGTAGTAAAGAAACTTGTAAACAAAGTTTTGAATTAAATTCAAGTACACATGTTATTTTTCTTTTTGGAATATACAGTTTGAGTCAATGATCTATGTGCTACTTTAGTACTAGTTTAGTTTACTTTTGTTGAATAGAAAAACACATACCAATGCTTCACCAAGTTCTTAGTTTTTTTATGATGAAAATAACACGAGAACAAGTTCAGAAACTACTTCCCTACAAGTTCAGAAACATCTTTTTAATACATCGAGTGGAGAAACTACACTATTGAATCAAGACCAAAAACTACACTAGTACATCAAGGTTAGAAATTAATCTTCTGCAAGATTTTCAAATTGTAATCCAGTGCATCAGGTTCAAAATATATTATAGTGCATCTACTTGAGAAATTGCAGTAGTGCATCCACTTTCACAAACTACACTAGTACATCTAGTTGGGAGACAAGTTTAATGAAAATTTTAGGATATAATACTAATTAAACAGATGAACCAAATAGGGCAAATGAGTAGGATGGTTCACCATTTTGTGGCCGCTGCGATGTGGTACACCAAGCAGAGTTCCTCCATGCATAACTGCAGAATTGCTGCTCTCTGTGGAGGTTCGTCTTCCCCGGTATACTCCACATCAACGCTGACGAACCTAATATACAAGCTGCCAGCCGTCTTCCAAAGCCTGTTGATCATCTCGTCTGCCTTGTCTGGTTCGCTGGTGCAGACGACCTCTAGTATCTCCATGTTGTGGAGCTCAACCCCTGTGAGGGTTCGGGTGTACTCACGCTTCTCGTCGGGGACGTAAACGTCATCGTGGTTGCTGCTCTGGTCGGACGTCTCGCCACGATGACACTTGGTAGATGGTTCCTCTGCCATTGCCCTCCTCCAGCGACTTTGGGCTCGGAAGAGAGATGTTTGTGGGTTGTTTGTAGAGGAGATGGAAGCGGCTATGGTGGTTTTTGCAGATGTGGCAGGGATGGAGTCGATTTGGGGATTTTTTAGGGCGTGGTTTGGGACGTGGTGGAGGCGGTTCGTCCCAGTCGTGGGGGTAGTGGTCGTGGGGTCGCCGTTGCTGTCCGTCATGGCAACCGCCCAGTGTATGGCGCGGGCGGTGGCCTGGAAGAACAAACCGTCCAAGCCAATTTCTTTGGCAGGGTATTCACTGGTCGCACTGATGAGTCTTGTCAAGCTATACTTATCAGCTGATTATCCCACTTGCAGATCTCAGGGTCGGTGATGATGGCACTTTGTACTCCTCTGCTATGGGTACTTTGGATGGTGATTGACGTGTAGTTGAACTTACCAAATACAAGTTCCGGCTATGTGTGTCATGCTAATCTTTTAAAACATTTTTTGGTTTTTGAAATGATTGTTTATATCAACATAATCGTTGAAAGTATTTTTATAGATAAATTAGTTTTCCATCAGTACAGATGTAGTATTTTTGCACTTTCATTTTTTTCTGTTTGCTTGAGGTAATTCTTTTTATGTACCGATGGGCTTTCTGAACTAGGACTGGCAGAACCAGTCATAGCTTGTTTGAAACGATGTTTTTTGAGGTGTTCACGGGTGTGTTTGGTTACTCTGTCTTGAACTGACGAGTCAGAATTATTAGTACTGATGTACTACAAGGGTTTAAATTTTGTTTAACAATTTTTTGTTGAGTTACTAGTAGACAATAGTGTTGACGTTCCATAAATCCAGATCAATTTTTTCAAATATATTTGTGACTGCATTCAAAAGGTTTATCAAATGGTTCACATAATAATGTCACTGGTCCAGCGTGCACAAATTACAAAATATATCTTAACTATAGTATTGATCGAGAAATTGATGATAAAGCTAAATAAGTTTTGGTAACGATAGTGTTCCGATATGATTCCTCCTTGTGTACCGAGGCAACCGAGAGTACGAGCTTATTTTTTAATTGACGCAGCAGCATAACCACTATGGATTCTTCAGTCTTGAGCTCCTTCTAACTGGCCCTGAATGTTGTCCCTTGTTGGTGTCCTTTCCTGCTTAAGCCTTGATAGCTTCATCGTTAGTTTCAGTTTCCTCATCCCCAATACTGTCATCTTCATTGTCTTCGTCTGATTGGTCTTCATTCTCATCAAACTATTCTTCTTCATCCTCTTCTTTTGATTTTTTGGAACTCTGGACCTTGCCATGTTTCTGTTTAGCGCCACTGACCTCCTTGCCCACTTTGCATGTGTGGGCATTATGTCCATCAGTCCCCCACACTTGCTGCAAGTGTAGCTATTACGTGTGCTGTCTCCATTGGTAGAAACCTAGCCGGCTCCACTCCTCTTTTGCTTGTTGATAATGGCATCTGTGCGGTGTGGGCATGTGCGGTAATTATGATTGGTCACCACATTGCAGAATCTGCATGCCCTTATCCCGAGAGATTTGCCGTCCGGGCCAAATTCCACGCGTCTGATGGGGCATGGTAGCTTCTTGGTTGCTGCTTTTGTTGCTTTAACTGCTTGCATCTTACTCTTCCTCCCCTTTTTGCATGAGTATATAGGTGGTTTAATTACCCTTTGCTGCTGCTGGTGGTAGGATCTCCTATTGTCATGTCATTCGCCTACAGCACTGTCAAGCTCATGATCTTGTGCGTGAGCATCTTGCTACTCTTTAGTGTGCACGTGGCAAGCTCTGGTTGCTGTTCCTCCTCTTCCTCGTTGTTGTATGGATCAAGATCTCTCAGATGGTTCATCTCGAATAAGATTGTAGCGATATCATGCTCAATTTTTTCTGCTTCGTTGTCCGTAATATCTTGGTTTTCAGCAGAATGCATGGCGTCGAGTTCTTGTTCAAGTCTTTCCATGACGAGCCGTGACCTCGCCATTTGGTCTTGGCTTCTCAAGATTTTTCTATGCACCCTCATGTTCAGCTACAGCAGTGCACTTTCAATGCAGTATTGGGAGGCCTTGTTTGACGCTACTGTCCTCAAGTCATTTCTGTTGAATGTTGGCTGGATGTTCGGGCATTTGGTGTATCTCCTGAGGATGTATTTCTCCAGAACGATGTTAGCCTTAATGGTCTACATCATGCACAGGACATGCAGGCAGAAAATACTTGTTTTTTGGAAGAGGTGCATGTTTTCTGTCATTTCATTCGAACAAAAACTTTGCAAAAATAAGTCCTACAATACGTAACATCTTTTTTTAGTCCTCATGTGTGTGGTCCCACAGCTTACACTCGCAGCCAAATATTTCTCCCACGGGGTCTGCAACCACCTGGAACGCGTGCTAGGACCATGCAAACAGTTTTTGCGGTTTGTTGTAGCACACAAGGTATTTTGTGGGCTCTTCCATCTCTGTCACCGTGAAGGGGTGCTCAATTTTAGCCTTTTTTCATCTCGCTATACACAGCTCGTGAGTAAAGCTTTGCCATCTGGGTGTCAAACCCATAGAAGGTCGGTGTATTTCGTTCTTTCTATGCAAGCAAGAGTGATGAACAAATTATTAGTTTTCTCATAGCAAAAACTTGCCTAACTAAGAAAGATTTACTTTAGTAAGCACGTTATTTGTCTTATGACAGGTGATAGAGCTATACCCGGTTACCCATTGTCTCCTGGATCTCTGCCTACCTCCTGGTTTTGATGCAGGAGTTTACCTGGCTGACAAACCGGTGCAGGTTTTGTCTCTCACTTACGAAGTTCTTCTTGAGCACATAGTTCATGCTCTCACTCCATTGTGTGGACATCATTTTGGCAAGAATTTTTTTTAAGTAGGCTGATATCCATTTCTCGCGCTCGTTCCACATTGCCACCATCATGGCATCATCATGGAGGTTGTACTTATCCATGAGTGCTTTCTTGGCAGCCTCAAACTCAGTTGGCATGAGGGGCCAATTGAGGATTGCTGTGAATTCATCCTTAAAGGTTTCATGGAGGTTGTACATGTACGCTAGTTGTTCCCTGTTGTCGGTGTCAAAACCAGCAGATCTCGGGTAGGGGGTCCTGAACTGTGCGTTTGAGGATCAATGGTAACAAGAGACGGTAGGGGCACAATGTTTACCCAGGTTCGGGCCCTCTTACAGGAGGTAAAACCCTACGTCCTGCTTGATTGTATTCAATGAGTATAGGGGTTACAAGAGTTGATCTACCTCGAGATCGTATTGGCTAAACACTAGCTGTCTAGCCTATGAGAATTCTGATAGCCTCTGCAGACTAACCCCTTCGGTTTATATACACACCATATGGACCTAGGGTTGTACAGAGTCGGTTTGTGGGGGAGGAAATAACATATCCAGACACCAAACTTTCCATTCGAGCAAAGTCTTCTGCTTTTATCTTCGCAGCCCATTAGTCCGGCCCATA
This sequence comes from Triticum aestivum, assembly GCF_018294505.1. NCBI lineage: Eukaryota > Viridiplantae > Streptophyta > Magnoliopsida > Poales > Poaceae > Triticum > Triticum aestivum. The sequence goes on along the minus strand of NC_057809.1, from coordinate 268,989,791 downwards.
TCAAATAGTCCGGACACCCGAGGACCCCTAATCCAGGACTCCCTCACCTGTACTTGTTCATAATGTGCCAGCGGCATAGCTTGTGTACTGTGTCCCTGAAAGCATTTGGGATCGCCAAAGCCATTACCGGGCACTAGTCTGGTAATGAGAAAAGAGACATGGAGTGGTCAGTAGATATCAGTGCATATATGCAAATAGAACTGCCACAACAATTTTATTATGTTATTTTCCTTTGGGGGGAAGGTTGGCGGTTGTACCTATGAGGATGCATGTAGGAGCATTCCCTATCATGCACCTCAAAAATGTTTTGAGCAGCCATCTGAATGAATTTGCATCATCATCTCTTATCAGCGCAAAAGTAAAGAATGAAGTTCTCATGGGAAACCACGACCACCTATGGGACCAAGAGCCCCTTTCTGGTTCGGCGGGGGGATGGCACATTGCACAAAGAGCGGAGAAGCATAGAACAACACGGTAGAGATCACACTGGCAAATTTTACCCTCGTTCGGGCCGCCACGAGGCGTAAAACCCTACTCCTGCTTTAGTGGATTGATTGTGGAAAATATGGTGGTGACCGCAGCACATTTGCCCGGCAGGGTTGCGTTGCGGCGAGAACGGCTACGCGCGTATGAGTGTGTGAGGGTCTGGATTAGCCAACCCTTTCTACATTTGCCTTGGGCCTCCTTTTATAGATCAAGGGGTCACCACAGTGGCAAATCAGTCATTACACACTGATTAGATAGCAAACAGTGCTATCATACCTAACTCTGCAGGCTGATAGGGCGCATTGAATGCATCGCTCAACGTCACATCACAGCTTGCCCGGTAGGCCCTGCCGGGCTATTTCGCCAGCTTTGCGCCTGCTTGCTTGACACGTCTTAGACCGGGTGTCGCTTGGAGGTATTTTTTGTAGGAAGTGGCTGCCATGTGGCGAATAGCAGCCACTTAGTCACTTTGGAGCTGGACACCGCACTGATCGACGATGTGTGTCGTGATGAGGTGGTGTGATTGAGTGGTTTTGCCTCCATAAGCCCTGGCAGGCCTGCCGAGACGACCCGAAGGCTTGCTTCCGCGGGTGTCCCTATCTTTGCTAGGCTCGCCTCCCAGCAAGGGAGGTTTTTACGTTAGCGATATCTTGCTTCTCTAGCTAGTATTAGTCTTCTGGTGTTGCATGTTGGTCCTTCGAAGAACTGGTCATTTGTGCTTCAATTTGATCCTCGTGTTGTGATCTTGTTCTCGTGCCTGTGCACAGTCTGGGCAACAGACCCAGGGTCTGTTGCACCGACAGGAGCCCCCGGGCCTGGCCCGAACGCATTGCTGGGCGTTGTCGGGGTAGGCCCTAACTAGTTCACCGGCGGGGCGTGGAAGTGGCTGGCCCCTTGAGATCTTTTTCGCTTCTTCATTAACTTGAGTCTGGGCCAATTTCTGGTTTTCCCGCACGTTGTGCTGAGCGTTATGAAAAAACCAGATCGTGGCCGGTGGATTGCCCACGACCCATGATCACGGGGCGGAAACTGCCATTCTACTCGCCTCCCGCCTCAGGTGCATGTGCCACATGTGCCTCGTGCGTTGGGTATGGTAGGCGGTGGATGCAGAGTGTGTGGGCACTGGCACCATGGCAGACAACCAGGTGTCGTTGGTTGGCGTAGAGGGTCAGCTCTAATTCCTCGAGTTGTTGAAGGCGCAGGGAGGCCCTATAGGAGGAGTAGGGCAGTTGCCTCTTGGGTGAGAGGTCAACCCCCTGCATCGCCCCCTATAAAAGGGCGTAGGAACGGCGCATTTTCTCACTCACTTTCCTTCTCCCTTTTCCAACTGTACCTGCTTGCCATGGCCAGAGGGCGTGGACATGGTGGCAATGAGAGCTTCTTCTCAACAGGGTATCCCTCCTCCTCCGGACAAAGCAGCGGTGGAACCCACCGTGAGAGGAGGGGGAAGGGGGGAGGTCACGATCATCGTGGCGCTCGAGGAGGGGGAGGACGGGGCGGTGCTCTGATTGCGACCCCGTCAAACGATCCTCCTCCGTTGTAAGACCATGTCGGGGATCAGCCACTTGAGTTCATCACCAAGCTGTACAAGACTATTCGCGGTCATCTCCGCCTCCCCACCCCATTCGCCATGGCGATGGAGCTCGAGTAGCCGGGCGCATTGAGATTGCACATGAGGGGCCGCGGGAATGGCAGCATACGAGTGGATGTAGATTTTCCCGCCCCTCGTGTCATGTACTTTTGTCGAGGCTGGAAGACTTTTGCTCGTGTCCATAGCTTGTCGGAAGGGCACGTCCTCCATTTTAAGTTAATGGAGGACAGTTTCCTTTCCGTCAAGGTTTTTGGGAGCTCGGGTGCTCGCTTAGGGTGCTGCGAGGAGAGCTCCTCCTCAAGTGATAGCGATGAGGAAGACAGTGATGGTGATGACGACGACACCGATTAGGAGGGCAGCGCCTCTGACTCCCGCTGAGCATCAGCCGGACCGTCACTGTCAGGCGGCGGCAACACCATCTGCATCTCCTCTCCAGCAAGGTGATTTGCCGGGGAGTTGGGAGCAGAGCTGGGGTGGTGCCTCTCGCTCCACCAGCCGCCTTCCAGGTGGACCCCGGCAGTGGGCTGCAGCTCCGTTAGCCCTGCCGCGCCTTGCTGACTCTGGTGGTGGCGGTTGATGGGTCGCCTCCGCCATGCTCTCCATCGTTGCCTTCGTCGGTGCCCTCCCGCCCCCGCCAGGCTACCTCTCCTAGAGCCCGACAGGGTCACGTTGGGCTTCTGCCTAGGCACCCCTTTTGCCCTGTTCATCTCCCGCCACAGTGCCTAGGAGGAGAGGGACAAGAAAGGGCATCACGGGTCACTTATCTGTTTTCAATCTTAAATCTGTAGGCACTTGCCAAATTTTAGTTCAAATAATGTATCTCTTGAATCCATGTTTGTGCCCTGTAAGGTCTATTCTTGTTTGATCATCATATTAATGAAAAAGATAAACTTTGTCGGGGACTGGTGCATGTATATGTCCATGCCGAGGTGGAATGCCTCTATATTTTTAAATAAATGAGTTTCCCTTGGTATGCTATCCTGCCGGTAACCTCTGTTTTGTTGCCGGGGAGTTAAGCCTACCGGGCACAAATTGTGACGAGGGACCGGCCCCCCGCCAATCTTTTTTCATCAAAGGCCACTGCAACCATTCCGATCAAAGAAACATTCGAGTCAAGGGATAGGAGCACATGAGTTTCAAAAAGCGGCGAGGTTCTCTTATGCACAAGTCTTTACTTACAAAACACGTATGGACAAGAGGTAGAACTTATCTGTTTGGCTTGCCAGAGATCACAGTGTTGGCTCATCTTTCCAGCATCCCTTGGAGGCCAACTTTTCGGCAGGAACCTGTAGTTTTATGCAGATGGAAATGATGCTAGATGCGATCTTATCTACATGAACATGTGATGCTCATGAAATGCTTATGCATGTATGCAACTTGTCGGGGGCCCCCGACGCTTCATTTATTTTTCTGTTGCTCAGGGTCTACGCCTGGCTTTGTACAAGGGGTTACATGCACCTGAGGCAAGGCCTGTACAAAAGGGTGGCTGGCGGGCAGGGCCCGACAGCCACGCCTTACGGGAAGAACTTGCGAGATGCTCAATATTCCATGAGTTTTGCAATTGAATGTCATCTCCGGTCTCCAGACGGACTGCGCCGGGTCTGGTAACTCGTACTACCCGGTAAGGCCATCCCACTTCGGCGTCAACTTGTTTACACCCTTGGTGGACTGAACGTACCTAAGGACAATATCACCTTCCTTAAAACACCGGGCATGAACCTTGCAGCTGTGATAGTGACGCAGGGCTTGCTGGTAGTGTGCAGCACGCGTAGCATCCCGGAGACAGTTCTCCTCGAGAAGCATAGTGTCGTCACACTGGTGCTGATCCTGCGCTACTTCATCATAGGCAAGCACTCGGGGCGACCCGTAAATGAGTTCCGTGGGGATAACTGCTTTTGCCCCATAGACTAGGGATAAGGGAGTCTACCCGGTAGCTTGATTTGGTATCGTTCCGAGGGACCAGAGAACTACCAGCAGCTCATCGATCCATTGCCTGCCGCACTTCTACAGCGTATCAAATGTTCTTGTCTTGAGTCCTCGCAACACTTCAGTGTTCGCCCTCTCAAGTTGTCCATTGCTTCTGGGATGTGCAACAGAAGCAAATGAGATCTTGCTTCCGAGGGCATGAACATATTGCATGAAGGTGCGGCTCGTGAACTGGGTGCCGTTGTCGGTGATGATCCGAGCGGGGACCCCAAAGCGGCACACCAATCCTTTGAAGAACTTGATAGTTGACTGAGCAGTCACCTTTCTCATGGCATCTACTTCCGGCCAGTTTGTAAACTTGTCGATGGAAACGAACAATAATTCAAAGCCCCCGTCAGCTTGGGGGAAAGGGACAAGGATATCGAGCCCCCAGACCGAAAACGGCCATGACAAAGGAATTGCCTAAAGAGCTTGTGCAGGCAGATGGATGTTCTTGGTATGGAACTGGCAGGCTTCACACTTGGTGACTAGCTCGACCGCATCTTGGAGAGCTATGGGCCAATAGAATCCTTGTTGGAATGCTTTCCCAACTAATGCCCTTGAGCAATGTTGGGCCGCACATGCCTTTGTGTATTTCTGCCAGTAGTTCCTTTCCTTCTTCCCGGCAAATGCACTTCAATTTCACACCATTGGGCCTCCTTCTGTATAGAGTGTCATCGACAAACTGATACATATTGGCCCTATGGGCTACACTTTCAGCTTCCTCTTGCTCATCGGGAAGTTCTCTAATTTGGTGGAAATGGACTATGTGCCTTGCCCAAGTTGGAGCCTGGGGCTTGGCAATAAGGACTAGTGGCACCTCCTCATCTGCGGGAGCGCATTCCTCGACCATGGGGACCAATGGCCCAGTAGGAGGGCACAGCCCAACAATCGATGGGGAGTTGTTTCCGGCAGGGTCCCTACCAGGAGCCCCGGGAGGCTCTACCGGGAGAGGCTTACCAGAGTCCAACTTCCTCCTCTTTCAGGCCATTGTTGCCGAGGATACGGAGGGCTGAGTAAGATGGAGCATAAAAGTTCCTAGTTCCACACAAAGTTTTTGCGTAGCACACTTTCACAGATGATCAGCTATGCTGTTTTCTGCACGGGGTACATGCTCTGTTTGCAATCCGTCAAAGCGTTTCTCCAATCTTCTCACTTCCTCGATGTATGCCTCCATTAATGGACTTTGGTAATCTTTGTTGACTTGTCTCACCACAAGTTTTGAGTCTCCTCGAATGATCAGCTTCTTGATTCCCAATTCTATGGCAATCCTGAGCCCGACAAGGAGCCCTTCATACTCTACTATATTGTTGGTTCCATCCTCCCGGGGAAAATGCATATGGATGACATACTTCAAGTGCTCCCTAGTGGGAGCAACAAGAAGCACGCCAGCCCCTGCACCTTGCAGGGAGAAAGCACCATCGAAATACATGATCCATTCTTGGGGTGTTTCCTTGCCGAGGGTAACTATTTCCAGCACTTCTTCATCAGGGGTTGGCGTCCATTCTGCAATAAACTCTGCCAATGCCCTGCTCTGAATTGTTGATGTGCTCTCAAATTTCAGGCCAAAGCTGGATAACTCCAAAGCCCACTCCACTATTCTGCTGGTAGCCTCAGGGTTTCGGAGTATCCTTTGCAACAAAAAGCGGGCGACAACCGTGATCTCATGGGCTTGAAAGTAGTGGCGCAGTTTCCTTGAGGCCATGATGAGGCCAAAAATCAACTTTTGCACACCAGAGTACCTCGATCTAGCCCCCGGTAATAGGGAACTAACGAAGTATACTGGGCAGTGCACCACTTTCTTCCTTGCCCCTTGGGGTTGCCCTGCTGTCGTGCTCCTCTTTGCCCTGATCCTCATCCGGTCCTGCTGGGCTTTGTTCACTCTATGTTTCTTCTACCTCCCGCTGTGCCACTAGGGCTGCACTAACCACTTGATTAGTTGCCGCTAAGTATAGCAGCAACGGTTCTTGTGGTTTGAGAGCAACCAAAGTGGGCACAGAGGACAAGTAGGTCTTCAAATCTTGCAATGTTGTGTCTGCTTTCGGGTCCACTTCATGGGCCCTACCTTCTTCAAAATTTTGAAGAATGGCAAGGCACGCTCGGCAGACTTGGAGATGAATCTCCTCAGTGTGGCAACGCACCCTGTCAGATGCCTTACATCTTTAACTATCCTGGGTGCCTGAATCTGCTCAATAGCCTTCATCTTAACGGGGTTGGCCTCGATCCCATGATGGGACACAAAGAACCCAAGTAGCTTGCCGGAGGGAACACCAAACACACACTTCTCCAGATTTAGCTTCAAGTTGATCTTGCGCAGATTAGCAAAAGTCTCCTCCAAATCCTGGATGAGGGTTGATCTGTCCTTGGTCTTGACCACAATATCATCCATATAAGACTCAATGTTTCTTTGCAACTATGGTTCAAAACCAATCTGGACTGCTCTTGCAAAACTGGACCCAACACACTTTAACCCGAAAGGCATGCACACGAAGCAGTACGTACCACATGGGGTGATGAATGAGGTCTTCTCTTCGTCTTCCTTGAACATCAAGATCTGATGATATCCAGAGTGTACATCCAGAAAGGAGAGAAAATCACAACCTGAAGTGGAGTCCACAATCTGGTCGATATGCGGCAAGGGAAATGGGTCATTCGAGCAAGCCTTGTTGAGATCTGTGAAATCTATGAAAAGCGTCCATTTTCTGTTAGACTTGCGTACGACCACTGGGTTCGCTAACCATGTTGGATGCAGTACTCCTCTGACCAGGCCAACTGCCTCAAGCTTCTTAATCTCTTCGGCAATGAACTACTGCCTCTCCAAGGCCTACTTTCGAACCTTTTGCTTGATGGGTCGGGCATGTGGGCAGATAGCAAGGTGGTGCTCGATTACCTCCCTGGTAGCATCGGGGATATCAGATGGTTGCCAGGCAAACACATCGATATTCGCCAGCAGGAAGGCAATGAGCATGCTTTCCTATTTGTCATCAAGGGTGGCGCTGATAGTGAAGGTACCATCAACGCTAGCCAGCCCTGCCGGGACCTTTTTCACATGTGGTGCAGCATCCTTGGATCTCTTGTTGTTGGAACTCTCCGGCAAGTCATCCACAGGAATAGCACACTATGAAGAGGTACGCTTCCTAGGTTCCTTGTTGTTGTCCTTGCTGTCCTTCTTCTTCCCTTTTCTTTCCTCCGTGGCAACTGCTACTGGCGCGGCCTTTGCTGCGACTGCGTCCCAGTACATCTTATCCACGCAAATGATTGCGTATTTCTCGTCTGACAGAATGGAAATGACTCCAACGGGCTCTGGCATCTTCAAAGTGTTGTAGGCATAGTGAGATGCCGCCATGAATTTTGCCAGAGCTGGACGTCCAAGGATCATTTGCATGGGAACTGCTACTGGCGCGGCCTTTGCTGCGACTGCGTCCCAGTACATCTTATCCACGCAAATGATTGCGTATTTCTCGTCTGACAGAATGGAAATGACTCCAACGGGCTCTGGCATCTTCAAAGTGTTGTAGGCCTACTGAGATGCCGCCATGAATTTTGCCAGAGCTGGACGTCCAAGGATCCCATTGTACGGCATGTTTCCTCCTCATCCCCTCCATCACTCTCATTATTGCAACCTTCCTTCTCTTGGCCCCTGGCGGGTTCTCCCTTGTTCCGAAGGGCCTTGCCGAGGCGATTTACTTCACTGCCTCGGCCCTTCCCGCCGGTGCCATTCTGACCTTTTTCCTTATCATGCTTCTCATATTCAGCCCTCTACCTCTTGAAGAGCTGCTCAACCTGATGACACTCTTGGAGATCGTGGCCTTTGGTCCGATGAATCTTGCAATACGACCCATCGCCCATCCCAGCCTTCTCGGCAGCCGTAGCCTCCCAGCAGTCAGCGCACATGGCAACTTCCTTGTCGGGGGCTTCGGACTTAGCCTTCTTGTCGGTACTAGGCATTCCTGATCCTTTGATGGTCATCACTGCCTTACCCTTGCGCCTCCTGTTGCGCTTATTATTCTTCTTCTTCTAACTGGTGGATTCATCGTCATCCTTTGAGTCGATGTTGACACAATCATCCTCTCCAGGGAGTTTCCTTCCCTCCTCCACCCGAGCGCATTTGTCCACCAAGGTGCAAAGCTCCTTCACAGTCTTGGGCAACCGAACATTCATCTTGGAATGTATCATGCGGTTACACACATTGGATTGGAAGCAGCTATCACAGCTGCCCGGTGGATATATCGGATATTTCTGTGGACTCTACTGAATCTTTGCAAATACTTTCGCAGACTCTCTCCTTCTTTGTGTTGGAGAAGCTGCAAGTTGCTGGGCCATCCAGGTTCTTGATGGCTGCCTGTGAAGGCACCAATGAACTCATGGCACAGCTCAGCCCATGTCGAATTAGAGTTCTCCCGCAGGTGCATCAGCTAAGATCTCACATTGGACTTGCGTGCCAAAGGGAAGTAGTTGGAGAACACCTTCTCATCTCTTCCCCTGGCAGCTTGAACAGCGATGGTGTAGATGCTCAAGAACTCTGCCGGGTTCAGCCTCCCATCATACTGCTCGGGTATCTCTGGCTTGAATGTGCAAGTGGATGGCCAATGGACTTGCCGCAGCTCATGAGTCAAGGCAGGGCACCCAACCTCAAAAGGCAGGTACCCTCCATCATCGAGCGCAGGCTTGTCGACGTTGGGACCATCGCACCCATTGGTCCAGCGGTGGTCGTCGCGACACCGCTCGATGACGACGCGCGTGCCTCCCATCCGCCTGTCCTCCAGGGCTCGTCGTTGGCCTTGATGTGCTCGAGGGTTAGAAGAGGCCATCGAGACGTCGTCGGGTTCTTGATTTCGCGGCTCCCATGCTGATTGCCGTGGTGGGGAATGCATAGTGGGGGTGGCCCCTTCCGTATGGCCAGCAGCGCAAGCCGCTGTCATTGCCTGGGGAGGCCGTAGCGGACCAGCTCGCTATGAGCCCCTAGCCTCGGTGAACCCAGTCAGACTCTAAATGGTGGTTCTCCACTCATCCATCTGATCGGCTGCCGGCGGGAACCTCAATAGCAGCTGGGCCCGTGCCATGGCATCCATAGCGGTGCTTGGCATTGCTGATAATGATGTAGACCGCATCGTCGTCCGGCTTCTAATGGTGCCAGCTGCGACTGCGATGCGCCCTCGCTATTGCGAACCAGTCGCTTGGATGGCATGGTGATGCGGTGAAGGCACTTGAGGGCCAACGGCTTCATTGGGCACAGTGTGTGGGTCAATCCGCTCCGGAGGAGGTGCGCTCCCTATGGTCGCGCCTATGGCGGGGAGGGCCTGAGGGTGGCGATTCACCCTAGACCAGGTGCCACCACTGCGGGTGTGACCTTTGGCAAGGGGAAGAGTTACAGAAAGAATAACCCCTTTGTTCGTCCTCGTGGAGCATGACTGTTGGGATGCTACTGATGATGCTCTCCTCTGGTGACTCCTGCTCCTACTTCGGCCGCGGGGGAGGTGGTGACAACGCCGCTTGCGCTGACCGTGTCCCCCGCAGTGCCCACATCCTCGTGTGCCTGTGCATTCCCCACCGCGTCGGCAACCGCGGGTGGCGGAGCCTTCGAGGTAGATGGGTGAGCTACGGCATTGGGCTTCTTCTTGGGCACCATTGTTGATGGAGCGGTCGATGATGAAAATGGCAATGAAGATGACGCGCTGCTCATGCTTTCGGGTTCGCGCAAGTGATCCCCCTACCTGGCGCGCCAAAGATGTCGTGGGAAACCATGGACACCTATGGGACCAAGAGCCCCTTTCTGGTTCAACGGGGGGATGGCATGTCGCACAAAGAACCGAGAAGCATGGACTTGCACGGCAGCGACCACGCGGGCAGTTTTTACCTAGGTTCAGGCCGCCGCGAGGCGTAAAACCCTACTCCTGCTTTGGTGGATTGATGGTGGAAAATATGGTGGTGCGCGCAGCACGTTTTCCCGGCAGGGTTGCCTCTGGGCGAGAACGGCTATGCGCGTATGAGTGTGTGAGGGTGTGGATTAGCCAACCCTTTCTACGGTTGCCTTGGGCCTCCTTTGATAGATCAAGGGGTCACCAAAGTGGCAAATCATTCATTACACATTGACTAGATAGCAAACAGTGCTATCATACCTAACTCTGCAGGCTGACAGGGCGCATTAAATGCGCCGATCAATGTCACATCACAGCTTGCCCGGCAGGCCCTGTCGGGCTGTTTTGCCAGCTTTGCGCCTACTTGCTTGACACATCTTAGGACGGGTGTCGCTTGGAGGTATTTTCTGTTGGAACTGGCTGCCATGTGGCGAATAGCAACCAGTTAGTCACGTTGGAGCTTGACATTGCACTGATCGACGACGTGCGTCGTGATGAGGTGGTGCAGTGGACAGGTTTTGCCTCCATAAGCCCTGGCAGGCCTACCGGGACGACCCGAAGGCTTGCTTCCGAGGGTATCCCTATCTTTGCTAGGGTCATCTACCCGGCAAGGAGGTTTTTCCCTTAGCGATATCTTGCTTCTCTGGCTAGTCTTGGTCTTCTGGTGCTGCATGTTGGTCCTTCGAAGAACTGATCCCTTGTGCTTCACTCTCATCTTGGTGTTGTGATCTTATTCTCGTGCCTATGCACAGTCTGGGCAACGGACCCAGGGTTTGTTGCACCGACAGTAGTCTGTAAGTGGTTGTTAGTACCCACAAAAACCCCAAGTGGCATATGGTACTTGTTGGTCTTATATGTGGTGTCAAACATTACGCAGTCACCAAAGTTTTGATATGCCCCTCGGCAGCTTGCTGATGTGGACATGACTACCTTGAATACGACCAAAAATATTGCATACATGTCTATTTGTGAGGTTATTTCTAATGCAAACTATGCAATAATTTATTTATGTCATTCAGGACAAAAATTCTTCAGAGACTTTCGTGCCATGTCTAATTGTAGATGTATAGAACATTTATACAATCCACCTAAGAAGATAAGGGAAAAAGTGAAGTTTAGGTGTTGTTCAAAAAGTCCTCTCACGTCACTTTTGGGCCAAGAGAAGATAGAGTCCAAGTCTCTCACGTTCTGGATTCAGATTCGGACTGCACAGACATACCTGACTGAAAACACCAACAATTTTTCCATACGGACTCTGAATTGGGTGATTCTTTTTTTGTTTGAAAGTAGATTTCGTTCTTTTTCCAGCACAATTGGAGTCACCTTAAAATTCGTCTGGAGCGTTGAGTTATGGACGAAACAATCTGACGTTGCAGCAGAATTCGAGTCAAACTACAAGCCCAAAGATGTTGCATCACCTCCACTTGGGCCCATGAGCCTTGTATGACCTAGGGTTAGTTTTAGGCTGTCTTGGGATGTCCTCCCACCTCCTTGGCCGCCACCCCTTTCTCCTATATAAGTAGATCCATCTAGTAGCTTTTTTCGGGGGGTTTGTTTAATTAAAAGTTAGCCATTGCAACTTCGTGTACTTCGTTTGTGTCCAACGACCAGACCAAGACCGCTTACCGATCCCCACCATTACCAATAGTTCATATATATATATATATATATATATATATATATATATATATATATATATATATATATATATATATATATATATATTCACAATATTCAGATTGCTTTATCATATTCTTGATCGTTCTTTGATTGCTTGCAGGAATAGACCTTCGTGGTTATGCCGACCGTGCTTCCGGCATCGTCAGTAACCTCAGAAGATTGGTTTAGCGATTGCGAAGGCGCAACGTCGTGCACGTTTGTAGTTGGATCGTCAAAGTCGTCTCCACCAAATCGATAGTTATCATCTCATCAAAAGATCGGGACACACTCGCGTCTATCAAGTGGTATTAGATTTCCAGGTTGCTCGGTGAGATTTTACAGTTTTTCATAGTTTAGATTGAGTCTGTTCTTCATACCTATAGTCCACGAAAAAGCCAAAAAAATTAGGGTTAGTTCATCCTATCCAAACCAGTCTGAGCCTTTGCATAGTCTTTTCAATATTTTGCTTTGTTGAATTTATGGTTGCATCGTCGTGTCAAGTTGCTGGTCTTAGCGTCTAGTTTCCCTTAGAGTTTCGAGTTATGTTCACAAGTTGTCACGCTGCCGACGCACCATCGTCATCGCTCCTGCCATCTGCCACCACCGCTTATCGGCCACCAATCCGTATCCATATACCACCACCAATCCGTATCCATATACCACCACCAGTCCATATCAATTTCCACCACGTGCTACCCACCGTTCATTGTCATAATCATAGTTGAGATTGTTCACATCTTCGCTTCATCCAATCTGCATCTTATCTAGTTTGTTTTGGAAAGAGGGAGAGAGAGAAAAACACGAGAGAAAAAAAGTAAAAAATCAGAGAAAAAAAAGAAAAAGAAAAAAGTGTGAGAAAAAAGAGAAGATTTTTTTTCGGATCTATCTAGACTCAATCTCGTAGTTGAATTCGGGTTGTAATCTGTTTTGTGCACTGTTCAGTAAAACAGGCATAACTTCCCCATACGAAGTCCGTTTTGGCTCTGCGAGTACTCAAATGAAAGCTAGCGACGAGCCGCATTTAAATAGTTGCAGTAGCTTGTTCAATATTTGGCACCTCAAAATCGGCTTCTAAATAGGTATTTTTACCCTTCGAAGTTCACAAACACAGCTTATTCCAGTTTTTCAGGCCAGTTTTAGAATTTTTTGACTCCTCATATCAACTCGGAATTAAGTGATTCCTTTTATGTTTGAAAGCTTGAGTCAGTACCATTCTTGAAAAAACTTATCAAAAAATTGGCACAAACTTTTCCAGAAGAAAGTTGGAGAGAAAATTGTTGATATATGTTGCTTGGCTGTTGTTTCACATCATTATCTTTACTGCTATTGTCATCTTCACTTATGTCTTGCTGTCGAGAGCTACTTCATATCCTTTATTGATGCTAGTTGTGCTACGGCATGACCTCATTAGTGTTCTAGGCTCGCGTCTCTAGTCCGGTCTAGCCTAGGACCAGCACAGTAACGTCGTTGAGCGACTATTCGACATTGCATCTCTGAATTGATTATTGTTAATCTTTTGCTACCATATATTTAAGCCTTCCAAGATCCACATATTTCTACACCGTGTATATATATGTTCCCCTGGCAATCGCTTTACTCAATCTTCGGAGTTATTTGACACCGCTGGTTGCCTATCACCACCTGCTACTTGGTAAGAACTTGTAAGATATTGATATTTGCTTTATTGTGAGCGCGTTACCACCAAACCCTAGTAGTTCATAGGAAGATTATTCTTGAATTTTGTTTCTTGTTTCTATTAATCATGACAGGGTCCGGAGATAGAAGTTCTTGGACAACGGATACATCTTCACCATCATAAGAGGTGGGACAACACACACAAGCATATGGTCAGGTTATATCTTTACCATCATTTGAGGGTAGATTTAATCCTGCTATTTATCTAGCTTGGGAGCTTGAAGTAGAACAAGTTTTTAGTCACCATGATTTTTCTGAACTTGAGAAAGTATGAGCTACCACTAGAGCATTTACTGGTTTTTGCTTATGTTTGATGGAGTGTACATTGTAAGAAAAATATTAATAACCAACCCAGAACATGGTAATTTTTGGAAGCTGTAATGGGACAACAATTTTTCCTCCTTACTATCATCGTGAATTGCTTCGCAATTTGGAACAATTAAAACAAGGCAGTAACACTGTTCATGCTTACTACCAAGAGTTCAAATCCTATATGCATCATTGTGACATAGAAGAATCTGAGGATGATACAATTAATAGTTTTTGGTGGTTAGAACCATGATATCCGTGCAAGATTTCATTATATTCCTTGTTGCATTACTGGTATGTATGTTCGCGCTTGTACCTTTGAGAGACAGATATAGGATGATGCATTGTGTGACTACAACAACTACTATTCGAGTTCATGCTCACCACCGCTGGTTGGTTCCTCCATTGTTGCACCTACTAGAGCAGCCCCACCTTGGATTGTGAGCGCGACATAATCTCAAGAGTACGGTACATTGTCAACGTCCGTACCTACATCAGCTAAGTCTTTGCGACAAGGTAACAGTAAAGGTATTGATGATATAACTTCATATGAGAATGATGCATGCCTAGTTAACTTGAATGCATCATTTGTTGAGTTACCTGTTGATTTGAGAACAACATCTATTTTAGAGAATCTTGTTACTGTCATGAACGCGTCATGTGATCAACCAACTGAAATACCAACAATTTTGAGTGCACCCATTGATTTAGTTGTTGATGCAAAAGAACCAATATTTAATCATTTTGATATGACCTCTAATCTTGGTGATGATTCTGTGTCCAATGACTTATTTAAGCATGTTATAGCATGTGAATTTGATGCAACTAAGGTTAATTCACCAATGTTGGGATGGTTTAATGATGAACATTGTCAATCTTTTGAAATGAATAAGAGCTTCACTTATATGTGCAAACTGAGTTGCAATATTTTCATGCCTTCTACATCTTGTGATAATTTTTTGGCTTTTGATTTTATGAACTATGAAAGTTACTCATGTATACATGTGTCATATGTGCAAAAGTCAAAGGGAAGTAAAAATGGATGACATATACATCCACAACATGTATACCTTGTCTCTTTTGTTAGCCACATTTCAGATTAAGCAACATTAAGGACGGCTTTGTTTTCAAGAAGGGGAGGATGATGAGGACGTGACTACCTATGACGCCCGCGATTTGACCGCACACTAAGCATACACGCAAATGTGTACGATCAAGATCAAGACTCATGGCAAGATATCACAACACAACTCTAGACACAAATTAAAATAATACAGGCTTTATATTACAAGCCAGCGGCCTCGAGGGCTCGAATACGTAAGCTCGAAAACACAAGAGTCAGCGGAAGCAACAGTATCCGAGTACAGACAGAAGTTAAACAAGATTTCCTTAAGAAGGCTAGCACAAAATTAACAATGATCGAAAAGGCGAGGCCTCCTGCCTGGGACCTCCTAACTACTCCTCGCAGTCGAACTCCGCGTAGAACCATCCTCGCGATCCTTTGGCTCATGGACTCCATCATATGATCGCGGAAACCGGGAGAAGGGGAAAAAGAAGTAGGAAAGCAACCGTGAGTACTCATCCAAAGTACTCGCAAGCAAGGAGCTACACTACATATGCATTGGTATCAAATGAAAGGGGTTGTATATGTGGACTGAACTGCAGAATACCAGAATAAGAGGGGGATAGCTAGTCGTGTCGAAGACTATGCTTCTGGCAGCCTCCATCTTGCAGCATGTAGAAGAGAGTAGATGGTAAGTTCACCAAGTATCATCGCATAGCATAATCCTACCCGATGATCCTCCCCTCGTCGCCCTGTGAGAGAGCGATCACCGGGTTGTATCTGGCACTTGGAAGGGTGTATTTTATTAAGTATCCGATTCTAGTTGTCATAAGGTCATGGTACAACTCCGGGTCGTCCTTTTACCGAGGGACACGACTATTCGAATAGATAAACTTCCCTGCAGGGGTGCACCACATTTCCCAACACTCTTGATCCCCTTTGGCCGGACACACTTTCCTGGGTCATCCTAGGCCTTGGAAGATCAACACGTCGCAGCCCCACCTAGGCACAATAGAGAGGTCAGCACGCCGGTCTAAATCCTATGCGCGTAGGGGTTTGGGCCCATCGCCCATTGCACACCTACACGTTGCGAGGGCGGCCGGTGAGCAGACAAAGCAACCTCAATTACAAAGGAAGTTCCGTTATGCGGTCCAACCTGGTGCGTGCTGCTCAGTCGCTGACGTCACGAAGGCTTCGGCTGATACCACAACGTCAAGTGCCCATAACTGTTCTCGCGTAGTTGGTTAGTGCGTATAGGCCAGTGGCCAGACTCAGATCAAATACCAAGATCTCGTGAAGCGTGTTATTTTGAAGTAACCGCGGACGCCGACCAGGGCCAGGCCCACCTCTCTCCTAGGTGGTCTCAACCTGCCCTATCGCTCTGCCACAAAGTAACAGTCGGGGGGCGTCGGGAACCTAGGCCCACCACTACCTGGATGGAACCACCTGCCCCTTCAGCCCCCCCCCCCCACATCGGAATCACTTGCGGGTACTCTACGAGCCGGCCCGACTTTAGTCACCACATGTATCACATACTATGTATATAAGTATATACCCGTGATCACCTCCCAAGTGATCATGGCCCGATAGTATAGCATGGCAGACGGACAAGAATGTAGGGCCACTGATGGAATACTAGCATTCTATACTAAGAATTGAGGATTGCAGGTAAAGGTATCAACTGTAGTAGCAAGGACAGGCTATGCATCAGATTAGGATTAACGGAAAGCAGTAACATGCTACGCAACTCTAATGCAAGCAGTAGAGAGAAGAATAGGCTATATCTGGTGATCAAGGAGGGGCTTGCCTGGTTTCTCTGGCAAGTAGGGGTCGTCACCAACATAGTCGACCAGGGCTCCAGTAGCGGCGTCAGTCTTGTAGTCTACCGGAGAGAAGAGGGGGAAGAAACAATGAATACAATGCAAACAGATGCATAACGATGCATGACATGACAAGTAAAGGTGCCAGGTGTGCCCTAACGCGGTAGGAGGTGATACCGGTGAAGGGGAAAACATCCGGGAAAGTATCCCCGATGTTTCACGTTTTCGGACAAATGAACCGGAGGGGGAAAGTTGCGTGTTTGCTATGCTAGGGATGTGTGGCGGACAAACGGATCGCTTATTCGGATTGGTCTCCTCGTTCTGAGCAACTTTCATATATAAGGTTTTTCGATTCGAGCTATGGTTTATTTTCTATGATTTTCCGAAGCTTAAAAGAATTTCTGAAGTTGTTATTATTTAAATTAATCCAAAAACTGAAATTGTGACGTCAGCCTGACGTCATCATGATGTTAGTAGTCAACTGTGTTTACTAGGGTCAAATTGACGTGGGGGACCCACCTGTCATTAACTGTTCCTTAATTAGCAGAATTAAGTAGACTAATTAGGTTGTTAATTAGTTAATTAAGTTAATTAAATATTCTACTAATTAACTAATTAATTAGTCTTTCCTCTTTTTTTAACCAGGGGGACTGGGCCCCGCCTCACAGTGGCACAAAGGCCAGAGGGGGCGGGTTAATGGGCGCCGGCGCCCGCCCAAACATGCTCGAGCGTGAGGGCGCGCCATGGCCGGGTTGAAACGTACGTCGGGCGCCTGGGCATGACCGAACCTGCCTAGGCATCGGCCAGGCCAGCCGTGGCTGCGCGCGCCCACACACCTGAGGCGTGGCTGCGGCCGGAGGGGACGAGACGGCGGACAGCTAGAGCGACGGCACGGAGCAGCGGCACCGGCGAACGGCAACCAGCAGGGGCGAGCAGCGATGGCGGTGGCCGGCGGGCGTGCGAAGCAGGCAACAGCTGTAGCGGCAATCGGGGAGGCACGGCCAGGCGTGGCCTCTAGCGGCGGCCCGAGGCGGCAACGGCGGGGCCGTGGGCTGCGGGGCCGCGCACGCGTGGTCAGGAGGGCGCGGGGAGCAGCAGCTGGCGGCGGGGCTAAGCCGCGCCGGGGTAACGGTGAGAAGGAACGGGGCAAGTGTGGCAACGCAGTGAAGGATCCGCAAGGGGAAGCGGAGCAGAGCCAGCTGGAGGGGAGGCGACGGCGGCGACAAGTAGAAGCAGAAGCAAAAGAAGCACACGGGTGCGAGAATGGCGGCCGGAGTCGAGCAGGACATCCATGACGGCGGCGCCGGTGTTTGGGCATCAAGGAATCCATGGCCATGGGGCTTGGGGAAGGCACGCGTGTGCGCGCATTCGACTCCTGGGAGCACGAGGAGTTCGCTCCGGGGTTCGGACATGAGCTGCGGGGATTGTGGCTACGGCGGCGGCGCGAGCGGCGGCGATGATCTCACAGCCATGGCAGAAACGGTGCTAGGGGGTGGGCGGAAGCTATCTAATAGAGGGGGCGAGAGTGGAGGCTCACCGCGAGGCGTGTAGGGGGCTCAGGGGAGCCAGAGGGTGGTCGGAGTCGAGGTAGGGGCCGCATTGGTCGAAGGGGATCGATGCAGACAGCATCGCTGGCGCCCCTCGGCCTCGATCCAGTGGCGCCGTAGATGTAGACGAAGCCGACGGGGCTTCTGGACATAACGGTGCTGCAAACGGTGGCCAGGGGCCTCGATGGCTTGAATACATAAGCTCGAAAACACAAGAGTCAGCGGAAGCAACAGTATCCGAGTACAGACATAAGTTAAACAAGATTGCCTTAAGAAGGCTAGCACAAAATTAACAACGATCGAAAAGGCGAGGCCTCCTGCCTGGGACCTCCTAACTACTCCTTGCAGTCGAACTCCGCATAGAACCATCCTCGGGATCCTTTGGCTCATGGACTCCATCATATCATCGCAGAAACCGGGAAAAGGGGAAAAAGAAGTAGGAAAGCAACCATGAGTACTCATCCAAAGTACTCGCAAGCAAGGAGCTACACTACATATGCATTGGTATCAAATGAAAGGGGTTGTATATGTGGACTGAACTGTAGAATGCCAGAATAAGAGGGGGATAGCTAGTCGTGTCGAAGACTACGCTTCTGGCAGCCTCCATCTTGCAGCATGTAGAAGAGAGTAGATGGTAAGTTCACCAAGTATCATCGCATAGCATAATCCTACCCGATGATCCTCCCCTCGTCGCCCTGTGAGAGAGCAATCACCAGGTTGTATGTGGCACTTGGAAGGGTGTATTTTATTAAGTTTCTGATTCTAGTTGTCATAAGGTCATGGTACAACTCCGGGTCGTCCTTTTACCGAGGGACACGACTATTCGAATAGATAAACTTCCCTGCAGGGGTGCACCACATTTCCCAACACGCTTGATCCCCTTTGGCCGGACACACTTTCCTGGGTCATCCCAGGCCTTGGAAGATCAACACGTCGCAGCCCCACCTAGGCACAATAGAGAGGTCAGCACGCCGATCTAAATCCTATGCGCGTAGGGGTCTGGGCCCATCGCCCATTGCACACCTGCACGTTGCGAGGGCGGCCGGTGAGCAGACCTAGCAACCTCAATTACAAAGGATGTTCCGTTATGTTGTCCAACCCGGTGTGTGCCGCTCAGTCGCTGACGTCACGAGGGCTTCGGCTGATACCACAACGTCGAGTGCCCATAACTGTTCCCGCGTAGTTGGTTAGTGCGTATAGGCCAGTGGCCAGACTCAGATCAAATACCAAGATCTCGTTAAGCATGTTATTTTGAAGTAACCGTGGACGTCGGCCAGGGCCAGGCCCACCTCTCTCCTAGGTGGTCTCAACCTGCCCTATCGCTCTGCCACAAAGTAACAGTCGGGGGGTGTCGGGAACCCAGGCCCACCACTACCTGGATGGAACCACCTGCCCCTTCAGCCCCCCCCCACATTGGAATCACTTGCGGGTACTCTACGAGACGAGTCGACTTTAGTCACCACATGTATCACATACGATGTATATAAGTATATACCCGTGATCACCTCCCAAGTGATCATGGCCCGATAGTATAGCATGGCAGATGGACAAGAATGTAGGGCCACTGATGGAATACTAGCATTCTATACTAAGCATTTAGGATTGCGGGTAAAGGTATCAACTATAGTAGCAAGGACAGGCTATGCATCAGATTAGGATTAACGGAAAGCAGTAACATGCTACGCAACTCTAATGCAAGCAGTAGAGAGAAGAATAGGCTATATCTGGTGATCAAGGAGGGGCTTGCCTGGTTTCTCTGGCAAGTAGGGGTCGTCAACAACATAGTCGACCGGGGCACCAGTAGCGGCGTTAGTCTTGTAGCCTACCGGAGAGAAGAGGGGGAAGAAATAATGAATACAATGCAAACAGATGCATAAGGATGCATGACATGACAAGTAAAGGTGCTAGGTGTGCCCTAACGCAGTAGGAGGTGATACCGGTGAAGGGGAAAACATCCGGGAAAGTATCCCCGATGTTTCGCGTTTTTGGACAGATGAACCAGAGGGAGAAAGTTGCATGTTCGCTATGCTAGGGATGTGTGGCAGACGAACAGACCACTTATTCGGATTGGTCTCCTCGTTCTGAGCAACTTTCATATATAAAGTTTTTCGATTCGAGCTATGGTTTATTTTTTATGATTTTCCGAAGCTTAAAAGAATTTCTGAAGTTGTTATTATTTAAATTAATCCAGAAATAGAAATTATGACGTCAGCCTGACGTCATCATGATGTTAGTAGTCAATTGTGTTTACCAGGGTCAAATTGACGTGGGGGACCCACCTGTCATTAACTGTTCCTTAATTAGCAGAATTAAGTAGACTAATTAGGTTGTTAATTAGTTAATTAATTATTCTACTAATTAACTAATTAATTAGTCTTTCGTCTGTTTTTTTACCAGGGGGACTGGGCCTCGCCTGTCAGTGGCACAAAGGCCAGAGAGGGCGGGTTAATGGGCGCGGGCGCGGGCGCCCGCCCAAACACGCTCGATCGTGAGGGCACGCCATGGCCGGGTCAAAACGGGCGTCAGGCGCCTGGGCGTGACCGAACCCGCCTGGGCGTCGGCCAGGCCAGCCACGGCTGCGCGCGCCAACACTTGAGGCGTGGCTGCGGCCGGAGGGGACGAGACGGCGCGCAGCTAGAGCGACGGCACGGAGCAGCGACACCGGCGAATGGCAACCAGCGGGGGCGAGCAGCGATGGCGGTGGCCGGCGGGCGTGCGAAGCAGGCAACAGCCGTAGCGGCAACCGGGGAGGCACGGCCAGGCGTGGCCTGTAGCGGCGGCTCGAGGCGGCAATGGCGGGGCCGTGGGCTGCGGGGGCGTGCGCGCGTGGTCAGGAGGGCGCGGGGAGCAGCAGCTGGCGGCGGGGCTATGCCGCGCCAAGGTAACGGCGAGAAGAAACGGGGCAGGTGCGGCAGCGCAGCGAAGGATCCGCAGGGGGAAGCGGAGCACAGCCAGCTGGAGGGGAGGCGACGGCGGCGACAAGTAGAAGCAACAGCAAAAGATGCACGCGGGTGCGGGAATGGCGGCTGGAGTCGAGCAGGACATCCATGACGGCGGCGGCGGTGTTTGGGCGTCAACGAATCCGTGGCCATGGGGCTTGGGGAAGGCACGCGTGTGAGCGCATTCGACTCCTGGGAGCACGAGGAGTTCGCTGCGGGGTTTGGACGTGAGCTGCAGGGATTGTGGCTACGGCGGCGGCGTGAGCGGCGACGATGATCTCACAGCCATGGCAGAAACGGTTCTAGGGGGTGGGCGGAAGCTATCTAACAGAGGGGGCGGGAGTGGAGGCTCACCGTGCGGCGTGTAGGGGGCTCAGGGGAGCTAGGGGGTGGTCGGAGTCGAGGGAGAGATGTCGAGGTAGGGGCGGCATCGGTCGAAGGGGATCGATGCAGACAGCATCGCTGGTGCCCCTCTGCCTTGATCCAGTGGCGCCATAGATGTAGACGAAGTCGACGGGGCTTCTGGACATAACGGTGCTGCAAACGATGGCCGGTGTCCGCGAGACCGCAATGATCACGGTGGCGGTGGCGGTAGGGGTGCCAAATCAAGAGGAGGGAAAGCGAGTGAGAGTGGAGAGGGCCGAGTGAAGATGCTAGGGTTCGAGGGTCGTTTTTATAGCACAAGGAAGACGACGGATGGCCGACGCATCTGCGTCGCCGGCAAGGCGCCGGTGGTTGAGCGCCACGCCCATCCCTGCTTCTGTAGCTGGAGATTGGGGGCAATTGGATTGTGGGTTGGGCCGAAAGTGCTCTGTGGCCACTAGGGCCCAGACACACAGAAAATGAGGCAGGGCATTTTCTATTTGCTTTTATGAATTTAAGTTAGCTATGGTTTCGTATTAATTTGAGTGAAAAATGAATTTAGTAAATCATGAAATTTGGAACACAATTCAAGAACAACATTGAGGTGTTGCCCAAAAGTTCGAGGTCAAACGGAAATGTTTCGAAATTAAGTTTACATTTAAATGGACATAAGAAATTCTATTTGGGCACATTAAATACTTCTAGGGGTAATTTAAAATCTATTTAATGTTGGTTCCTATATGCTAATTACATAGTGAATATTTGCCACACATAGAAGATTTTTATTTGACAGTTTGAAGAAGTAAGAATTTGACTTGTTACCTAAAATTTGAATGTGTCTCTGATTTTCATCAAGTGGCAAATTGGCTTAATAAGACATGATGACAAGGCACATTAGTGTGAGGTTACTGTAGCTTGATTATCGGGGTGTTACAAATCTTCTCCACTACAAGAAATCTCATCCCAAGATTTAAGAAGGGGAGTAAGGGGGAAATATTTGGTTACGAAATTCCAAGGAATCTTCTCGGTCTTGGTTGGCCTTCTCGAAGAGGTTGATCAATTACATGGATGTTTTCATTTCTTGGCTTCAGGTCATCACGTTGAAGTCGTCATCCTTTCTTCAGGAATCCCATCATTCTTACAAATAGGTAAGGGCAGCCCGGCAACTAAAAAAAGCTAAGAGGGTATTCATCTAGGGTTAACCCATGAATGAACATATGAGTATCTCTCGAGTTGGAACTCAGAAAATACATCGAGAGAAATGATAGTAGGTATGAGAATTTCCTAGCGGGTAGGCAAACGTTCGATGCCTGAAATGGAGTGTGAGAGGGGTTAAGAGCAACTTGAATAAGTATTGTCGGTAAAACTAGAATAGATCACGTCAAGGAAGGTGGCTCATGAATTATCAACGAAGCCAAGCGTGAGGAATAATTTTGGAAACTGGAATGTACAAAAGAGTCAGGTTTCGATCCTATGGAACTGTGGGTTATGGGCCCACCATGTGGGTTAAAAGTAGAAAGGGCGCTGACATCTTGCACGGTCATGGTAGCAAGGCATGTCAGAGGATAGCCTGTCAGTTATGTTGGTAACAACATAGGTACCAAGGGCGAGGGACGAAGAGAACCATTTTCATGCTCGTTGAATGAGGCGGAACAATAGGCAAGGTTCTCATCCATTAGTGGCTACCGGAATGTCATCAACAATAGTAACAGGGTCTTACTAACAGAGTGGTACAATAAGGTGCTTACATAAGCAGAAGAATATTACTACTTAGATCATATAGATCACAAGAATGGTTAAACAAAACAATGGAAAGGAAAATACGATTATCATATTAAACAGAAGAATGGAAAGGAAAATGTGTTTAAACACATATTTCAGGGGTATATCCTTTCCAAGGACAATTAGAGCAAAATATCCATGATAGGATATAAAGTGGAGAACTCTTTAGGTAAGGGGAGACAAATTTCATGACATTACCTATACAACGGTGTTTGGATAATTGAGCAAGAAACATTTAGCATTGTGCTTAAAATGTTCTTATTGAAAATTGAAGTACCACACACATGCTTCGAGATGGCATTGACAAGGCCTTCAAGCAAAGGTCAGACCTTGCATACACGAAGGATTCATCAGGAACAACTTGTAGAATAAGGCTTACAATTTCCTTATGGAAGAATGGGTAACCTTGCTAAAAATGAAACTATAACAATAGGTCCTCCGGTCAAGTGTGCTAGGCATGACATCACCTTATCAGGTTAAAAGCAATGTTATAACTCTTGGGAATATGTTCCAACCATCATATCTGACCGAGATTCAGATCTGATTGGTGTCAGGATACCTTAGACTCACGATGCTTGAGAAAAACAGATGCAGCGCAATCGACGAGATGACATTATAAGATTCTCGGGCAATGAACTATGGAAGCGAGTCTCGACACAAGAGTTCATCAATAAACCAAGGAGAGGATGAGGAGGTGGCTGGTGGACTCAATGATAATTCATCGAGACTTCCAAAAAGATGGATTTCCACAATTGCGTGAACACGGAGATATAATTTGTCAGATCAAATGATATAATGATGTATGCTCTAGGAAAATATACACAATTAAACATTGGTTGAAAGGTGCACCCGAAATATGGGCATAGGTAGCATGATCAATGTTAGAATGGTGATTCAATAACCAATAGTCTAAGAATGGACTATCGACCATTACCTTCAAAGTAATAAGTTTTGCTAGAAGTGCTGAATCCAAGTAGCATCGTTCCCATGTTGGAATCCCGGTTAGAATCAACACGGGGACAAGAGAGAATGGTGATGGTGAGAAGTATCACTATACTAAGAGTACTTAATAGGGGGAGCAATCCTCACAACATTCTTGACATCAAAGATGGTAATACTACATGATAGAACATAACATAAGTTGGATAGCAAGGAACTCAAGGTACAACACAAAACAAGAACAAGTTTTGTGTTGGAGGTAATGCAATAATGTGGTCGATGAGAACCCAAATCATCGAGGGCAAAGGATGGTAATCCTCATCCAGAAATCGATAGATATCTTGGAAGAGCTTAGAATGTTGATGACGTTCACGACACATTTGTCATGAGATTTCATGAAGATGTAATCGATCGACGATGACACCAAGTCAAGGGAATGATGAAGCAAAAGGTTATTGGAACTAGGGGTACGACACAAACTCTAAATCAAGCTTGTTGTTCAAGGACAATTGATATGACGAGGAAGATTGATGTAAGATTAGCTCATCATCGAAATTTTTGCTCCGGGAAGAAGGACCAAGTAGCACAGTTAAAATTTAGCATGATAATGATATAGCCGATCAGGCTAGAAATATGTGATCGAGTACAAACTCGTAAGTAAAGAAGATTACTAATAGTTGTTTAATCGCGATGCGGACTCGATTCAGTTATCGGTGTCCTTGAGTGTTTAATGACTCAGAGCCCGTGATTTTTTTGGAAACAGTGATAATGTAGTACTAGATGGAGTACTCATAAGAAATTATGCAGTTCTATGATAATCTCGAGATACCAGGGTGTAATACCCAGCGAAAGATCAAGGTAAAGGTTGGACTAGTGTATTGATCCACAGAAGACAAGTACTTCAACTTGTCCGCGAAATGGTATCAAGGAGAAAATATGGTCGGAACCACGATTGCAAAGGATCAATTCATCGATACCAGATGATATTATATCAAAGAAATAGTTATTATTACAAGCAGCTTCAATGATAGGATCTACATCGTGTCCATGGGCATGAACACAAAGTTCAAGGTCGACTCCCACTTCTTCAATGCATAACCTTACATTTACCTCTTGTTTTTGAAGTTGTAGTGTTGAAAAGTTAGCTGACGAAGCGTCAGTAGGGTATAACCCGCATAACTCTTGGGATCACATAGATTAGGGAAGGGATATGTTCAACCCATCGGGGCATCTTAGGAACATATACCAAATACTATAGGAGTAACTAGCACAAGCTCGAAAGTGGAGCACGGTTGACAAAGCAGAGGATACAAGTCTCCAAAGGTATAAGAAACGATTTACCAAAAGGCACTATGTAACCAAGGAAAACTCGCAAAGTTGTTGAATATGAAAGACTCTGTCAGATAATAATCCAACAAAGGATTTTGCGGTACCCAAAGGATCTGATGTGAGTATCGGTACCCAACCAGAAGAAGAAAGAATGCAAATGCATCGGATTATTGAAACATTTGACTAATTCAAAGATCAAATCCAAAACAATTATCATTTCCAAATCAAGTGATCAGAAGCCAGCGGTCTGATTAAGAATGGATAAGTTGAATAGACTTAGGGGTACAATCGACATCAATTTGATGGGTCGATAACCAGCTCATGTTCAAAATGACATTTGAGACGAAAAGATAATTTAAAAGGGTTAACCGATGATTGCGTGCATTCGCACATATTGAATCAATGAACGCAAAATGATAATGGCTAAGGATATCAATAAGATTACTAGCCTTATGGGATTAACCGTAAGGCAAGCAAGAAAGAATTTCAAGAGCAATAGGCTTTTGAAGATTTTCAGAAGATTGAGTGGTATTTCAAAGACCTTTGTGAAATACATGTATCAACTGGGATGAGGGGATACTCGCTAAGTGCGAGAAATTATTTGTAGGGGTATTCAGGTGGCAAAGAACTGCAAGGAAGTAGGCACAAAGTATTCTCGGAACAACAATGAGTATTTCGGGGTATCTTGTAATAACAAGAGCAACTGGGGACTAAGGTAAGAATGGCAAGTGCATGTAGTTATCTATAGGGGTTGACGGTGGAAGGAAATAGCAAACGCAATGAGCACACATTCTTGGGATAACATCAGAGAGTATCATCTGAATCTTCTGGTGCAGCAGGCGATCATCTGTAATAAGGGGCTCTCCGGAATGAAATAATTATGAGAACCTAGAGTTAGAGTTAGAAAAAGAGATCACAGTCCCAGAATATAGATGAGGAATAAAAGATCCTAATACCACCCAATGGCGACATGGGCCCGTAAGGCACACAACCATGTTAGTAAAAGTTTTGCAATGACTAGACTCAACTTCGGCCAAGGAGTTTGGAAGGGGGATTCCTACAGGCAGTTGACTCTCATACCAACTTGTGACGCCCCCAATTTGACCGTACACTAATCATACACGCCAATTTGTATGATCAAAATCAAGGACTCACGGTAAGATATCACAACACAACTCTAGACACAAATTAAAATAATACAAGCTTTATATTACAAGCCACGGGCCTCGAGGGCTCGAATACATAAGCTCGAAAGCATAAGAGTCAGTGGAAGCAACAATATTTGAGTACAGACATAAGTTAAACAAGATTGCCTTAAGAAGGCTTGCAAAAAATTAACAATGATTGAAAAGGCGAGGCCTCCTGCCTGGGACCTCCTAACTACTCCTCGCAGTCGAACTCCACGTAGAACCATCCCCGGGATCCTCTGGCTCCAGAACTCCATCATATGATTGCAGAAACCGAGAAAAGGGGAAAAAGAAGCAGGAAAGCAACCGTGAGTACTCATCCAAAGTACTCGCAAGCAGGAGCTGCACTACATATGAATTGGTATCAAATGAAAGGGGTTATATATGTGGACTGAACTGCAGAATGCCAGAATAAGAGGGGGATATCTAGTCCTGTCGAAGACTACGCTTCTGGCAGCCTCCATCTTGTAGCATGTAGAAGAGAGTAGATGGTAAGTTCACCAAGTATCATCGCATAGCATAATCCTACCCGGTGATCCTCCCCTCGTCACCCTGTGAGAGAGAGATCACCGGGTTGTATCTGGCACTTGGAAGGGTGTATTTTATTAAGTATCCCGTTCTAGTTGTCATAGGGTCAAGGTACAACTCCGGGTCGTCCTTTTACCAAGGGACGCAGCTATTCGAATAGATAAACTTCGCTGCAGGGGTACACCACATTTCCCAACATGCTCGATCCTCTTTGGCCGGACACACTTTCCTGGGTCATGCCCAGCCGTGAAAGATCAACACGTCGCAGGCCCACCTAGGCATAATAGAGAGGTCAGTACGCCGGTCTAAATCCTATGCACGCAGGGGTTTGGGCCCATCGCCCATTGCACACCTGCATGTTGCGAGGGCGGCCGGTGAGCAGACCTAGCAACCTTCATTACAAAGGAAGTTGCGTTACGCGGTCCAACCCGGTGCGCGCCGCTCAGTCGCTGACGTCACGAAGGCTTCGGCTGATACCACGACATCGATTGCCCAAAACTGTTCCCACATAGTTGGTTAGTGCGTATAGGCCAGTGTCCAGACTCAGATCAAATACCAAGATCTCGTTAAGTGTGTTATTTTGAAGTAACCGCGAATGCCGACCAGGGCCAGGCCCACCTCTCTCCTAGGTGGTCTCAACCTCCCCTGTCGCTCCGCCATAAAGTAACAGTCGGGGGCCGTTGGGAACCCAGGCCCACCACTACCTGGATGGAACCACCTGCCCCTTCAGCCCCCCCCCCCCACATCAGAATCACTTGCGGGTACTCTACGAGCCGACCCGACTTTAGTCACCACATGTATCACATACTATGTATATAAGTCTATACCCGTGATCACCTCCCAAGTGATCATGGCCTGATAGTATAGCATGGTAGACGGACAAGAATGTAGGGCCAGTGATGGAATACTAGCATTCTATACTAAGCATTTAGGATTGTAGGTAAAGGTATCAACTATAGTAGCAAGGACAGGCTATGCATCAGATTAGGATTAACGGAAAGCAGTAACATGCTAGGCAACTCTAATGCAAGCAGTAGAGAGAAGAATAGGCTATATCTGGTGATCAAGGGGGGGGGGGGGCTTGCCTGGTTTCTCTGGCAAGTAGGGGTCGTCAACAACACAGTCGACCGGGGCACTAGTAACGGCGTCTGTCTTGTAGTCTACCGGAGAGAAGAGGGGGAAGAAACAATGAATACAATGCAAACAGATGCATAACGATGCATGACATGACAAGTAAAGGTGCCATGTGTGCCCTAACACAATAGGAGGCGATACCGGTGAAGGGGAAAACATCCGGGAAAGTATCCCCGATGTTTTGCGTTTTCGGACAGATGAACCGGAGGGGGAAAGTTGCGTGTTCGCTATGCTAGGGATGTGTGGCGGACGAACGGACCGCTTATTCGGATTGGTCTCCTCGTTCTGAGCAACTTTCATATATAAAGTTTTTCGATTCGAGCTATGGTTTATTTTCTATTATTTTCCGAAGCTTAAAACAATTACTGAAGTTGTTATTATTTAAATTAATCCAAAAATAGAAATTATGACGTCAGCCTGACATCATCATGACATCAGTAGTCAACTGTGTTGACCAGGGTCAAATTGACATGGGGGACCCACCTGTCATTGATTGTTCCTTAATTAGCAGAATTAAGTAGACTAATTAGGTTGTTAATTAATTAATTGAGTAAATTAATTAAGTTAATTAATTACTCTACCAATTAACTAATTAATTAGTTTTTTTTCCTGTTTTTTAACCAGGGGGATTGGGCCCCGCCTGGTAGTGGCACAAAGGCCATCGGGGGCGGGTTAATGGGCGCCGCTTGAACACGCTCGAGCGTGAGGGTGCACCGTGGCTAGGTCGAAACGGGCGCTAGGCACCTGGGCGTGACCGAACCCGCCTGGGCGTCGGCCAGGCCAACTGCGGCTGCGCGTGCCCACACACTTGAGGCGTGGCTGCGGCCGGAGGGGACGGGATGGGGTGCAGCTGGATCGACGACACGGAGTAGCGGCGCGACGCTAGGCGGCGGGTGGCGCCTGCGAACGGCAACCAGCAGGGGCAAGCAGCGGTGGCAGTGGCCGGTGGGCATGCGAAGCAAGCAGCAGCCGTAGCGGCGACTGGGGAGGCATGGCCAGGCGCGGCCCGTAGCAGGCGCCCGAGGTGGCAGCGGTGGGGCCACGAGCTGCGGGGGCGCGCTAGCTTGGTCAGGAGGGTGGTGAGCGGCTGCTGGTGGCGGGGCTTAGCCACGTCGGGCTAACGGCGAGCAGGGACGGGGGAAGTGCGGCAGCGCGGCGAAGGAGCAGCAGGGGGAAGCGGAGCACGGCGAGCTGGAGGGGAGGCGACGACGGCGACAAGTAGAAGCAGCAGAAGAAGAAGCACACGGGCGCGGGAAGGGCGGCTAGAGTTGAGCAGGATATCCACGACAGCGGTGCCGGTGTTCGGGCATCAACGAATCTGTGGCCATGGGGCTTGGGGGAGGCGCGGATGTGCGCGCATTCGACTCCTGGGAGCACAAGGTGTTCGCTGCGGGGTTCGGACGCGAGCTGCGGGGATTGTGGCTACGGCGGCGATGCGAGCGGCGGCGATGATCTCATAGCCATGGCGGAAACGGTGCTAGGGGGCACGCGGAAGCTATCTAACAGAGGGAGCGGGAGTGGAGGCTCACCACAAGGCGTGTAGGGGGCTCAGGGGAGCCAGGGGGTGGTCGGAGTCGAGGGAGGGACGTCGAGGCAGGGGCAGCATCGGTCGAAGGGGATCGATGCGGACGGTATCGCTGGCCCCTGTCGGCCTCGATCCAGTGGCACCGGAGATGTAGATGAAGCCGACGGGGCTTCTGGACATAACAGTCCGGCTATTGGGGGCCGGTGTCCGCGTGAACGCAATGATCACGGTGGTGACGGCGGTACGGGTGCCAAATCAAGAGGAGGGAAAGCGAGCGAGAGTGGAGAGGGCCGAGTGAAGATGCTAGGGTTCCGTGGTCGTTCTTATTGCACGAGGGAGACGACGGATGGCCGGCGCGTGTGCGTTGCCGGCAATGGTGCCGGTGGATGAGCGCCACGCCTATCCCTGCTTCTGTAGCTGGAGATTGGGGGCAAGTGGGGTGTGGTTTTTAGCC
Source organism: Triticum aestivum (assembly GCF_018294505.1). Taxonomy (NCBI): domain Eukaryota; kingdom Viridiplantae; phylum Streptophyta; class Magnoliopsida; order Poales; family Poaceae; genus Triticum; species Triticum aestivum. The sequence continues at coordinate 268,959,618 of NC_057809.1, read as the reverse complement.
GAAAGAGCTCTGTGACTACTAGAGCCCAGACACACAGAAATGAGGCAGGGAATTTTCTAATTTCCTTTTATGAATTTAAGTTAGCTACGGTTTCGTATTAATTTGAGTGAAAAGGAATTTAGTCAATCATGAAATCTGGCACACAATTCAAGAACAACATTGTGGTCTTGCCCAAAAGTTCGAGGTCAAACAGAAATGTTTAGAAATTAAGTTTACATTTAAATGGACATTAGAAATTCTATTTGGGCACATTAAATACTTCTAGGGGTAATTTAAAATCTATTTAATATTGGTTCCTACATGTTAATTACATAGTGAATATTTGCCACACATAGAATATTTTTATTTGATAGTTTGAAGAAGTAAGAATTTGACTTGTTACTTGAAATTTGAATGCGTCTCTGATTTTCATCAAGTGGAAAATTGGCTTTATAAAACATGATGACAAGGCACATTAGTGTGAGGTTACTGTAGCTTGATTATTGGGGTGTTACACTACCTTGGATACGACCAAAAATATTGCATACATGTATATTTGTGAGGTTTTTTCTAATGCAAATTATGCAATAATTTATTTATGTCATTCAGGACAAAAATACTTCACAGACTTTTGTGCCATGTCTAATTGCAGGTGTATGGGACATTTATACAATCCAAGAGAAGTTTAGGTGATGTTCAAGAAGTCCTCTCGCGTCACTTTTGAGCCAAGAGAAGATAGAGTCCAAGTCTCTCACGTTCTAGATTCAGATTCGGACTGCACAGACATACCTGACTCAAAACGCCAACAACTTTTTCCGGTCTCCGAATTAGGTGATTCTTTTTTTTGAAGGTAGATTTCATGCTCTTTCCAGCACAATTGGATTCACCTTAAAATTCGTCCAGAGTGTTGAGTTATGGACGAAACAATCTGACGTTGCAGCAGAATCCGAGTCAAACTATAGGCCCAAAGGTGTTGCATCACCTCCACTTGGGCCCATGAGCCTTGTAGGACCTAGGGTTAGTTTTACGCTGCCTTCGGACGTCCTCCCACCTCCTTGGCTGCCACCCCTTGCTCCTATATAAGTAGATCCATCTAGTACCTTTTTCTGGGGGATTTGTTTAGTTAAAAGTTAGCCATTGCAACTTCATGTACTTCGTTTGTGTCCAATGACTAGACCAAGACCTCTTATGGATCCCCACCATTATCAATACTTCATACATATTCGCAATATTGAAATTGCTTTATCATATTCTTGCTCATTCTTCAATTGCTTGCAGGAATAGACCTTCGTGGTTAGACTGACCATACTTCTGGCATCGTCAGTAACCTCAGGAGATTGGTTTAGCGATTGCTAAGGCACAACGTCGTGCATGTTTGTAGTCGGATCATCAAAGTCGTCTCCACCAAATCGATAGTTATCATCTCATCGAAAGATTGGGACACCCTCGCCTCTATCACTTGCGTTCGCCTAGAATATGTTCTTCACTCTGTCGGACTCATCAAGTTGTGTGTCGTAGAAGAATTCCTTGTTTATCACTTTAATCTCCCTAAAGAAGTTGATAGTCTTCAGGACATCATCCACATCATCCATCCTTGAATTCTTTGCTTTGTTGCATATTAAAATCGAATAGTCATTCAAAAATTCATGTTGAACTGGCATCAGGTCATGCGTTGCGTAATATGTTTGTACTAACAGAGGAAAAAAGAAGGAAGGGGGGGTTCTGGGAGGAGAACAAGTTTGTACTTACATGTTAATCAGGTCTTTGATGTTTGTTTCGAGGAAGTGGCTACTGGGGTCATCGCCGCCCAGTATTCTCATCATTTGCGTGTGTTCAATGCCTTTGAACTGTAGGTACTTGACGTACTCCAAGATTGTTTTGTCAAAGTTTTTCTTGGAATGCAAGAAGACCAGCATTTGTGGGGTGAGCTGTAGCATGTGGTTGTGTTCCCAGCATATCTCTTTTACGACAAGTGTTCCATCCTTTTCCCTCTTCAATCTCATTTTAGCCCCGCAGTTAGTCCTGGCTGTGGTCTTTTTCTGTTGTCTATTCACATCGGAAACCTTCGATTCATAGACTCCATAGCACGTGCAATAGAGGTAGACTCTATTGTTAACCTTGGAGCCTTCCCTGATAGCAAAACCCGTGTGCTTTGCATAGACATTGTAGAAGTTCTTTGCTTCTTTGAAAGTTTCAAAGCGCATCTCTAGCCTTGGCAGAACGTAAGCTTCAATGTTAGGGGGCTGCATGCAATGGTGAGCAAACAAAAACACAGTGATGAAAATGTTAGATGGGGTGGTCACAGTACTAGGGTATGGACTATGCTTGTATGTTTTTTCTGAATGGATACTTACATGTGTATAGCTCTGTGCTGCATCTGGTGTTTGTTGTTCACCCGGGTGTATGGGCGCGGGTGGTGTCACCCTTGGCACATGCAACAATGCATCTCTTGGAGGGAGCAATGTTGACGAAGCTCTCTGTCTCTCATTATATGGTCGTCTTACCTCACATTCATTGTGAGGTTGCTCCTGTCTATATGGCTCATATCTTCTACTTTGCACCCTGCTAGAGTGGTGAACATTCCTGTCTCTTTGTCATGGCCTTCCCGTTGCAACCGCTTTTGCAACACGGATGATTGATGTTGATGGAGCGACTGGTGGAAGCCTGGGTGTCCTTGTCTTCCCATATATATATATACATATATATATATATATATATATATATATATATATATACTAGGTGTCACATGAACCTCACTTTGTGTGGGGACTTTGTGATTTTTGAGGCAAATGTCACATCAAAGTTGTGCATTAGGTATTCAAAACATCACAACACACCTCTTCATATATATGTTCTGGCACATGTGCAATCGCTCTTGGCATTCTGGGACCGGGGGTGCCCAGACTTGCCTGCCTGCAGCCCATCGCGTGGTTCCATCGACGGCTCAGTACGGCCCAACTCCAATAGCAACAACTCAAGACCCTCGCGAGGGGCCAAGCCTCATGAGGCAGATGACACCAAGACCTCCCTAGGGGCAGCCTCATTAGGTTGGCACCCGAGGAGCGGAGATATCTATGCAGGGGGCACCTCGTGAGGTTCGCATGACGTGAGCCATGACGACCAAGGCCAGGCGGGCGCTAGCGGGTGCAGTGTACCAGTTTCCTCTTTGGTGCTAAGGAGGCAAGTGCAGGCATGGGGTCCTGAGGCATCAGGCAAAGGTTTCCATATTGGTGCAACAAGACCAAGACTACCAGGACAGAGGTCATCACAGAGCTCCTGGCGGCGTCACCACCAGAGCCTTTTGCAGGCGAAGACCACTTTTGTTAGGATAGTTTGTACTAGTTGTCTCCCTTCAAACTTGGCCATTGTGGGGTCCCTTTCCGCCTAACATATGGGAAGAGGACCAAGGCCACTATAAATAGGGCTTAGCCACCACCGTAGAAGAGGGGGGAGGATCCATACCATCCTCACACCCACCAGCTCATTGAGCTCAAGAACACCTCACCTGCTGAGCTTGTTCATCCACTGTACTAGTTATTCCTCAGCCCCTCGAGGCAATCAACCACAAAGCTGGAGTAGGGTATTACACCGGAAGGTGGCCTGAACCAAGATAAATCTCTATGTCTCTTGTTCTTTGGGTTCATCGAGGTAGGCCATGGGATCGTTAGCGAGCGAGCTAGGGAGAGAGTGTTCTTCGTGCGCACCCTAGTGTTTGAACCTCTCAAGGCTCTGCAGAACCCGTAATCTGACATTTGGCGTGCCAGGTAGGGCTACGCCGAAGCCTCTCTTCCGTTGATCGGCATGCCATCCCTGCAGCTCTGATGACTGACGATTCGAGGGTTCACGCCGAGCATTGGGCTGCCTGGCCTGCCCGGGCGGCACCATCCGCTTAAGAAGACCTCAACTCCATGCTCCAGGAGGCACGTACACCGCCCAACACCGCCGTACGTGGGCGGCGCGGGTCGGTGTCGTCTGCGCTCGCGTCGCGGCGCATGTGCACCACCATGCGAACTTTGGGCTATGCTGCGGCGACGGCACCGCACACCTGGTGGGAGAAAGCGAACATGCGAGCCGCACTCATCGTGGCACGGGAGATGCTGCGGTACAGGTTGGCGGAGAGCGGCTGCAACACGCTGCTGGAGCACGTCGCCGAACTGCTCAACGCAACTGGTAGGGGCATGGTGCCCTTCTTCTCCTTACCCACACCTCAGGTTGTGGTCGAGACGTGCACGAAGCCCAGAAGGGCTCACGCGCCTCCCGGAGCGTTAGGGGCCCGACAACGTCAGCATGGTCCCCGACGCGGCGCGTCCTACCATGACAGCACCACCTCCAGGAGTAACAAGCGCTGTCGGTCCCCTGCGAGGCTGTGCCGGGATGCAGCCCAACACCGACCAAGGCCAGGCGCCGCGGCCAGCGGCCCAGGACGTGGGACACCCAAGAGATGGCCCCGGCGCGGTGGCCATGGACGCCTACGTGCCCCGCATGATAGATCTGGAGTACGCACCTGGAGAAGGCCCCAGCTTGTTCCCCGAGCCAGGGTGGGAAGGCCGAACACACGAGACTGGGATCTTCCATGAGATGTCCGGAGGCATCACCGACCCCTTTAGCAATGACGACAGCGGGGTACAACCGGTGACTTGGGAGCATGCTTACGCTAACCTTGGGCTGCAGGTGACTCGGGAGTAGCAGCCGGGGCCCCGTGTCGGTGGCCCCCCTCCCGGCAGGAGTGGCGCACTAGGGGTTGCGCGTGAGGAGCCGGGGCCTCCCCGACGCCGCGTGGAGCAAGGAGCTGCACGGAGGTAGGTCCTCTGCTTGGGGAGGCGCCGGTGAGCCCTTTTCCCCTGGCAGAGGGCCTGTCACTAGCATCCCTCTTGCCCCTTGGTCTCGTCCTGGTTTCTGGATGCCCCAATGGTGGTCGGGGTGGCACAGGGCGGGGCCCTCGCCTAGCGATATGAAGCAAGCCTCGAACCTATGAAGGTCTCCGCTCGTGACACTCTCACGTAATAATGAGTGGGGTTGTACACGCCCGAATTCCCTAGAGTGCCGCAACTCTGCCTCGGGGGCTCCCGCCCATGTCCAAGTGGAAGCACCATGCTCCACGCTGGCCGTCGACACTGTCCACCAATGACTATGCTCACATCTAGTGCATGCACTTAGCTCCGCGCTGGTGAGAAGACAAGAAGACTAGCTAGGTGTCAGACGCGGCCGTTTGCTTTTGCCCCCTTTTCTGTAACTCGATTCACCACCTTTTGGACTGAGACTTGAAGTTCTTTTTGTCATCTAAAGTTGGGGGAGTGTTTCTCTGGTTTCTGCTGGTTTTATTGCGTTTTGGTTGTGTGCCCTATTTTTAAGGCTCACACCCCCGACCCTCCGGCTCGGGGCTGGTCGACAGACTGCGCCAAGCGTGTCTGGACAACCTGGGAAGGACCCCCTTGGGGCAAGAGTGTACGCACCGCAACATTGCCGCGTACGCATCCTGCCACGGTCAGCAGAACGCTCCTAGTGTGGCCCTCTCGGACGGATCCGCTGGCTCCTTAGGAGGCACAGAGCCCGCGAGCTCCTGGGGGCTTGCCTTAGGAGGAAGGCACGCCAACAACCTCAGAACCCGTTCAAGGCCTGCTGGGATCAAGATGAGTAACAGCGACAAACCTGCTCAGGGGCTCACAAGCTCACAAAAGCACGTTTCAGGTCCGGCTTAAAAATAAAACAACACATTAGTTTACATACACGAGGAGCTCCCCCTGCAAAATGCTCTCACGCCCTGCAGGCCCGTGTGCAAGTCTTTGCATGCAGGTTCAAGCGAAGGAATTCGGGCTTAACTAGACGTGCTTCTCGTAGCGTCTCCCTGGTCGCTCTCTTACGCGCTCCTAGCGCTGTTGCTAGTGTCGTCTCCGCCGTCGTCGATCGCGCCATCTTCGTCCGCCGCGACCACCACCGTGTCGTCCTCGGTGGCGAATGCCCTAACCAAAGCGTCCACGTGATTGTCCACCCAGTGCGACAGGTTGTCCCGGATAGCCCTAGCACTGGGGCTATGGCGGCGTCAAAGTCTAAGTGGGGGTCGAGGTTCTGAAGATGACTGAAGACGTGTGAGGACGCGCGCCCATGGAGGCCCCAACTCCTCTCATCGACAAGCTCACGAGCCCCAAGGCCTGGTCCTCCAGGGGCGTCATGACTTTGGTAAAAAAGTAGAGGTGGCTGGCGTAATCTTCCATGCGGGGGTGAGGGACGCTCTCCTCGCAGATGACGCCTAGTGCTTGGTTGGCCCTCACCCTGAGGGCCTGCAGCATGGGCGCGTGCTCGCGCTGCAGCGTCTGTCAACGACGCGTCTCCTCCCTGTTCTGCTTCGCGAGGGATGCAACATCATCAATCTGTTGTTGGAGCGAGAGCAAGTCAGCAAGCGCGGAGGCCAGTTCGGCATGGGAAGAGGTCTGGGTAGCCACAACGGCCCTCTTGTGCTGCTCCGCCTCATCCAACCTTGTCTTGAGGGCGGTGGTCCTGCCCTCAGCTTCAGCCAGCAGGAACTTCGACTTCAGGTCGTACTCATTGGCACGATCTACACGAGCCTCTGCCGCCCTCCGGCCAACCTCCTCCTAGACCTTGGCTTCGCGTGCGGTGACGACATCCTCAGCCAAGGCCACGTGACGCTCCCTCGTCTCCAGTCGCTCAACCTCGAGGCTATGCTCCGAGGCCTCCAACATCAGCGCCTCCTCACGCCTCTGGATCTGCTTCTCTTTGGAAGGCGCCGCGCTCATTGACGCCAGGACGGCCCTACGGGCCTCGACCTTCTGCTCGAGGGTAGAATTCAAGGACAGGAGCTCCCGTTTGCGCTCCTCGGCGACCTCGCGGTGGCGATCAGCCTCCCTGGCCTCCTCCAAGGCCTGGACGCTAGCCTCGCGTGAGGTTGCAAGGGACGCCTCGGCCTTCGCACTAGCGCGCTCATGCTGAAGATGCCCGAGGTTGATGGCCACCTTCAACTGATGCCACTTGCCCACCAACCGAAGGCCCTCTGTCTCAAGGCGGGAGTCAACATCGACAAGCTCTTCCCTGAGCCGGCTCAGCGCACCCATCCCCTCCCGGAAGAGCTCGTGGTGGCTAGCGTCGCGCCCACACGCAAGCTCAAATGTGTGGTCGGGTCCGTTCTCCGTGTCGGGAATCATCGGGGAAGCTTGAGATGTCTTGTCTGCTCCTAGTAGGGGGCTGGAGGCCAAAGCCTTCCCCGACGCCTTCCGGGCCTCAGCAGAGGCACTGTAGGGCGAGGCCTCGCAGCTTGAAGATGTAGCCAGGGCTGAGGCCGGCCAGCTGCGGGCGATGACCAATGGAGGAGCCCTCAGCACGCCATCAACACCCCAGACAGGACCATGAAAGAGGGACAACAAGAACGCAGGATCAAGACCCCCAATCGGCGCATCCTCCTCAGGAACGGGCCCCGAGCCGCGTGCAGCGGTCCGGCGAGGAGAGCTCAGGATTAGTGGCGAGCCAACGACTAGCGGAGTCCACTCCTTAGGAGATCTCGCTTGTCCAATCGAAGGGATCCAGAGGGGTCATGGTCAGAAAAGGATACAACACTCAGGGATTCACAAAGAGGAAAAGAGGAGGTACTTACTCGTCTATGGCTATGTACTTCCTTTGCTTCAACGGCCGGTAGGCGTTACCACTACAGCTTGGAGATCCCTTCCTCTTGTGGAGTGCTTCGAAGTTCAGATGGAGCTGACCGAAGCCCGGAGCGCGAATGTTTGCACCCAAGGCATTTGTTGGGGCCTTAGGAGTGATGACCTCGGGAGCATCAGGCCGCGGCGGTTCCTCAGCCCCGGCCTCAGGACTGCCAGCCCGAGCCTCGAACCGCGTCAGCCTTCTAACTGTACCTATAGGGCGGCTCACCTGAGCCTCGGGAGCGGCCACCTTGGGAGCCTTGTCCAACATCGCTCCTTCAGCAGCCACCTCATTGGCATCCGGCGGCACTCGCCCCCTGCATCCACCTCCGGGGTGTGTGCCATGGTGGCAACAGGCAGAGGAACCACAAGGATGGGGTTCTCTCATGACCCTTCACGGCCGGTCGGGCGCAACCCCCATTCATCAAAAAGGGGCATATGCCTCGCGAACTCCACCTTGTTCGAGCAGCAGTATAGGAGGCAACCCTCCTCCGGCAAATTGGCTGGCGCCGGGTCGCTCGTCAGGAGCTTGTACACTGTGCGCAGCGCTTCGGAGGGAAGTGCTGGCACATGAAGCCTCATGGGTTCCCTACAGCCGGAGAAGGTCCACATCGGCTGAGAGTGACGCAGGAGCGGAGCAATGCGGCACCGGACAAACTCCTTCACCACCATGGACACTGTCACCCTGAGATCCTTCAGCCTGGCCAGTCGGCGCCAGACATGGGCGAGCCGCTGGTCGACAAGCCTCGCATGCCCCCAGCCAGAGCTAGGAATGGCCGGTGCCCGTGGGAGCAAGAGCAAGGGGCATAGCGTGCCAACATCCACAAACACCCATCTCTTCCGAAACCCACCTATGACTGGTGAGAGCTCAAAGTCGATTCCCGAGCCGGCCGTTGCCGCTACAGCCTGGAAGGTCACGTACCCTGAGCACTAGCGGTCATCAGTCAGGTGAAGAGAGAAGAAATGGCAAAACAAGGCCATGGAAGGGGCAATGCCCAGCATGGCCTCGCAGACAAAGGCGAAGACGGGGAGGAGAATGATGGATTGGGGATCCAGATGCAGCACATGGATTTGGTAATGCGAGAGCACGACGTTGAAGAAAGCAGAGAAAGGAGGAATCAGCCTGGCCCAGAGGGCATGAAGATGGATGGGGATCTCAGTGACTGTCATGTCAAACATGGTGCGAGAAGCAGGCCAGGCCATCGTCGGCCCCCATTCGTTGGAATCAGAGGCGAGGGCTGGTCGAACCTTGTCCAGCCCTTCCTGATTGACCACCACCGACTGCTCAATGGCGGGCTCGAAGGCTAGCGGCGATTCCACCGAAGCACGGGTTTTCCCCTTTCCCTTCTTCTTAAGGCGTGGCGCCATAGTGACAAGGAGGACTGGTGCCGAGGTCAGACCAGGGAAGGAAGCCTCTATCTCTCCGTAAGGCGAAGAAGCTAGGGGAACACACATCAAGGCAACAAGAGTAGAGATGTGTAGGCAACGGCGACCGCCAGGCCGGCGAATATCATGGCTGCGTGGGGAAGTGGGGGCGCCCATGTCCCATCAATCACCATGCGTCAACCGAGGCCGCAGGCGGTTGGAGCCCGCAGTGCTCCGCACTTGCCCTTTGGCTTCGCCTCGAAGCCAAGTTCAAGCGCGCCTTGTGCCCGGGGGCTACTGTCGGCGTTCTGGGATGGGGGTGCCCAGACTTGCCTGCCTATGACCCATGGCGTGGCTCCATCGACGGCCCGATACGGCCCAGCTCCAGCAGCAACAACTCAAGACCCTCGCGAGGGGCCAAGCCTCGCGAGGCGGATGACACCAAGACCTCCTTGGGGGCAGCCTTGCTAGGCTAGCTCCCGAGGAGCGGAGATATCTATGCAGGGTGCACCTCGCGAGGTTCGCGTGACGTGAGCCATGATGACCAAGGCTAGGCAGGCACCAGCGGGCACAGTGTACTAGTTTCCTCTTTGGTGTTAAGGAGGCAATCGCAGGCGCAGGGTCCCGAGGCATCAGGCAAAGGTTTCCATACTGGTGCAACAAGACCAAGACCGCCAGGACGGCAGGACAGAGGTCATCGCGGAGCCCACGATGGTGTCACCACCAGAGCCTTTTGCAGGCGAAGACCACTTTTGTCAGGATAGCTTGTACTAGTTGTCTCCCTTCAAACTTTTCCGTTGTTGAAGGAAATATGCCCTAGAGGCAATAATAAAGTTGTTATTTATATTTCCTTATATCATGATAAATGTTTATTATTCATGCACTACTGCAGGATGCTGCTAACGCGACACTACGATCATAGACCCTTCGACGAAACTATGTGCGATGCCATATTCCCAAACAGTGGTGTCAAAAACTGTCAAAAAAGGTGCAAAATGTTTGCGATGGAGGATGCATCAAACACAGTTCAGATTTTAGTTGCGTGTGCGATTAAGGGCATACGGTTCAGTTCAGTTAACCGTTTGCGATGAGGAGGAACAAAAGAAACGGGCAGCCAGATGATGGTGTGTGCGATGTACAACATACGGTTCACTCGGATAAACTATTTGTGATTAGGCAACACAAAAGAAACGGTCAGCCAGATCAAAGGTGTGCGCGATATACGGCATGCGGTTCACTCGGATGAACTGTTTGCGTTGAGACATGAGAACAAAAACTGATCAAATGAACAAGATGGGTGTGATACGAGGCAAACAGGTCTGTAATCGGAAACGTGTGCGAAGACCGATAACAACACAGACGATTACTACTAGCAAGCCATGTGTGTTTTGAGCAAACGATTGGTGGTATACAATTGTGAGTGATTGATGAAAACATCACCGACGGGTTCCATTGTTTAGTCCGTGCGCGATGTGATTTTCTTTGTCTGCACAACATCTACGCTCTGTCTACAGAGCATCAACATATATACTTAAAATGACAGCATTGCATAACCAAATTAAGCATACAATTATACAAGTGACTACACACATAACCTTTCAACACACCAAAGAAAGCAATTACATGCATACTAAAGTAGGAGAAATGAGGAGCTAATCATCTACTTATTTTTGCAACGACGCTTGCCATTGCTCTGCTTCCAGCTGGATCCCTGCCGTTTTGGGGAAGGAGGCACTTCCTCATGTCATGTACGCCTCCTTGGCCACATACACGCCGTGAGCTTTGTCGAGTTTCTCCATCCAGGCCGAGTGCCAGGCACGCTTGTCCTTGTTGCACGAATCGTTCATGTCTCTGTAGTAGGGGTCGATGATGGCCTCGGCGAGGTGAACCAGTGAGTCCTTCTCATGCTCCTTGCTGCCCCAAATCTTGTATTGGCCCTGGTGTCGACAAGATTCTGGCAGGCGATGCCCGAATTCTTGAGCGCCTTTACATCATTGGTGATGTCCACCATAGCGAACATGTAGTGGGGGTTGTTGACAAACCTGGCGAAACGCTCGCAAGGCCTTGTGGCCAGGCAGTAGTGGTAGACGAGGACGTGGTGGCGCACACACATCTAGGTGACGGTGACCTTGGGACGAGACCCGGCACGAGCGCGGGTGTACTCGAGGTTGAACCCGACCACCTTGTACTTCTCCGCGGCAACCGACGGCTCCATCATGTGGATGGAGTGCTCCACCCAGACCGGGTCGTTGGTGTACACCACCGAGAGGTCCATGAACCTTTTTTGGGTCTCCACCACGGCACGCATGGTGAACTACTGCTCGTCGTCGGCAGCCGCTCGGAGCGCCATTGGAGCCGCACATGATACCCTCTAAGAATTTCTCATGGTGGGTGTACTTCTTGCAATGGTGGGGCGCTATCGAAAGGTTGAAGAGGCACAAGGGTAGGTTAAATGGCTGTTGTAATAAATGAGGGTCGGCCAGCATGTAATCGTCACGTCTTGTCACAACGTTCATAGCGGAGGATTGCAGTGCACGCTTGACAACACCACACCGCACGCGTGGGCTCGAAGAGGCACCGAATGTATCATCGGTGAGCCTGTTCCCGCGCTACGGCACTGTTTACCGTGCAAGCTTCCCGGCCGGCTAGTTTGGGCACGCATCGGCTAAAAGAGGGACAAATCGTGGACGTTTATTGGCAAAAATCTTTGTAAAAAAAAAGTGTGTGGAATGACTTCAGTCATAAGTTTACCCTTGGGTGATGAGGTCAAAGTTACACAGAAGGGTTGATGGACACTCGAGTGCGATAATTAATTCTGTGCTCTACAGTGCACACGGTGGAAGAAACCAACTTTGTGCAATAATGTCGAAGATCGCAGTCGAGTTAGCTATACAGATCGTGTGCTGTGAGATCGACAAGGTAAACTGATTCGAGAATGGTTAATAAAATCTAAGACCATTGTATATTAAGGTCAAAATAGTGCTAGCAATATACGAGTCTCATATGATGCCATTTCAACGTTTGTACCACAAAAGCTCGAAATGTTACAAGGTTCAAATTCCATAGTTATATTTCTCAAATTCGAAGATTACAAGGTTCAAACTGATATTAGAAATGAAATTCATCTCATCAACTGCAAACACTCGCGCTGATCCACTGTACATGTAATGAGGACATCAATACCATTGTTACACCCACATCCCCTGCTGCTATACATACTGGACCAATTACTAGAGCTCGCGCACGCCAATTGAATTATCAGGTACTTACGTTTCTTGCTAACAATTCTAATGTTCATGAGAATATGATGATGCCTAAATTGGATACATTTGTTTTGCTTACAAATGAAGGGCCTAGCTTGGACAAGAAAGATGAACCTTGGAGCAAGTTCAAGCATGGAGATGATGGCATGCACAAGGTGATCAAGAACGGAGTTACAAGTGATGATTTTAGGACTTTGAAGCCACCATAAGGAGTGCATGAAGCCTTGGACGAAATATACAAGATGCCACTTCATAAATTTCGTCCAGAGGCCAGGCCCACTTAATATTGGGCCAGGTCCATGTATTTTCAAAATACTTAAGTATAGGCTGTTTTTAGAGTCCATATGTGTGGGGAAACAAGAGTTAGGGTTCGTTTCGGACCCCTCCTACAAGGGCCACGAAATTCCCCCCTCTTCCTCCATATATACAACCCTTAGGGCGTCGTTTAGACTTTGGGTTTTGTTTAGATTAAAAGTTCACCATAGCTGCAACTTCGCGTACTTCGTTTGTGTCCAACGACCAGACCAAGACATCACAGAACCCCACCTTCATTAATAAAGCTTTCCTCTTTTATTCGCAATATCCAGATTGCAATCTTAATTTCTTGCTTGTTCTTCGTTTGCTTGCAGGAAATAGACCCTCGTGGTCAGGTTGATCGTGCTCCGACATGGTCAATAACCCTCGGAAGTTGGTTTAGCGATTGCTAAGGCGCGACGTCTTCGCACGTTCGTAGTCGGATCGTCAAAGTCAACTCCCATAGAAAATGATATCTATCTCATCGAAACATCAGGACACCATTGCCTCTATCAAGTGGTATCAGATTTCCGGGTTGCTCGGTGAGATTTTATAGTTTTTCGTAGTTTAGATCGAGTCTGTTCTTCATACCTACATTCCACGAAAAAGCCAAAAAAAATTAGGGTTAGTTCATCATATCCGAACCAATCTGAGCCTTTGCATAATCTTTTTAGGGTTTTTCATTGTTGAACTTGCGGTTGCATCGTCGTGTCTAGTTGATGGTCTTAGTGTCTAGTCCTTTAGAGTTTTGAGTTCTGTTCATAAGTTGTCACGCCGCTGCCACACCATTGTCACCACCGCTACCATATACCACCAGTGTCATCACTGCTGCGATATACCACCATCGTCATCACCGCTACCATATACCACCATCATCATCACCGCTGTCATATACCACCATCGTCATCATCGCTGCCATATACCACCATCGTCATCACCGTTGCCTTTACCACATGTCCACCGCCATCACGATAATCCGAGTCCACCTCCATCACTGATTCGCCACTAGTCCAAGTTCCACCGCCCTACATATATCCCCCACTAGTCTGAGTTTCCACCAGATTCATCTTTGCCACCAGTCCTAGTCCGAGTCTAGTATTTGTTGCTTTGTTTTGGATATCCAGATCACGCCATACTCCGAGTCGTGACAGAGTCGTGACAGAGTCGGACTCCCCAACTTCCGTGCTACCCGCAGTAGAAAAATAGTTCTAGTTTCAAAAAAAAATCTGGCTAGGCAGTTTTTAGACCATTTGTAGACTTTTTCGAAAACAAATTGTTGCAGAGCAAAAAAAGGAAAAAAGTGCAAAAAAAGTGAAAAAAAGGAAAAAAAAATTAGAGCGTCTTCCTCCCTTGTTTGCGTGCAACGCCGTGATTTTGTTTGTGTTCTAGGCTCGCGTCTCTAGCACGGTCTAGCCTAGGACAGCACAGTACCGTCGTTGAGCGTTTATTCAACTTTGCATCTCTGAATTGATTATTGCTGACCCTTTTTGCTACAATATTATCAGCCTTCCCAGCTCCACATACATCTACGTCGTGCGTTTGACTCTCCCTGGTAATCACTCTATCCAAGCTTTTAGAGTTTTGACTATGACGGTTGTCGATCACAGCCTGCTGCTAGGTAAGAACTGATAAGAATTAGAGATTTGCTTGACGGATTTTTGACACCCACCACCACCTCTTGTTAGTAGTCTGTAGGATCATATTCTTGTGTGTTTCTATTGCTGCTAACCATGGAAGGATCACAAGCCGACGAGACTGACTAGGAGAACATGACGAATAAGGAGTTGCATGATAAATTAAAGCAAATGATGAGTGGATGGGTGCAAGATGTGCTAAACAGATTTGAAGAGGCCATGGAGAAGATAGATGGCATGGAGAAGAAGTTTGAAGCAAAGCTCGATAACAAGTTTAATGAATTGCTCGCGCGTCTTCCACCACCACCACCGGCTGCAACTAACGCACCTCTACAACAACAACAACGACTACCTCCATGTCGCGAAATAGTCCTCAGCAGAGCGAGCCGTGTCCCTCTTGCTCCTGGCCAAACTGTTGGTGCTGCTGTTGATTCTTTTGTGGCTCCTGCTGCTGATGGGGAGGAGGATGATTATGTGGGAGATTACGAGGATGAGGTTGATCAAAATCAGAACTATGTGCAACCACCTACACCACAACCAGCAGGTCGTCCACATGCAAATAATGGCAATGGTAGGGCTCCCCCTCAGGTACGAGATCATGACCATCTCCCTAAAATGAAATTGAATATTCCACCATTTGATGGTAGATATGTTCCTGATATATATCTTACTTGGGAGTTAGAAACTGAACAACGATTTACATGTTTACAATATCCTGAGGAGAGACGTGTTCCTACTGCTGTTTGTGCTTTCGCTAGCTTCGCATGTGTTTGGTGGTGTGAACATTGTAGATTATATCCTATTCCAACTACTTGGGCTGCTTTGAAAACTGCTATGCATACTCATTGGTTTCCACTATATTATCAACGTGAATTACTTCAAAAATTATAGCATTTAAGACAAGGAAAAAATTCTGTAGAAGAATATTATCAGGAATTACAAACTGGCATGATTAGATGTGGTATTGTTGAGGAGAATGAAGCTATGCTTGCATGTTTTATGGGTGGATTAAATAGAGAGATTCAGACCATTCTAGAGTATACGGAGTATACTAATATCACTCGTTTATTCCATCTTGCTTGTAAAGCTGAACGTGAAGTGCAGGATCGACAAGCATTGGCGTGAACTAATTTTTCTGCAGGTCGACCTTCATCATGGACACCACGTGCATCCTCTACTTCCACTGCACCAGCACCTCCATCGGGTGCCACCTCTAGCCGTGATACAAGAAAGCAGGCACAACCACCACTATCTGCCAAGAGCGCACCTGTCGGGCCTGCATAGAGCTCTTCTTCTTCCATGGCATCAACAGCGCACACAAGTGATATTATTTGTCGTCGTTGTAAGGGAAGAGGACATTTTGCGAGAGAATGCAAATCTCAACGTGTGATGATTGCTACTGAGGATGGTGGGTATGAGTCTGCTAGTGACTGTGATGAGGAGACTTTGGGTCTTATTACACGTGAAGAACACTGTGGAGATGATTCTGTCCATGAGACGCAATACATGGCTCCTGAAGATGCTGACAGGAATGAATGTTTAGTTGCTCAATGTGTTTTGAGTGTGCATGTCACACAAGCTGAGCAAAATCAGAGGCATAATTTATTCCATACAAAGGGAGTTGTGAAGGAACGTTCTGTTCGCGTCATCATAGATGGAGGGAGCTGCAACAACTTGGCTAGCATGGAGCTGGTGGAGAAGCTATCTCTCACCACAAGACCACATCCACATCCTTACTACATCCAATGGTTCAACAACAGCGGCAAGGTTAAGGTAACACGTACTGTTCGTGTGCATTTTTGTATCTCTACATATGCTGATTATGTTGATTGTGATGTGGTACCCATGCAAGCATGTTCCTTATTACTTGGTATACCATGGCGATTTGATAAAAAATTCAGTACACCATGGTAGAAATAATCAGTATACTCCTATTCACAAGGATAGCCATATTACTTTGCTTCCTATGACTCCTGAATCCATTTTGAAAGATGATATTAATAGAGCTAATAAAGCAAAACAGGAGAAAAATAAGAGTGAAAATCAGATTGTGGCAAAAGAATTTGAGCAACAAATGAAACCTAATAATCAACCATCTAGTGTTGCTTCTCAAAGTAAATTGAAAAGTGCATGTTTACTTTGCCACAAAATATGATATTGATGAGCTAGATTTTAGCAAATCTGTTTGCTATGCTTTTGTGTGCAAAGAGGCATTATTTTCATTCGAGGACGTGCCTTCCTCTTTGTCCCCTGCTGTCACTAACATTTTGAAGGAGTTCGTTGATGTCTTCCCACAATACGTGCCACCAGAATTACCACCTATTCGAGGGATTGAGCATCAAATTGACTTAATTCCCGGTGCATCGCTACCCAGCCGTGCACCATACCGTACCAATCTAGAGGAGACGAAGGAGATTATGCGTCTAGTACAGGAGCTGCTCGACAAAGGTTATATACATGAATCTCTTAGTCCTTGTGATGTTCCGATTATACTAGTGCCTAAAAAGGATGGTACGTCGCGTATGTGTGTTGATTGTAGAGGCATTAATAATATTACTATTCGTTATTGTCATCCTATTCCTAGGCTAGATGATATGTTTGATGAATTGAGTGGCTCTACTATATTCTCCAAAGTTGATTTGCGTAGTGGATACCATCAAATTCGTATGAAATTGGGAGATGAATGGAAAACTGCATTTAATACTAAGTTTGGTTTATATGAGTGGTTAGTCATGCCTTTTGGGTTAACTAATGCACCTAGTACTTTCATGAGGATGAACGAAGTTTTATGTGCTTTCATTGGACGATTTGTGGTAGTCTATTTTGATGATATACTGATTTATAGTAAATCTTTGGAGGAACATTTGGAACATTTATGTGTTGTTTTTATTGCTCTACGTGATGCACGTTTGTTTGGTAACCTTGGAAAGTGCAACTTTTGCACCGAACGAGTATCTTTTCTTGGCTATGTTGTTACTCCACAGGGAATTGAAGTTGATAAAGCCAAGATTGAAGCTATTGAGAGTTGGCCGCAGCCCAAAACGGTCACACAAGTTAGGAGTTTCCTTGGCCTCACTGGTTTCTATAGGCGTTTTGTGAGAGATTTCAGCACCATTGCTGCACCTCTCAACGAGCTTACAAAGAAGGATGTGCCTTTTGTTTGGGGTACCGCACAGGAAGAAGACTTCACGGTATTGAAAGATAAGTTGACACATGCTCCTTTACTCTAACTTCCTGATTTTAATAAGACTTTTGAGCTTGAATGTGATGCTAGTGGAATTGGTTTAGGAGGTGTGTTATTACAAGATGGCAAACCTGTTGCATAGTTTTATGAAAATTTGAGTGGGCCTAGTCTAAACTATTCTACTTATGATAAAGAATTATATGCTCTTGTTTGGACCATAGAAACATGGCAACACTATTTATGGCCCAAGGAATTTGTTATACATTCTGATCATGAATCTTTGAAACACATTAAAAGTCAAGCAAAACTGAACCGTAGACATGCTAAATGGGTTGAATTCATTGAGACTTTCCCTTATGTCATTAACATAAGAAGGGTAAAGAAAATGTTGTTGCTGATGCATTGCCTCGTCGTTATACTATGCTTTCACAAGTTGACTTTACAATATTTTGTTTGGAGACCATCAAAGATCAATATGTGCATGATGCTGAATTTAAAGATGTATTGCAGAATTGTAAGGAAGGGAGAACTTGGAACAAGTTCGTTCTTAATGATGGATTTGTGTTTTGTGCTAACAAGCTATGCATTCCAGCTAGCTCTGTTCGTCTTTTGTTGTTGCAGGAGGCGCATGGAGGAGGATTAATGGGAGACTTTGGCGTCAAGAAGATGGAGGATATACTTGCTACACATTTCTTTTGGCCAAAGATGAGACGGGATGTTGAGCGTTTTGTTCCTCGCTACACTACATGTCAAAAAGCTAAGTCACGAATCAATCCTCATGGTTTATATATGCCTTTGCCTGTACCTAGTGTTCCTTGGGAGGATATATCTATGGACTTTGTTTTAGGTTTACCTCGAATAAAGAAGGGGAGGGATATCATATTTGTTCTCGTGGATAGGTTCTCGAAAATGGCACACTTTATACCATGTCATAAAAGCGATGATCCTGTTAATGTTGCTGATTTGTTCTTTCGCGAAATTACTCGCTTGCATGGTGTGCCAAATACTATTGTTTTAGATCGTGATACTAAATTTCTTACCCACTTTTGGAGATATTTGTGGGCTAAGTTGGGGACTAAACTGCTTTTTAGTACTACTTGTCACCCCCAAACTGATGGACAAACTGAAGTAGTCAATAGAACATTGTCTACTATGCTTAGGGCTGTTTTGAAGAATAATAAGAAAATGTGGGAAGAATTCTTGCCTCATATTGAATTTGCTTATAATCGTTCATTGCATTCTACTACTAAGATGTGCCCTTTTGAAATTGTGTATGGTTTCCTACCTCGTGCACCTATTGATTTGTTGCCTCTTCCATCTTCGGACAAGGTTAATTTTTATGCTAAAGAACGTGCTGAATTGATTTTGAAAATGCATGAGTTAACTAAAGAAAACATTGAGCGTATGAATGCTAAATATAAACTTGCTGGAGATAAGGGTAGAAAACATGTTGTGTTTGCACCTGGAGATCTTGTTTGGTTACATTTGCGTAAGGATAGATTTCCTAATTTGCGCAAATCAAAGCTAATGCCATGTGCTGATGGTCCTTTTAAGGTGTTAGAGAAAATAAATGATAATGCATATAAACTTGAGCTGCCTGCAGATTTTGGGGTTAGTCCCACTTTTAACATTGCAGATTTGAAGCCTTATTTGGGTGAGGAAGATGAACTTTCGTTGAGGACGACTTCATTTCAAGAAGGGGAGGATGATGAGGACATCAATACCATTGTTACACCCACAGCCCCTTCTGCTATACATACTGGACCAATTACTAGAGCTCGCGCACGCCAATTGAATTATCAGGTACTTTCGTTTCTTGGTAACGATTCTAATGTTCATGAGAATATGATGCTGCCTAAATTGGATACATTTGTTTTGCTTACAAATGAAGGTCCTAGCTTGGACAAGAAAGATGAACCTTGGAGCAAGTTCAACCATGGAGATGATGGCATGCGCAAGGGGATCAAGAACGGAGTTACAAGTGATGATTTCAGGACTTTGAAGCCACCATAAGGAGTGCATGAAGCCTTGGACGAAATATACAAGATGCCACTTCATAAATTTCGTCCAGAGGCTATTCTAGGTTCCGCGTCACCTTATTATTGGGCTAGGCCCATGTATTTTCGAAATACTTAAGTATAGGCTGTTTTTAGAGTCCGTATGTGTGGGGAAACAAGAGTTAGGGTTGGTTTCGGACCCCTCCTCCAAGGGCCACGAAATGCCCCCCTCTTCCTCCATATATATAGCCCTTAGGGCATCATTGAGACTTTAGGTTTTGTTTAGATTAAAAGTTCGCCATAGCTGCAACTTCGCGTACTTCGTTTGTGTCCAACGACCAGACCAAGACGTCACAGAACCCCACCTTCATTAATAAAGCTTTCCTCTTTTATTCGCAATATCCAGATTGCAATCTCAGTTTCTTGCTTGTTCTTCGTTTGCTTGCAGGAAATAGACCATCGTGGTCAGGTTGATCATGCTCTAGCATGGGCAATAACCCTCGGAAGTTGGTTTAGCGATTGCTAAGGCGCGACGTCTTCGCACGTTTGTAGTCGGATCATCGAAGTCGACTCCCATAGAAAATGATATTTATCTCATCGAAACATCGGGACACCTTTGCCTCTATCAACATGGATATCAGAGAGCTTCAAACTAATATCACCACTTCTAAGTCTGGCTTTGAAACCTCACAATTTGTGCAAAGGGGTCAGCCACTGAGAAGTCATGTATGGGGTTGACACGATGACTTCCCATTACTTTGTCATCTAAAGTTCCAAAATGAAATTCAGCATTTTTGGAGCCTACTCCATTCTGCCACAGGCGCTGACGCTCATCAACAAACCATTCATTTTTGCAAAATAAATGTAGGGCAAACCTCATTTCCTTCAGCACCCTTGCTCTGAGAATAAAGAACCTAGCGAATATAATCTCCGGTAAGGTCCCTCGGTAGGAGTTCAAGTAATTTCTGAGAGATGCAGATCTAGGCATTCGACGTGATTGTTACACTGTATCACATTATCCACCATTGGGCCTAATCTTATCTGCAAAAGAAGAAAACGTGTTAGTGCCTACATGCAGTTTTGAACATTACTACAGGCCTAGCTATTTGGTTTGCAGGATTTGTGAAATGCACTAACATGCCATCTTTGATCTGACATGATTAACATGGGCATTTGATTACATTCTAGAAAAATGTAGCCTTCTTCACAAGAGGTTGGAGTGGATGAAAAGTTCCCTAAGAAAGCTAGTACATATGAAACCAAAGGAGAAATGCTTATTGATTGTAACCATATGGATTAAGCAACCAATATGGGGGGGACATGTATGTACTAAAATCGTCAAAAAGAACCTTCAGAAATAGTAGTACATTGTCATTGTAAACTTGGGAAAAGATGTCACAAATTGAACTCCCTTATGGTTAACATTTAACAGGAAAGGAACATCACCTCGATATATAGCTTCTCCAGGCACAGAAAGCATCTCGGCCCGATAGATTCGAGTGCCAAGACCTTCACTGTGCGTAGTTTTGGGGTCAAGCTTGTCGGAATCATTTTCTGAATGAAAGATTAACAAACATCTTCAAAATGAGAAATGATGTTAATTTGTAGAAGGAGAATTAGAAGGTGGCTGTTGTACCTGAACGGGTGTGGATCCAATAACAAGTTTAGAGCATTTGTCAGACGAGTAGCCCACCACTGTCAATTTCGGCGCAGAAATGACATTGATTCTTATTGGACCTTCTTGATCAACTACAAGTAATCTCTCAGGTGTAGGTGTGTCTGCATTACCATACCGTGGTACACATCTTGTGATGTCTTCCTGCTGCACCAGCAACACACATAAATAGTCCGAATAGTCATGGAGGTGATGTGGAACATACTCAACCCGTTGATTTCCTGAAGATGAAGGTACTCGAGTGCAGTACAGCCATAGAGTAGGCACTTCATGTCACCCTTTGAGAGGCAGACGACAATGAGCTCGAGGTGCTTCAGTCATGATAGAATAAGAGCGGGTGCGTCATTAAGGGGCAGGAAATGGCGGTTCCGGAACTTGGTGATGCGCAGCGTGGGCCCGAGGCGGAGTGCGGGCGTTGGCAGCGACCGCATATGCCCATCATCAAAAGTGAGCTCCTCGAGCTGATCTAGGGCGGGGGGATCGGAACCAATCGTCAAGCTTGGCTCGGTCCTTACTGTCGGATTTCGGGTTCCGGCAGACCCTTGAGGTTCGAACACTGAGGTGCACGCGGAGATTTCGCCTCCTACCTACCTGCACTCCTCCGTCTTACAAGGATCTAAACTAAGGAAAGAACAACACAAGAGACAAATGGTTTATACTGGTTCGGGCCACCATTGTGGTGTAATACCCTACTCCAGTGTGTGGTGTGGTGGATTGCCTCTTGGGCTGATGATGATGAACAATACAAGGAAGAACAGCCTCGCGAGGGTCTGCTCTTGGCTGGGGCGATGAACTGCCGGGAGGAGCTCAGTCACCCCTCTCTCTCTCTCTCTACCTGACCTTCTCTATCTTTCCAACTCTCTAGCCAGCTCTTTCTTCCCCAGCCTCTAGCCTCTCTCTCTTTCTGTCTCTCTCCCTGCCTGTGGGTGGCTGGTCCTACTTATAGAGGCCCTGGTCCTCTTCCCAAATATCGAGCGGGAAGGGAGCCAACAATGGCGGGCTAATTTGAAGGGGGATAGCTAGTATCAACTATCCTGACAAAAGTGGTCTTCGCTTGCGCAAAGCTCTGGTGATGACGCCGTCTTGGGCTCCACGGTGACCTCCATCTCGTAGTCCTCCTGGTCTTCGTCTCGTTGCACCGAAATGGCAACCTTTGCCTGATGCCTCGGTACTCCGCGGCTGTGCTTGCCCCCTTTGCACCAAAGAGGAAGGGAGGACGCTGCGCGGGCTGGCACCCGCCTGGCGCCCCCGATCGTCATGGCTTGCGTCATGGGCACCTCGTGAGGTACCCTGCCTTGATCTCTCCGCCTCCTCGTGAGCCAGCCTGACGAGGCCGCGCCTGAGGAAGCTCCGCGTCGTCCGCCCCGCGAGGCTTGGCCCCTCACGAGGGTCTTGGGTTTGTGTTGGTGAAGATGGGCCGCGCTGGGCCCCCTTTGAGCCACGCCACAGGCCGCAGGCAAGCAAGTCTGGGGACCCCTGTTCCTAGAATGCCGACAGTAGCCCCCGGGCCCAAGGCGCGCCCGTACTTGGCCGTGCAGGGAGGCGGAAGGGCAAGAGCGAAGTGCCGCGGGCCCTAACAGCCTGCGCCTTGGGTGCCGCGTGTCGGATGATTGGTCGTGGGCGCCTTAGCAACCGCGCGAGTTGATAAAGGAGCGGCATCCACCTAGGCTTTGCTTCTTGCTTTCCGCGGTTGCTGCTCAGATCCCCTTTCTTGCACCTCTCCTTCCTTCCTCCAAAATTTCCAGATCCACTCCATCCGTGTGACCTAGGAAGCCATGGCGCCTCGTCATCCCCCGGTCGTAGCTTGGTACTCATCTGCCCTGGATCTGTCGAACGTGTCGGAGGCGAGCCTCGCCCGGTTGCGCCAGATGGCGACGGCGCGGGGCGTCAACGGGGCGAAGGTGTTCAAAGCCGGCTCCGCCACCCCTGAGGGTCAAGGGAGCACCTTCTACCCGCTCTTTGTAAGTGCCATTGCTGCTGGCCTGGTGCCTCCCTTCTTCGAGTTCTTCTTTTCTGTCCTCCGCCACTATAAGCTACAAGCCCTGCATCTCCACCCCAACTCCGTCCTTCTCCTGGCGATCTTCGCTTATTACTGCGAGGCTCACGTAGGGGTACAACCTTCAGTGGACTTGCTGCGCCACTACTTCTACCTCCGGACCTCTCGTGGTACTGCTTCCGCGTGCGCGAGCTTCGTCGCATACGGTGGCGCCATTGCCATTTCGAACCCCGGGAAAAGGATTGAGGGCTTCAGGAACAAGTGGGTCTTGGTGGATGTTGGGCGCATCCACCCTCGGCTGATCTTGCCCACGGAGCAGCCCACGAGCTCCAGCGATTGGGGTCGAGCGGAGCTCACGGACCCCTGCGCGAAGCTGATGTTGGAGAAGATGGACGCGGATCTGAGGTCGGCCAACATGGTGGAGGCGAAGCTGACCGGCGCGTCGCTGCTGAGGGAATTCCTGGAGCACCAGCAGGCTCCGCTTCGGCAGTACTCACTTCCAATGTGGAGGCCCCGTCCGAGCCCCGCGGCCTTAGCCGACGGAGATCTGGCTGCGGTCCTCCAATCTCTGGTCGAGGGCGATGTGGCGAGGTTGGCGGGCACTCCTACGCCCTTGTTCCACCGCGACGACTGGGAGCAGGTAGTGGAGTCCATCCCCATCTTCAACGGGGACAGGCCCGTGCCCGCGAAAACTCCCGAGGAACCGATGGACGTGCCCTCCGACGACTCCAGCGAAGAGGAGGAAGGAGGGGAGTGGGGAAAAGGGCCTGACTCCGAGGTGACTGACGGAGAGTCGAGGGCCCCCCTCCCCCGGCGCGGGTCCCACGTTCTCCGCCTCTCTCCGAGCGATGCCGACGAGGATGACGACGAAGACGACGACGAGGACAACGACGAGCAGGACGGCGGGAGCTCACCCTTGATCCCTAAGAAGGACAGGACCGGGCTGATCTCCCGCGGGTCTGCCCCGGCCCCGGGGCGGACCGCAGATGCGCCTTCCGCCTCCAAGCTTCCCGAGGTTGACCCTTCCAGCCGGCTTTCAGGCTTCAAATTTGGCCGGAGGCCGCTTGAGCTCACTAGCGACGACCCGTAAGCGTTCGATTCTTGTCTTTATCTCTTGCTCTGTTTCTGAAGCTTGACGTCCGCATCTCTTGGATAGGCTGGCGCCTGCCGCAAAGAAGCCGAAGGGGGCTCCCGAGGTTCCATCCGTGGCAGTGCTTCTGCCCGCGAAGGAGGGTGACCGCGACGCACAGGCTTCTCCTGCCCGGTCGTCCTCGTGATGCCTGGCTGAGCCGGCTGGGGCGAGCTTAGCCCCCACGGCCCAAGTGGCTCCCCAGGTGCTCTTGCCTGCCGCCGCCACTTCGGCTGTCGGGGCGTGGCAGACTCCGCCTCAGGATGCTGTGACCGCACTGCCGCCTTCTCCTCCTACTCCACCGGCTGCTGTCTCTCGGACTCCTTCTGCCGTTCTGGATCGTGCTGTTGCTAAGCTGGACCGACTGCGTCAGGATCTTCTTGGCGCCGACCCCCGCTTGGTGGTCGGGCGCTTGGAGCTGGCTTCAAGATGGGTTCGCTCCGACGCTTCGATCCGGGCGGCGCTGGTCCAGGCCTCGACGACATGCGACGAGGAGAAACAGGTCTTCCTTGAAGCGAAGGCTACTCGTGATGCGGCCCTGGGGGAGGTGGTCGATGTCCGTGGCTGTTGCAAGGCGCTGGAGGGCGAACTGCAAGGTTTGCGGGACCAGCCCGCGAACGAGGTCCGCCTTCGCCAAGAGCAGGAAGAAAGCATGAAGTCTCGCGAGGCGGCTCTCAAGGAGAGGGAGGTCAAGCTCAAGAAACACCGTGACCGCCTAGGCGTGCTGGAGCAGGAGTTGGGGGCGAGGAAGGCCAAGCTGGACGATGAGGCCCTGGTTCTTGCCGGGGACCGCGTGGCCTTCACGGAGATGGAGGCGAGGGCTCGCGCCTCACTGAGGACGCTTTACAACAGCAGCCTAGAGAGCCCACTGGCTGGCGCCGGGGACGGCCCCGCCAAGCTGCTTCCCTTCCTGGTTCACGCTCTTGAAGATGTCGCCCTTGGCCTTGGCCCCGTGGCCGAGGCCGAGGCGCGTGTCCTGTCTTCTGCAGCAATGACGCGGGTCCTCACCCACATCTACCTTCGCGATCCCGGTGTCGACCTCGACAGCCTGCTGGAGCCAGTGAGCGGCGAGCGTGCCGCTGCCGCTGCCGAGGCCATGAAGGGTCGCGTAGAGGCCCTGTTGGGGAAGTTCCGAGCCTTCAGCACCAAGCCGGAGCAAGGCACTGCCGATCCCACCGCTTCATGAGGCGTACCCAATCCGCGCTGCTCCATCACCGACAAGTGACTCCGTCGCGGCTCCTGTCCTGCCTTTAGTTCCTGCACATGTATCATGCCTCGGGGAGGCGTTTAAACTTGCGTTTGGCATCGAGATAACAGTGTGGACTGTAATATTTGCTTTTGAATTCCTTGAAATTTGTGCCTTTCCTTCCTACTTGCTTATGTTCTACGCCGGCAGAGCCCGGCCCCGCGCATGCCTCACCCAGCGTTGGTCCCGATCGGAAACCAGGACGGGGCCAAGGAGTGAGGGGCCACGTGACAAGTTAGGCTCCTGAGTCGCGATGCTCAGGAGTCCCCCTTGGCGCACGAACAGCAAGTAGGGAGGTGTGATGCGGGTGGATCTACCGTTCTACGTCTGCAGAGCCCGGCCGCGCGCGTACCTCACCCAGCGTTGGTCCCGACCGGAAACCAGGACGGGGCCACGGAGTGAGGGGCTACGTGACCAGTTAGGCTCCTGAGTCGCGATGCTCAGGAGTCCCCCTTGACGCACGAACAGCTAGTAAGGAGGCGTGATGCGGGTGGATCTACCGTTCTACGTCTGCAGAGCCCGGCCGCGCGCGTACCTCACCCAGCGTTGGTCCCGACCGGAAACCAGGACGGGGCCACGGAGTGAGGGGCTACGTGACCAGTTAGGCTCCTGAGTCGCGATGCTCAGGAGTCCCCCTTGACGCTCAAACGGCCTTCGTACCTTGGCTCCGCTCGGGGAGAGACGCGTGACGAACCAGGCCCGGGGGGACCTGGCTGAGCGGCGTGCGTCTGGGTGTGACCCAGGCGCAGCCCCCGTGCCCAGCCCCCTCGCGCGGCACTCCCGAGGGGAGGCGTTACGATGAGGCTAGACACTGAGCTCTGGGCTCCCTGAGGTTGGTGCGGCCCGGGGGCCACCCTCAGTTGTTTATCACCAGCGCGGAGCATAGCGCTACCGTATGTGTACGGGCATAGCCGCTCCTCGGCAGTGTCGTCAGCCAGCGCGGAGCATGGTGCTTCCACTGGTACGTGGGAGGGGGCCCCCTCCGGGAGGAGCCCCCGGGGCGTGTACAGCCCCGCCCTGACACGTGGCTGGCACGGTAGGGCCTGGCGAGGTGTATCTGGGCACCCGTGAGCCAGCGCGGGACTCACGGGGCCCTACCTCTAGGCGGGTTGCGCCTGGCACTGGGCCTTATCTTGTGATGTGTCCCTGCAAATTTGGTTAGATGTCGGCACTCTACGTCCTCGGGTCCCGGCCCTCGAGCTGGTCTCAGCCGTCGCTGGTATGCCAGGTCGCGATGCCATGGACAAGGCCAGAGGGTGAGGGCTGGAGGGCCAGTAAGAGCCCTGAGTCGCGATGCTCAGGTACCCCCCCTTTAACGTGCAAGTGGTCGGCATGGAGAAGAAGAGGTGCCGTGGACCGGCATCAAATAATCAAGCATGGTGAGTCTAACGCATGATCGGAAATAAATGCAAATGGGATACATGCCGCTGGGCCCGGCCCGAGCGGCTTGGGGATCATGCAGCCCGAGGGGCGCCCCCAACAAGGTAAGCTAACAACATGGAATAAAAAGGGATACACGCCACAGGGACGGACCCACGCGGCCTGGGAATAATGCAGCCCTGGGGGGCGCTCCCAACTAGAAATAGAACTCGAAAAGATGTCACCTGATGATGTCGAGGACGAAGGAGCGTTGGTGTAGCATGCTCGGTGGGCTGCGGGAGCCGATCCTCATGAGCCCCCAGGCCCAGGGGCCTCGGGAGGCTCCGGAGGCGCTGGCGGCTCCTCACGGGCCATCTCCATCCCTGCCAGGGCTGCGGAACGCCTGGCCTCTCGTGCCTCCGTGATGCCCCTCATGAGGCACTGGTACGTGTCAGTCGCGTTCGGCAAACTGTAAGGCATGCGAACGTAGCTGTGTGGTGGGCCTCCGCAGCACCCCACTCGTGAGGGCCAGAGGCGCTCCAGAGAGGCGACTCGGTTGAGCCCTGGTATGTCGATGCAGACGCGCAGCCCACCATCCTCGCCTGGATTGGGAGCCACTGCTGGTAGGCGGCGGTCACCTTTCATGACTCTTGACTCCCGTAGCTCCTGAATGGCCTTGCTGACGAACTCCTGAGGGTCTGGGTCTCCTTGCCTTGCTCCTTGAGGGAAACGTGCTTCGAAACATGCCTCCATGTGGTGCCCAAGCGCCTCCCTCGTGACCCTGGCTAGGTCGGTGGCCCTCCAGGGGAGAGCACCCGAGCCCTGCCTAAGGAGGGCGCCGGGTGCGCTTTCCTATGCGATGGAAGGAGGTTCCCCCCGGGCAGGCGCGGGCCCAAAGGGGCCTGCCTCCTGAGTGGTCGGGCCGGATGATGTCTTCTTCTTCTTAGGGGCGGTCTCGGGAGGCCTCCTGCTTCCACGATTCGGGTCTTCCAGTGACGCGGCCTGAAAGGCTCGTTCCAGGGAACACACCGCGTCCTTCTCTTCACATGGCATAGTGATGACTCCGCCGCTTCCTGGCATCTTGAGGACATTGTAGCCGTGGTGAGTTATGGCCTTGAACTTGGCCAGCGCTGGGTACCCAAGGATGGCATTGTACGGCAGGCGAATGTGAGCGACGTCGAAGTCGATGAGCTCGGTGCGGTAGTTGTCGCGTGCCCCGAAGGTGACAGGGAGGCGGACCTTCCCAATCGGGACCGTGGAGCTATCGGTGATACCGGAGAAAGGCTTGGTTGGCTGAAGCTGGCTGTAGGGCACTTGGAGGTTGTTTAATGTTTCCACGTACAGGACGTTGAGCCCTGCCCCGCCATCGATGAGGGTCTTAGTGACCACCACGTTGCTGATGATTGGGGAACAAAGCATCGGGAGGACTCCGGCTGTAGCCGCACACTTGAGCTGATCTGCTGAGCTGAACGTGATGGCGCACGCTGACCACCTGAGAGGGCGCGTGGCTTCGAGCCTGGGGTAGACTGTGTTCACTTCGCGGGCGAACTGCTTGAAGATGTGCTGAGAGGCTGGGGCTTGTGGCCCGCCCAAGATGCAGGAGATCGCGCCCAGTCTCCCTCGCGAGGTTGATCCCTCAAGCCTCCCTCATGAGGCGGGTCTTGCCAGCGATCCTCGCGAGGTTGATCGTGCCACCCTTGGCGTGGGCCACGGTCTTCCCAGCGTCCTGCGTTCCTTCCTCCTCCTCGATCGTAGCCCCGGTCACTGCGGTCAGGGCGACGACCGATCCTTCCTTCTTGCACGGCTCGGAGCTCTTGACATTCGTTGGTGTTGTGGGTGTGGAGGTCGTGGTACACACAGTACCGGCTGCCCTTGGAAGGTTCGGGCTGATCTCTGCCCCGCTTGGTGTCTGGTTCTGCCGCGAGCACGGCAGCCCCCTTGCGCTTCACATCCTTGGCCTTGGGCTTCTTCTCTTCTGGGTCTGCGGCAGGCAGCTCGAGGAGGGAGAGACGCCCTTCCTCGGCTCTGGCGCACTTGGTTGCCAGGTTGAACAATTCTGGGGAAGTGCACAGGTCTTCATGCATCGCCAGCTCCTCCTTCATCTTGACGTCGCGCACGCCGTCGGAGAAGGCTGAGATGATGGCCTCCTCAGTCACCTTGGGAATCTTGAGGCGCGCGTTGTTGAAGCGCTGGATGTACTTCTGCAGGGTCTCCCCGGGCTGTTGCTTGATGCGGCGCATGTGCTCACGGCGGGTGGCCGGTCCCGAGTGCCTTGGAAGTTGGCGATGAAGCGGGTGCGCATCTCGTCCTAGGAGGAGATTGTGCCTGGAGCCAGGTTCAGGAGCCAGGTGCGGGCCCCGTCCTTGAGTGCCATGGGGAACCAGTTCGCCATGACCTTCTCGTCTCCGTTGGCAGCTTCGATGCCCAACTCGTAGAGCTGGAGGAACTCCATAGGGTCAGCCGTGCCGTCGTAGCGAGGAGGCAAGTCTGGCTTGAACTTGTCGGGCCACGCGACGTTGCGTAGCTCGGCAATGAAGGCGCGGCAGCCTGCTGTGGCCACGGGAGGCCTTGGATGACGGGGAACTTGGTCTTGCATGTCCCCACGCGCTGCAGCTAGGAGCAGCGTGGGGTCTTGACGCGCGGGAGCAGGAGCATGGTCGTGACGTGCTGGAGCAGGGAGCGCCCGGGCAGCTTCTTGCGGGCGAGGGACTTCTTGACAGCTCTGCTCTTGCTGCGCTAGCGCCTGACGGAGTGGGTTCCGCCCAGGGGCCACGCGCCTTGGAGCCATGGCGCCGTCCTGAGTAGGAGGCGGCCGGGGCGCCGCCGGAGCTTCATTGCCCGCGCGGGGCGGGGTGCGGTGCAGCGGAACGGACGACGCAGGAGAGCCCCGTGCGGCGTGGACGAGCTCGGCGACGCGGTCGAGCCATTCTTCATAGACGTCGTCGACGGGACGGTAGCATAGGAGCTCGTTCGCCGCGATGAGTGCAGCCCGAGCCTCCATGGGCGAGCGGAGCGCGCGGGACGAAGAACCAGCTGGGGTGAGCGAGGGAGTCGCGGTGCGGCCGTCTTGCCGCACGGACGGATGCTGGGACGATGCTTGCTGCTCGTCCCCCGCCGGGCCGGTGGCGGCGTTGATGGCAAGTGACGGGGAACGGCGAGGATG
Source organism: Triticum aestivum (assembly GCF_018294505.1). Taxonomy (NCBI): domain Eukaryota; kingdom Viridiplantae; phylum Streptophyta; class Magnoliopsida; order Poales; family Poaceae; genus Triticum; species Triticum aestivum. The sequence goes on along the minus strand of NC_057809.1, from coordinate 268,929,685 downwards.
CCCGCCGACAGGGGCCGTCTGGGCGATGTGGGCAGCGAGCGCGGGCCCGACGAGGGTCAGACATGTGCGTGATGGTCGGAGGAGAATGGGGCGGTGGAAGACGAATCACGGCGCACCCCTACCTGGCGCGCCAAATGTCGGATTTCGGGTTCCGGCAGACCCTTGAGGTTCGAACACTAGGGTGCGCGCGGAGATTTCGCCTCCTACCTACCTACACTCCTCCGCCTTACTAGGATCTAAACTAAGGAAAGAACAACACAAGAGACACAGGGTTTATACTGGTTCGGGCCACCGTTGTGGTGTAATACCCTACTCTAGTGTGTGGTGTGGTGGATTGCCTCTTGGGCTGATGATGATGAACAATACAAGGAAGAATAGCCTCGCGAGGGTCTGCTCTTGGCTGGGGCGATGAACTGCTGGGAGGAGCTCAGTCACCCCTCTCTCTCTCTACCTGACCTTCTCTATCTTTCCAACTCTCTGGCCAGCTCTTTCTTCCCCAGCCTCTAGCCTCTCTCTCTTTCTATCTCTCTCCCTGCCTGTGGGTGGCTGGTCCTATTTATAGAGGCCTTGGTCCTCTTCCCAAATATCAAGCGGGAAGGGAGCCAACAATGGCGGGCTAATTTGAAGGGGGGCAGCTAGTATCAACTATCCTGACAAAAGTGGTCTTCGCCTGCGCAAAGCTTTGGTGATGACGCCGTCTTGGGCTCCACGGTGACCTCCGTCTCGTAGTCCTCCTGGTCTTGGTCTCGTTGCACCGAAATGGCAACCTTTGACTAATGCCTCGGTACTCCACGGCTGCGCTTGCCCCCTTTGCACCAAAGAGGAAGGGAGGACGCTGCGTGGGTTGGCACCCGCCTGGCGCCCCCGGTCGTCATAGCTTGCGTCACGGGCACCTCGTGAGGTACCCCACCTTGATCTCTCCGCCTCCTCGTGAGCCAGCCTGACGAGGCCGCGCTTGAGGAAGCTCCGTGTCATCCGCCCCGCGAGGCTTGGCCCCTCGCGAGGCTCTTGGGTTTGTGTTGGTGAAGATGGGCCGCGCTGGGGCCCCCTTTGAGCCATGCGCAGGCCGCAGGCAGGCAAGTCTGGGGACCCCCGTTCCCAGAACGCCGACACTTACCGTTGGAACAGAACTTGCCCATTCTAAGGCCTTTTGTTGGGCTAAGGTGACTGCCGAGGATCTTGGAGAACACATCCAAGCTTTTGTGATATCCATGGCAAAGCTCGTGGGTGTCGATGAGGTCGAGAGGGCTGGAGTTCCATAGGGGGCACCACCGCCGGGAAAGGAGGGTTGTCTGCGCCCCATATTTGATTGGGAGGAGGGAGATGATGACTCTCAACATATCATCGGGGAGGCTACTGATTAAGTCTAGGCATGCTGGAGTCGCTTGCGGTTCTAGCTCGCCCCGCCTCCGCTTGTTGGCAGCCCCATTCTCCGCCTCCGGAGTCTCCTTGTCAGCGGCGCTTTCTGATAGAAATGGGAGTACAGGGAATATTTAGTTAAAACTGGGCAATAGAAAAGTGTATTGGTAACTAGAAGTTATTAGGTAGGAATATAGTGAGAAAAGGGAATAACAATTGGTTGCTTAAATACTACACAATTCCTTTGACATTGCAGGGTAAGTCAACATATGCAGATAGTTGAAAAGAAAACTTACTTCAAACAAAGTCCGGACGGATGATTTTGTCAGGGAAGTTGGCATATATCTCATGACCAGGCCCTTTTATGTGCAGTGCAATTTTAGTGCCAGCTTCCAGTACATAAAACTTTGCAATTTCATTCCAAAAGCCAGTGCTAAAATAGGAGTCACCACGTTCATCAAGTCTTACAGTAGCAACGACTGTAAATCCATGGTTTGTGTGTAGTATGACATCCGTGGAGCCTTGATGTATGTAAAGGGAAAAATTGTGCACTACATAATCGGTTGCATAGCGATGGATGTTCTATAGAAAATGGTAGGATTGTTAAAGAAAATATGGTAACATGCAAATATGGGCCCAAATTGAAAGAACTATATAGCAGTTGAAATTGAAGGACAAAAATCTATAATTAAACAGATAGGGTAAACATGATGTCATGGAAAAATGAGAGTAATCGAAAGAACAATACATCATTCATTTTCCTAATATAGAAAGAAGAGGGGGAAATCCCGTTTGACGTATATGGTGCATGTGGCACCTTTTATCCAAATGTAACAATATTTAGAATATGTTCAGGAAAGTAGGCCATGCCAACCGATTTAGGGTGAGATTGAACATATCGCGCGCATGCTCAAGTTATCTAGTACGGAGAGATGGAATCTCTAGCGGCGGTCGCAAAGCCCTGAAGTGTTGGCGCACTGTAAATTCCATGAATGAAAGAAAACCCTCAAATCAGCTCGAATAAAAATAAATTAATGGCGATTTCCGCCGGGTGATTAAAGGAGGCAGATGAACTGGGATAAGAGATGAGATAGTATCTCGTTAAACTAGTTACCTTGTCGTCCATGAGAAAGAAACCTCAGTACGGCAGATTCCCCAACCGAACGGAGCTGGGTTGACCGCAAGCAGCGTCGAGAAAGTCGAGGGCGATAGGCGACGGCAAGCGGAAGTGGCGAAATGCGGTGGGCTTTGCCGGTAGCCTGGCGGCGGCGGCAAGCTAAGTGTTTACCGCCAAGATAGGTGGTGCCACGGCATAGACGCGGAGGAGCTTGTGCAGGTGTGAATGGGGAATGTACCGGAGGGGCCGAGGGGGTGGCGGGCGAGGTGAGGGTTTTTGTGACGTGGGGATGGTGAGGGTTTTCTTTTTTCTTTTTTGAATTGGGTGGTGAGGGTTTTCTGTCCCACAAAGAATTTTGGGGGCGACGGTTTGCTAGAGTGAACCATGTGTGATTGACGCAGGAGGCGAAATGAAAGTCATTGCCCACGGTTCCAATTTTGGGAACCGTGTGTGATTGACGTACTACCTTCGTCCTGGTTTATTGGTCCCCCGTTGTAATTTTTACCAAAATTTGGCGAAATATTTAACACTCACACAAAGATAATAAGCGTACACATAGATAAGCATAGTTCAACCATAAGTAGTACATAGTTCAACAGTATTAAGCATACTCAAGCATACATATATAGTTCCATTCATCCCACATCTCATCTGATAGGCCGGCACGATCCTGAAGCTTCTCTAGGTACTCGGCGTACGCGTCGTGCGCCACCCTGTGAGAATACTTCTGCTTGAAGGAGCCAACGTCCCGTCATCTTGCATGCGCCATAACACTTAGATACGCGTCATTAAGCTTCTGGTTACAAAATGGTCATCCATAGCCACCGTCCCAGGTCCTAATACGCCTGTTATGCATTCCCGCATAAAGCTCCCTCAGGATTTGCCTGTTGTACCTCCTCTGGAAATCTTCATCCTCGTTGTCCACATCGTCAGACAGTACCTATACAAATAGTAAAACAAATTTGGCATCAAATCAATGATTATATGCCATGAAGTAGGATTAGGAATTTGTGGCTATCTATTTATACATATCCAGAGATTATGGTTCGATTTTTAAGCACAGTCGTCTACGTACAGACCAATCTTGAAGAAAATAATGACACAAACATATTAGGTCATTGAAAATCAATTATCAAGCCCTGGCTAGGAATTATTAGCACGAACACTAACCCCAGTCGGATTGCTAGCAGAAATCATTTGCACATATGAAACAACTAATCAATTATCACTTGTACCATTCAAACAATCAATACACTACATGATCTAACAAAACTTACTCAGATTTCATGGATTGGGAGAACATAACCATATGATTTCTATTCCAAAAAGGGGGAGCCAGGAGTAACCAGAGAAACCCTATGATCTATTTGACACATAAATGGGTATAGACGACTAACTAGATGTCCGTCGTCGTCGGAGTCGTCGCCGGAGTGGTCGTCAGAGTCATCGTCGGAGTGGTCGTTGGAGTCGGTGTGGAACTCCGCCTCCGGCTATGGAAGCTTGACTCCGTCGACGATGTCGGGGTGTAGCGATAACTCGCCGGCGGTGACAGCAACCTCTGTCTCCATCACCACGCCGTGCTCCGGTGCTTTAGCAGCCTCGGCGTCGCCACTCCCTCCGATGAGGCGCTTCGGCGGCATCCTCATACACCGATGGCTTTGAGGACTGAGATCGGCGTCGAGGATGCAAGCGGAGAGAGAGGATTGTGTGTAAAACCCCGGATATGACTTTCCCAATATGTATTCCAACTCTTGCCGTTTCCGGCCTTAAGTTATTTTATTTTCTCGGGTTCGGGTCTTTGTCTCCGTGTGTTGTTATCGTTGTCATGCATCTCACATCATGTCATCATGTGCATTGCATTTGCATACGTGGTCATCTCATGCATTCGAGCATTTTCCCCGTTGTCCGTTTTGCATTCCAGCGCTTCGTTCTCCTCCGGTGGTCATTTCTACCTTTCTTTTGTGTGGGGGGATTAAACATTCCCGGATTGGACCGAGACTTGCCAAGCGGCCTTGGTTTACTACCGGTAGACTGCCTGTCAAGTTTCATACCATTTGGACTTCGTTTGATGCTCCAACGGTTAACCGAGGGACCGAAAAGGCCTGTGTGTGTTGCAGCCCAACACCCCGCCAAGTTGGCCCAAAACCCACCAAAACCCTCTCCATCATCTAGAGCGTTCGATCACGATCGCGTGGCCGAAAACTGCACCTCATTTGGAGCTTCCTAGCTCCTCCTACCTCTATAAATATCCCCTCCCCGAAATTCCGGATCCAAACCACACTAAACCCTAGCCCCGCTCCATCCGCACGGCCGGACATTGTCCGCCGGCGCCGGACACGCCGCCGCCAGCCATTCCCGTGCCGCCATGTGGCACCCCGCGCCGTCCCCGCCGCCGCGGCCCGGAGAGCCCGGATCGGGCCCTCCCGGCCCATCTCCCCCCGCGCCGCCCGGATCCCGCGCCGCCGCTGCCTGCTTCTTGCTCCGCCGTGCCGCCACCTTCACCGGCCGGCTCCGCCCCGCGACGACGGCGAGGTCCCGAGGCCACCGCACACCGCGCCACCTCGCCGGAGCTGCCCACCGACCGGCGCCGCCTCGCCTTCCCGCGTCTTCTTCGACCCCGGCGACCGGAGCTGCGGCCGGATCCGGCGAAGCCCCCATCTCTGGCGGCCTCAAGCTCCATTCCGGCGAACCTCAAAGTCCGCGCCCGGCCGGATCTCAGATCTGGAAAAACTCCTCTCCGGTTGACTTTTGTCCTGAAACCCTAGTTCATGTTGCCCTGTTCATTGTGCTATAACTTTGCATCTGTAGCTCCGTTTTGGGCATATAGCATATCAAATTGTTCGTCTCAGAGAGCACATCATTTCATTCCATTGCATCATTTTCATTTGATTTCATATTGATGCCCGAAATGCTGTTAGAAGAGTGCTACTTGAGTTATTGTCAGATCTGCTGCTCCATTTAGATATTAGTCATTTTTGCCATGATTATTGTGTGCATGATATGCCCATGAGCTCTATATATGTTTTGTTAAGGGTTTTGCCACGTTTCTAGAGGTGCAAACCATGTATTTTTGTGATGTGTGTGGTGACTAGCACAAGCTTGCAAAGTGAGGCACTTGGTAATGCTGATTTCAGGGACTTAGCATTTCCACTAAGTCCTTGAGCTGTTTATTTCATATGGCCATATGTTCAGGTTTTTTCCTAATGATCCGTGCCTCTTTTGAGGATGATCAGTAAGGATGTTTTGTTAATATTGTAGTGCTCTATCCATCAATGTCTTTGTTTGCAATTATGGAGCATCCTTGCTTGAGTCAATCGAGCTCTACTTTTGCTACTTCGTGAATCTGGGCAGATAGTCTACTTGTTAGCGATTTTGCCGAGGATGTTGTAGTTGATCCGTGCATGCTATGTTATTGTTCTTGCCATGTCTAGCTTGAATTTTGTGTATTCTTGATGGGTGTATGCTTAGATTATCATGACTTGCTCCATAGTGATTGCATCGAGCTCGTAAACATGCCTACTTGATATCTGTTTTCAGCATGTGTCAGTTTTCACTAAGTCTAAAAACTGATTATGCTTTTGCTATGTTCACATGCTTGCAATTGTATTTTCCGATCCTTTTTGGCTCAAGGTCACTAAGGGACTTTTGTTAAGCTCTTTGAGTAGCTCCATGCCATGCTTTACTTTGCCATGTTCAGGTACTGTAGCATATAGTTTTCATGCTCCGAAGAGTGCTATCTGATCTGCAATTCCAGACAAGTGTTAATTTCATTAAGTCTGAGATCTGTTTACCATATGCATTTTTGCCATGCTTGTTTGAACCTGTTAATGGATGAATTGGCCGTAGCTCAGTGCTAGACTTTTGTTAAGCATCATGAATGCATCCCTTCCATGTATTTTGATGCCATGTTTGGGTGCTGTAGCATGCTCGTCTTGTTGCATTTAAATGGCTACTTGCTGTAAATCGCAAACCGGTGCCATATTTGAATTGCTTGCCATTTCCAAACCGTAACTCCGATTCCGGCGTTCTTTATATCGTTTTCAAGAGATTTCATCTCATCTTTCCAGTGGCACACTTGGATTTACAAGTTGAGGCCAGGTTCATGCTTTCCCTGTCAAATCTTGCATATGCATCCCGCATCGCATCCCGCATAGCATACCATCCTTGCATCATATTGTTTGAGCCTTGCACGTGGTTGATTGTGTTCCGTTTGCTTGTTTGTCTTGTTTGGGTAGAGCCGGGAGACGAGTTCGCTAACAAGGAGCCCGTTGAGTTTGCTTTTGAGGATCCTGTCAACTCTGACAACTTTGCAGGCAAGATGATCATACCCTCGAAATCACTACTATCTTTGCTATGCTAGTTTGCTCGCTCTTTTGCTATGGCAATGCTACGATGCCTACCACTTGCTTTCAAGCCTCCCAAATTGCCATGTCAAACCTCTAACCCACCATGTCCTAGCAAACCGTTGATTGGCTATGTTACCACTTTGCTCCGCCCCTCTTATAGCGTTGCTAGTTGCAGGTGAAGATTGTAGACCGTTCCTTGTTGGAACATTATTTACTTGTTGGGATATCATTATATTATCTTGTTATCTTAATGCATCTATATACTTGGTAAAGGGTGGAAGGCTCGGCCTCTCGCCTAGTGTTTTGTTCCACTCTTGCCGCCCTAGTTTTCCGTCATATCAGTGTTATGTTCCCGGATTTTGCGTTCCTTATGTGGTTGGGTTATAATGGGAACCCCTTGATAGTTCGCCTTGATTAAAGCCTGTCCAGCAATGCCCAACCTTGGTTTTACCATTTGCCACCTAGCCTCTTTTCCCTTGGGTTTCCGGAGCCCGAGGGTCATCTTATTTTAGCCCCCCCGGGCCAGTGCTCCTTTGAGTGTTGGTCCAACCGAGCGATGTCCGGGGCTACCAGGGGCAACTCTGGGCTGGCCTACCCGACGTCTTGCTCATCCGGTGTGCCCTGAGAACGAGATATGTGCAGCTCCTATCGAGATTTGTCGGCACATCTGGGTGGTGTTGCTGGTCTTGTTTTAACCTGTCGAAGTGTCTTGAAGAACTGAGGTACCGAGTCTGATCGGAATGTCTCGGGAGGAGGTCTATTCCTTCGTTTACCGTGAGAGCTTGTCATGGGCTAAGTTGGGACTCCCCTGGAGGGATTTGAACTTCCGAAAGCCGTGCCTGCGGTTATGGGTAGATGGGAATTTGTTAATGTCCGGTTGTAGATAACTTGAACCTTAACTTAATTAAAATGAATCAACTGAGTGTGTTACCGTGATGGCCTCTTCTCGGCGGAGTCCGGGAGGTGGACACGGTGTTGGAGTAATGCTTGCGCAGGTTTCCCTCTAGTTTCTTGCTCGCGCTTTGCCTCCTCTTCTCGCTCTCTTTTGCGAACAGGATAGCCACCATATTTGCTAGTCGCTTGCTGTAGCTCCACATATTTACCTTGCCTTACCTATAAGCTTAAATAGTCTTGATCGTGAGGGTGCGAGATTGCTGAGTCCCTGTGGCATACAGATTACTATTACACCAGATGCAGGGCCTGATGATTCCGCTCCAGGTGATGCGCTTGAGCTCAAGTGGGAGTTCGATGAGGACTCTCAACGATACTATGTTTCCTTTCCTGATGATCAGTAGTGGTGCCCAGTTGGGGGTGATCGGGACCGTTTCGCATGTTGGTTTATCTTTTATTTTGGCGCCGTAGTCGGGCCATGAGTGTTTGGATGATGTAATGTTATTTATGTACTTGATTGACGTGGCGAGTGTAAGCCAACTATGTTATCTCCCCTTTGTTATTATTTATATTACATGGGATGTTGTGAAGATTGCCTAACTTGCGACATATGCCTTCAATGCGATTATGCCTCTAAGTCGTGCCTCGACACGTGGGAGATATAGTCGCATCGAGGGTGTTACAAGTTGGTAATCAAAGCCTTCCCCGACCTTAGGAGCCCCATTGCTTGATCGTTTTTAGCGGCCGAGTTGTGTCTAGAAAAATGTTTTGAGTCATTTAGGAATTATATATCGGAGAGTTTAGGAATTCTTTTTACTTTCCAGTCTCCTCATCGCTCTGGTAAGGCATCCTGACGTAGAGTTTTGACTCTTCTCTTCTCAAATTTCACTAAAAAAAATTTAGGATCACGCGGGTATCTTGGAATCGTTCCGATGGTTTTATGATGAGAACATTGTCTTGGTGCCTCCTGTCAGGGGTTTTGTGGAAGTGTCCCGGGGAGTTGAGCTCTGAGGTGTTGTCGTCATAATTTTATCGTTGCAGTTCTGGAATACCTGAGTTTAGTACGCCGACATCGAAAATCTCTTTTATGCAGTTCGTTGGTGAGATAACCTCGACGCCACCCAGTACTGGGGCGGGAGTTCGGGAGTATCGCCATAACTTGTATAACGGATGCTTTTCGAAGGTTGAGGTAGATGGTTTCCGAAGTTTTTCTCGGTTATGTGTTGAAGGATGGATACAGGTGGATGTAGGATTTGCTAGATTTGGGTGAGATATTATGCTTCCCCTGTATCCCCAACACCTGATTGCATAACCGGAAAGGTTCGGGAGTTTCATAGGTGGGATTTCTCGTAGCTCTAGTTCTTCTTCCATGGATATTTGGTTTGAGATTGGGATTTCTTACCGAGTATTCGTTCTTGATCCGTACCTTGTTGATTTATTTCTCTACCTAAATTCTACGTGGCTTCTCAATTTATGGATATGTGACCATTTCAAGAGGAATGCATTCGTTCATTTTGTTCGGATGTGAAGACTTTATGTTGCAATTTTCATTCCGGTGGATTCAGCTTCATTTATCTGTCTATGTGCTAACGGTGGTCAACCTCTTCAGGATGGCTTCCTCTAAGAGCACCAATCAGAATCAGAATCAGGATCCGCCACCACCTCCACCTCCTCCGGAGGCATGGCAAGCTGTGATGGCGGCAACCAATTCAAACACACAGTTGATCATGCAAATTCTCCAAGAGCGCAATCAAGGCAACCAAGGGAACCAAGGCAACAATCAAAATCACTTTGCTACACTCAACCAGTTCCTTGCTAATGGGCCAAAGACTTTTAGCAATTGTGTTGAGGCAACCGATGCTGACGATTGGCTCGTGGATCTGTGCAAGCATTTCGAGTGTAGTAACGTCAGGCCTGAGGACTTCGTCAAGTTCGCTTCCTTCCAACTCAAAGACCAAGCTGCAGAATGGTTTCAGCAGTACAAGGATTCCAGAGGTGGATGTGCTATTACCTGGGATGAATTCCGTCAAGATTTCAGAGCTCATCATATTCGTCAGAGCGTGGTTGAAAGCAAGCGTGAGGAATTCCGCAACATGAAGCAAGGCTCTTTGTCTGTCTATGACTACAACAAGTTGTTTCAGAAGCTCGCCCGCTTTGCCAAGCAGGACGTACCTGATGAGAAGAGCATGATATACCAGTTCAGGGGTGGTCTCAGAGAAGAAATCCAGCTAGCTCTTGTTCTCTTTGAGCCCGTGAGGTACGATGAGTTCTACAACATGGCATTGAAGCAAGAGGCTGCTCAACTGAGGTGTGATGCTTCCAAGAAGCGAGTCAAAGATGCTACTCCTTCTTCCTCTACTCAAGTGGCCAAGCAGCAGAAGTATTGGCTTCCTCCTCCTCCGTTCCGTCAGCCGTATCAGCAGAAGAGCAAAGGTGGCAGTGGATCTTCCCACCCACCCAACCCTGGCTTTCAGAACAAGACTTCGTCTCAAGCTCCAAGATCGAGTGCTCCGTATCACCGTCCGCTTTCAGAGGTCACGATGCCAACAAGTGTTTCAACCAGAGGCGTCTTCCTCCTCCTCCTGTCAGATCGGCAAGTATAGCTGTGGTCAAGCATAACCCCAAGCATGCCAAGGTCAATTTGCTGAACGCAGCTCAGGCAGTGGACTCACCAGATGTGATCATGGGTAACCTTCCTGTTAATGACATTCCCGCAAGAGTTCTTTTTGACACTGGTGCATCTTTATAATTTTTATCTAAGCCTTTTGCATCCATGCATGATGTGCATACTATTGATTTGCCTAAGCCGATAGCGGTTTCTACTCCGGGTTTGTTCATGAACACTAAAATGATGGCTCCAGACGTTACTATCACCTTGGGCGACTACAAGTTCCTTTCTTCTCCTATGGTTCTTGGTAACTCGGATATTGATCTTATTCTCGGGATGGATTGGCTTTCTAAGCAAAAGGCGCATCTTGATTGTGCTGCAAGGCAGATTCAATTGACTCATTCGTCTGAGGATGTAATTGTCTTTGCCGCTCGTGATGATACTATCCGTCTGTTTTCTCTCAATGAGAAGGGTGAACTGGATGCTATCTCGCAAATTCCAGTCATTTGTGAATATCAAGACGTCTTTCCAGAAGAGCTTCCCGGAATGCCTCCGCACCGGCCAGTTGAATTCGTCATCGATCTTGAGCCTGGCACGGAACCAATGTGCAAGCGTCCTTACAAGCTCGGACCTGAAGAGTTGAAGGAGCTGAAGAAGCAACTCGATATTCAAGAAAGAATGGGTCTCATCCGGCCTAGTTCTTCTCCGTGGGGTTGTGGTGTTCTTTTTGTGAAGAAGAAGGATGGAACGGACCGACTTTGTGTTGATTACCGTCCATTGAACAAGAAGACCATCAAGAACAAATACCCACTTCCCAACATCAACGAGTTGTTCGAACAACTCAAAGGTGCTCAAGTATTGTCCAAGCTTGATCTCCGTATGGGTTATCATCAGATTAGAATCCGTGAGCAAGATATTCCCAAGACGGCTTTCAGGACAAGCTATGGTTCATATGAATACACTGTCATGTCTTTTGGCCTCGTCAACGCTCCTCTGACGTTCTCTCGCATGATGAACTTCATCTTCAACGCCTACACCAATGACTTCGTTTTGGTCTATCTCGACGATATTCTGGTTTTCTCGATAAGCTGAGGGAACACAAGTTCTACGCCAAGTTCTCCAAGTGCGAATTTTGGCTCGATGAGGTTCTTTATCTTGGTCATATCATCTCTGCCAAGGGCATTGCCATGAATCCTGACAAGGTGTCTGCAATTGTGAATTGGGAACCCCCTCAGAACGTGAAGCAACTCCGTAGCTTCCTCGGTCTCGCAAGCTATTGTTGAAGATTCGTTGAAAACTTTTCTAAGATCGCGAAGCCTCTCTAAAATCTTCTCCAGAAGCACGTCAAGTACGTTTGGTCTCCGGAGTGTGACATTGCTTTCAACAATTTGAAAGAGAAATTGGTCACTGCTCCAGTTCTGACTCCTCCTGATGAATCCAAGCCGTACGAGGTCTTTTGCGATGCCTCTCTCCAAGGTCTCAGCGCAGTGGTGATGCAAGAGAAGAAAGTTGTGGCTTATACCTCTCGCCAGTTGAAGCCCAACGAGAAGAACTACCCCACTCATGATCTCGAGTTGGCAGCAGTTGTGCATGCTCTTTTGACTTGGAGACATCTCTTATTTTGAAGAAAAGTGGACATCTTCACTGACCACGAGAGTCTCAAGTACATCTTCACTCAGCCTAATCTCAACCTTAGGCAGACTCGATGGGTCAAAATGATTCAAGAGTATAATCCGAGTATCGAGTATACTCCAGGCAAGGCCAATGTGATTGCTGACGCATTGAGAAGGAAGGCTTATTGCAACAGCCTGATTCTCAAGCCTTATCAACCCGAGCTTTGTGAAGCTTTCCGCAAACTTAATCTGCAAGTTGTTCCTCAAGGTTTCCTCGCCAACCTTCAAGTCTCTCCTACCATGGAAGACCAGATTCGCCAAGCTCAGCTTCTTGATGCTATGGTTAAAAAGGTGAAGATTGGGATTGCCAAGAGTCAACCCAAGTACAAGTGCTACCGCCTTGATGACAAGGACACTCTCTTCTTCGAGGATCGTATTGTTGTGCCCAAAGGTGACCTCCGTAAAGTGATCATGAACGAGGCTCACAATTCTCTTCTCTCCATCCACCCTGGGAGCATGAAGATGTATCAGGACCTCAAGAAGGCTTATTGGTGGACTCGAATGAAGCGCGAGATTGCTCAGTTCGTGAATGAATGTGATGTCTGCAGAAGAGTGAAGGCAGAACACCAAAGGCCAGCTGGTCTCCTCCAACCTCTTGCCATTCCAGAATGGAAGTTTGACCACATTTAGATGGACTTCGTGACTAGGTTTCCAAAGTCCAAGCGTGGCAATGATTCCATATTCGTGGTCATCGACAAACTCACTAAAGTGGCTCACTTTCTGCCTATCAAAGAGTCAATCACTACAGCTCAATTGGCGGAACTCTATACCTCTCGAATTGTCTCTCTGCGCGGTATTCCACAAGTGATCTCTTCAGATCGTGGCAGCATCTTTACCTCCAAGTTTTGGAAATCTTTCCAGAAGGCCATGGGCACCAACATCCGCTTCAGCACAGCTTTCCATCCTCAAACTAGCGGTCAAGTCGAGTGTGTCAATCAGATTCTTGAAGATATGCTCAGGGCTTGTGTGATCTCCTTCGGCATGAAGTGTGAGGATTGTCTTCCTTATGCTGAATTCTCCTACAACAACAGTTTTCAAGCAAGTTCGGGAAAGGCCCTATTTGAAATTCTGTATGGCAGGAAGTGCCGTACCCCTCTCAACTGGTCTAAAACCGGTGAACGTCGGCTTTTGGGTAATGACTTAATCACAGAGGCAGAGGAAATGTGCAAAGTCATTCAAGATAACCTCAAAGCAGCCCAATCCCACCAGAAGAGCTACTATGACAGTAAGCACCGTGATTTGGCTTTCGAGATCGGAGATCATGTTTACCTCCGCATCTCACCTATGAAAGGTACTCGTCGCTTCGGTATCAAAGGGAAGCTTGCCCCTAGATACGTGGGACCTTTCAAGATTGTCAGCAAGAGAGGCGATCTCGCCTATCAACTCGAGCTTCCTTCAAACTTTGCAAATGTTCATGATGTGTTCCATGTCTCTCAGCTCCGAAAGTGCTTCAAGACTCTTGACCGCACCATCAACTTCGAGGACATTGAGCTCCAAGAAGATCTCTCTTATCGTGAGCACCCAGTTGCTATTCTTGAAGAGATTGAACGCAAGACTCGCAACAAGTCAATCAAATTCCTTAAAGTCAAGTGGTCACACCATTCCGACCGTGAAGCTACCTGGGAATGCGAGGATCTCCTCCGTTCTGAGTACCCGGCGTTCTTTCAGTCCTAGATCTCGGGACGAGATCCTTTCGTAGTGGTGGAGTGTTGTAACACCCCGGATATGACTTTCCCAATATGTATTCCAACTCTTGCCGTTTCCGGCCTTAAGTTATTTTATTTTCTCGGGTTCGGGTCTTTGTATCCGTGTGTTTTTATCGTTGTCATGCATCTCACATCATGTCATCATGTGCATTGCATTTGCATACGTGGTCATCTCATGTATTCGAGCATTTTCCCCGTTGTCCGTTTTGCATTCCGGCGCTTCGTTCTCCTCCGGTGGTCATTTCTACCTTTCTTTCGTGTGTGGGGATTAAACATTTCCGGATTGGACCGAGACTTGCCAAGCGGCCTTGGTTTACTACCGGTAGACCGCCTATCAAGTTTCGTACCATTTGGACTTCGTTTTATGCTCCAACGGTTAACCAAGGGACCGAAAAGGCCTCATGTGTGTTGCAGCCCAACACCCCTCCAAGTTGGCCCAAAACCCACCAAAACCCTCTCCATCATCTAGAGCGTTCGATCGCGATCGCATGGCCAAAAACCGCACCTCATTTGGAGCTTCCTAGCTCCTCCTACCTCTATAAATATCCCCTCCCCGAAATTCCGGATCCAAACCACCCTAAACCCTAGCCCCGCTCCATCCGCGCGGCCGGACATTGTCCGCTGGCGCCGGACACGCCGCCGCCAGCCATTCCCGCGCCGCCACGTTGCACCCCGCGCCGTCCCGCCGCCGCGGCCCGGAGAGCCCGGATCGGGCCCTCCCGGCCCATCTTCCCGCGCGCCGCCCGGATCCCGCGCCGCAGCCGCCTGCTTCTTGCTCCGCTGTGCCACCACCTTCACCGACCGGCTCCGCCCCACGACGCCGGCGAGCTCCCGAGGCCACCGCACGCCGCGCCGCCTCGCCGGAGCTGCCCATCGGCCGGCACTGCCTCGCCACCCCGCGTCTTCTTCGACCTCGGCGACCGGAGCACCGGCCAGATCCGGCGAAGCCCCCATCTCCGGCGGCATCAAGCTCCAATCCGGCGAACCTCGAAGTCCGCGCCCGGCCGGATCTCAGATCTGGAAAAACTCCTCTCCGGTTGACTTTTGTCCTGAAACCCTAGTTCATGTTGCCCTGTTCATCGTGCTATAACTTTGCATCCGTAGCTCCGTTTTGGGCACATAGCATATCAAATTGTTCGTCTCAAAGAGCACATAATTTCATTCCATTGCATCATTTTCATTTGAGTTCATCTTGATGCCCGAAATGCCGTTAGAAGTGTGCTACTTGAGTTATTATCAGATCTGCAGCTCCATTTAGATATTCGTCATTTTGCCATGATTATTGTGTGCATTATATGCCCATGAGTTCTATATATGTTTTGTTAAGGGTTTTGCCATCTTTCCAGAGATGCAACCCATGTATTTTTCTGATGTGTGTGGTGACTAGCATAAGCTTGCAAAGTGAGGCACTTGGTAATGCTGATTTCAAGGACTTAGCATTTCCACTAAGACCTTGAGCTGTTTATTTCATATGGCCATATGTTCAGGTTGTTTCCTAGTGATCCGTGCCTCTTTTGAGGATGATCAGTAAGGATGTTTTGTTAATATTGTAGTGCTCTATCCATCCATGTCTTTGTTTGCAATTATGGAGCACCCTAGATTGAGTCAATCGAGCTCTACTTTTGCTACTTCTTGAATCTGGGTAGATTGTCTACTTGTTAGCGATTTTGCCGAGGATGTTGTAGTTGATCCGTGCATGCTATGTTATTGTTCTTGCCATGTCTATCTTGCATTTTGCGTATTCTTGATGGATGTATGCTTAGATTATCATGACTTGCTCCGTAGTGAGTGCATCGAGCTCGTAAACATGCCTACATGATATCTGTTTTCAGCATGTGTCAGTTTTCACTAAGTCTGAAAACTGATTATGCTTTTGCTATGTTCACATGCTTGCAATTGTATTTTCTGATCCTTTTTGGCTCAAGGTCACTAAGGGACTTTTGTTAAGCTCTTTTGTAGCTCCATGCCATTCCTTACTTTGCCATGTTCAGGTACTGTAGCATATAGTTTTCATGCTTCGAAGAGTGCTATCTGATCTGCAATTCCAGACAAGTGTTAATTTCACCAAGTCTGAGATCTGTTTACCATATGCATTTTTGCCATGCTTGTTTGAACCTGTTAATGGATGAATTAGCCGTAGCTCAGTGCTAGACTTTTGTTAAGCATCATGAATGCATCCATGCCATGTATTTTGATGCCATGTTTGGGTGCTGTAGCATGTTCATCTTGTTGCATTTAGATGGCTACTTGCTATAAATCGCAGACCGGTGCCATATTTGAATTGCTTGCCATTTCCAAACCGTAACTCCGATTCCGGCGTTCTTTATATCATTTTCAAGCGATTTCATCTCATCTTTCAAGTGGCACACCTGGATTTCCAAGTTGAGGCCAGGTTCATGCTTTCCCTATCAAATCTTGCATATGCATCCCGCATCGCATCCCGCATAGCATACCATCCTTGCATCATATTGTTTGAGCCTTGCACATGGTTGATTGTGTTCCGTTTGCTTGTTTGTCTTGTTTGGGTAGAGACGGGAGACGAGCTCACTAATGAGGAGCCCGTTGAGTTTGCTTTCGAGGATCCAGTCAACTCTGACAACTTTGCAGGCAAGATGATCATACCCTCAAAATCACTACTATCTTTGCTATGCTAGTTTGCTCGCTCTTTTGCTATGCCAATGCTACGATGCCTACCACTTGCTTTCAAGCCTCCCAAATTGCCATGTCAAACCTCTAACCCATCATGTCCTAGCAAACCGTTGATTGGCTATGTTACCGCTTTGCTCAGCCCCTCTTATAGCGTTGCTAGTTGCAGGTGAAGATTGGAGACCGTTCCTTGTTGGAACATTATTTACTTGTTGTGATATCATTATATTATCTTGTTATCTTAATGCATCTATATACTTGGTAAAGGGTGGAAGGCTCGGCCTCTCGCCTAGTGTTTTGTTCCACTCTTGCCGCCCTAGTTTTCCGTCATATCGGTGTTATGTTCCCGGATTTTGCGTTCCTTACGCGGTTGGGTTATAATGGGAACCCCTTGATAGTTCGCCTTGATTAAAGCCTGTCCAGCAATGCCCAACCTTGGTTTTACCATTTTCCACCCAGCCTCTTTTCCCTTGGGTTTCCGGGGCCCGAGGGTCATCTTATTTTAGCCCCCCCCCCCCCCCCGGGCCAGTGCTCCTCTGAGTGTTGGTCCAACCGAGTGATGTCCGGGGCTACCATGGGCAACTCTAGGCTGGCCTACCCGACATCTTGCTCATCCGGTGTGCCCTAAGAATGAGATATGTGCAACTCCTATTGGGATTTGTCAGCACATCTGGGTGGTGTTGCTGGTCTTGTTTTAACCTGTCGAAGTGTCTTGAAGAACCGAGGTACCGAGTCTTATCGGAACGTCTCGGGAGGAGGTCTATTCCTTTGTTGACCATGAGAGCTTGTCATGGGCTAAGTTGGGACTCCCCTGCAGGGATTTGAACTTTCGAAAGCCGTGCCCGCGGTTATGGGCAGATGAGAATTTGTTAATGTCCGATTGTAGATAACTTGAACCTTAACTTAATTAAAATGAATCAACTGAGTGTGTTACTGTGATGGCCTCTTCTCGGCGGAGTCCGGGAAGTGGACACGGTGTTGGAGTAATGCTTGCGCAGGTTGCCCTCTAGTTTCTCGCTCGCGCTTTGCCTCCTCTTCTCGATCTCTTTTGCGAACAGGATAGCCACCATATTTGCTAGTCGCTTGCTGCAGCTCCACATATTTACCTTGCCTTACCTATAAGCTTAAATAGTCTTGATCGCGAGGGTGCGAGATTGCTGAGTCCCTGTGGCTCACAAATTACTATTACACCAGATGCAGGGCCTGATGATTCCGCTCCAGGTGACACACTTGAGCTCCAGTGGGAGTTCGACGAGGACTCTCAACGATACTATGTTTCCTTTCCTGATGATCAGTAGTGGTGCCCAGTTGGGGGTGATCGGGACCGTGTCGCATGTTGGGTTATCTTTTATTTTGGCGCCGTAGTCGGGCCATGAGTGTTTGATTGATGTAATGTTATTTATGTACTTGATTGCCGTGGCGAGTGTAAGACAACTATGTATCCCCCCTTTATTATTTATAGTACATGGGATGTTGTGAAGATTTCCTAACTTGCGACATATGCCTTCAATGCGATTATGCCTCTAAGTCGTGCCTCGACACGTGGGAGATATAGTCGCATCGAGGGTGTTACATTGTGTGTGCATAGCAATGATGGGGGGTGCGGCCGCTCGGGCACACCATTAATATGGAGTAGTGGGATTTGTGGGAGAGAGGCGGGCAACGGTCAAACCGATGGCTCGCCTCTCGATGAGCCTGCGCACCAGACTGCTAGCATGCCTACCAAAGTTTCACACAGCTACTCGCACGTCTCCCAATGACACTGCACAATGAGCACACCTCTGTCAACTCACACACCTGCACACACGCCTCCCCATCTGCCTGCGCGGCGGACGCGTCCCGTCAACTCACGCCCGCTCGCACACCACATGTGTCGCGCGGCGGCACGTATATTGTTTTTCTATTTGGATGATTAATGATGTCGCTTTATTGCTTAACCGAAGCATGGCACGTATCCATTGTTGGTCTAACGCTCATGGTTCGAATAAATAATCCGTTTGGAATATTGGTTCCCAATTATTAATAATGTCCCATCTGTAATTAGATAAAGATTACATCAAAACTGGTCTCAAATTTGACAAAAAAAGTACAATGCCACTTTGTATTGGTGTCCATATGACAACAAGATAAGTTTCATGAACTTCAAATAAGTTTTGGATGTACTAGAATTCAAAAATCAAGATTCTCGATGTTTGAAATTTGTTGCACGGGGAGTAAACATGCACCTAGTGAGACACATGTGTTTTTGCAATCCATTTAGGTGCACTGTCACATGTGCATGTAGCTCAAATTTTATTTTTGCACATTATACCCGTAGAAAATAATTCAATCAATGTACTAAAATGTCTTAATGATATATGTGATTTTTTTGAAATTAAAACGTCCCTCCTTTGGTAACATGTATGTTCACCGCGGGATAATTAATTTAACATGCATGGTAGTTGTAGTAGGTTCGCGGTGTGTGTGTGTGTGGATGTGTGTGTCTGGAGGTGGCGGGTGGCTCCCAGTACACTATGCGTTGTGAGCCACTGTGTGGGGTGGCCGTTTTGTTAGGCAGGTCGGTGCCACATCAGAGTCGTGAACTCGTTATTTAAAACATTACACAACCCTATCATACATAAATGTTTTGGCCACATGCAGTCGATGGTTTTCCTACACGGCACTCGATACTCACGTGTGAAGCTTTTTGTGGGCCAACGAGGTCGTCGTATCACTTTGACGAACAGCCGACGGTGAGGTTAATTTGACCAGCAAGGTAGAATCTTTTTTGTTTGTGTTATGGTGGTATATAGTACGCGTCGAAGAGGTGGGAGGGGACTAGCATATATACTATACGTACGCGCCCGTGAACAAGTACACCTCACTCAGTGTCAGAACTTTTTGGTTTCCGAGGCACGTGCCACATCAAAACTGTGAAATTGGTTATTCAAACATCACACAACACCTTTTTGGGCCACATGCATATCCTAGCTAGGACACTCACGTGTGACTCTTACATATATGGGCCCACGAGGCCATCGTTGATGCATGCATGCATCACTTTGACCTACATCGGGAGAGGTTAATTAATTTCACTATCGATGAGGATTCTTTTGGGTTACATATATTACGGCAGGAGCATATAGTATGCGGTGAAGAGGGGGGAAGGGGACCATCATATGTAGTATGCTTGCTATGAACCTCACTTTGTGTGGGTTCATGGTTTACGGTTTTTGAGGCAGGTGGCACATCAAAGTTGTGCATTTTGGGTATTCAACATATATATGTTTGGCCCACATGCAAAGTGGTGGTGATTGTCCTCTCGCACCCACTTAAGCGGTTATCAGCGATATCGATGCTTTCCATTTGTGGGCCCGCTTGGTCTATCACTAATTTTTGCCTGACAATAAGAGAGGTTAATTTGACTTAGGAGAGGATTATTATTTTTGCTCTGGGATGACATGCATGATACACCCTGAGCACACACACATGCATGTGTATGCATGAATCCCTCCCATCGAGTCGAAGAGGCTAGTACAACGACACAACATGAACCGATGTCGCTCTGTGTGGGGAGCTAGTGTATGATTTTTGACACACATGCCACATCAATGTTGTGTATTCAAACATGCATGCACGCATGACCTCCATACATATGCATGTAGTGGTTTCCTTCGAACGGTACACTCCCTCATGTGGTTATCAGTGACAAGCCTATATATTCATGGGCCCACGTGAACATCCATTATCACCTGACCAACAAAAAGATAGGTTACCATGGTGGATTCTTCATTTGGTACGTGTTATCATAGTATAGGTCATGGTGAGATTCAGACCTAATTAAGTTTGAGCGCATATACTATGCACGCATGCATGAATCCCCGTCGTTGGCTTGAAGTATGGTGTAACAACATATGCATCGTCAACCTAACCCTCACTCAGTCTAGGAACTTCTAGTTCGAAATCATGGTGCCACATCAAAGTTGTTCCATTGTTACTCAAAAACAAAGCTCTCCATACATATGTTTGGGCCACACGTATGCGGTGGTTGTCTTCGGGGACTAGCTACTTGCGTGATTATTGGAGAGCTAGCCCATCTCTGAGGTCGCATGGACGGCCATCACTTTGACCAACAACAAGAGGGGGGTTGTACGACCAAGGTGGATTATTCTTGGTCCGTTTTACGATCCATCTTGGTGAGATATATGCCTCTCTGGCCCGTCGACTGAAAGTGTGTGCGTCGGGGGGGGGGGGGGGGGGTTGCTACTTCACACTTTGCTAGGTGAACCTCGGTTGGGGGGCATCCATTCATAGCATAGGATTCCCTTTGTGGAGACACGAGGGGGGAGTGGGGGCTGCTAGCTACTTCACACTTTGCTAGGTGAACCTCGGTTGGGGGGAGGGGGCATGCATTCATAGCTTAGGATTCCCTTCGTGCCGACATGAGAGGGGGGCTGCTAGCTACTTCACACTTTGTTACGTGAACCTCGGTCAGGGGGGCATGCATTCGTAGCTTAGGATTCCCTTCGTGCCGACACGAGGGAGGGGTGGCTGCTAGCTACTTCGCACTTTGTTAGGGTGAACCTTGATTGGGGGGGCATGCGTTCATAGCTTAGGATTCCCTTCGTGCCGACACAAGGGAGGGGGCTGCTAGCTACTTCGCACTTTGCTAGGTGAACCTCAGTTGGGGGGCATACGTTCATAGCTTAGGAATCCCTTTGTACCGACACGAGGGGGGCTGCTAGCTACTTCGCACTTTTCTAGGTGAACCTCGGTTGGGGGGGCATGCATTCATAGCATAGAATTCCCTTCGTGCCCACACGAGGGAGGGGGGCTGCTAGCTACTTCGCACTTTGCTAGGGTGAACCTCGGTTGGGGGGCATGCATTCATAGCTTAGGATTCCCTTCGTGCCGACACGAGGGAGGGGGGCTACTAGCTACTTCGCGCTTTGCTAGGGTGAACCTCGGTTCAGGGGGGCATGCATTGATAGCTTAGGATTCCCTTCGTGCCGACACGAGGGAGGGGGGAGGGGGCTGCTAGCTACTTCGCACTTTGCTAGGTGAATGAACCTCGGTTGGGGGGATCCATTCATAGCTTAGGATTCCCTTCATGCCGACACGAGGGAGGGGGGTTGCTAGCTACTTCGCACTTTGCTAGGGTGGACCTCGGTTGGGGGGAGGGGGCATGCATTCATAGCTTAGGATTCCCTTCGTGCCGACACGAGGGGGTGGGGGCAAGAAATACAGTGCTCTTTGCGAGAGAGGTGCCACATAGAAGTTGCATTTGGTATTTGAAAATCAAACCACCCTTTTGATACATAAATTTGGTCCACATGCAAGTGTGTTTGTGTTCTGACCCTCTCCCGGGTCATTTTCGCCAAATTTATGAACATTAGATAAGTCGAATGACGCAATAGACATGGTTCACTCAAACTAACCGTGTGCCACGCCGGTGCACCTGTCACGCACACATCATCATAGTATATTGGGCTCCACGAGGCTCCCCCTCTCAAAAATATCTTCCCGGCTCGAGAGTTTTTCTGTTTCATAACACACGGTTGTTATCTCCGGACCATGTGCGATGTTTCTTGTTCCCAATCCCGCCTGCATCCCTAGAAAATATCTGCCCGCCTCAAGGGTTTTTCTGTTTCATAACACACGGTTGTTATCTCCGGACCGTGTGTGATGCACTATCATCAAAATTTTCAATAGCCCGGCATTTCAATCCCGTGTTTGACTCCCGCGTAGTAAATTTTTCAGTACCCGCATCATTTCCTCAAACCCTCCCCCTCCACACACACACACACACACACACACACCAAAACCTCCTCAGGCATGCACGCACACACACACACACCCTCCCTCGCTCGAAACCCTAGCAAGGTCCCCGCGCCCACCGCCGCTGCCGCAAGCCCTCCATTGTCAACATCTGCCGGTTTTCCTATGCAGCTTACCCACTCATCTCCATACCCAGGCTGTCCTGGGTTTCTTAGATGACGCCTGCCAAATGCCCCCTCTCCAGAGATCCCCATCCCCATTCCCCACTCCATAGCATCACAGCCTAAGCCCGGCTACGCTTCCTGTGGAGCTCGAGGAGCGACTGGCCCAAAAGAGGTGTATAGCGGTCTCTTCGCCCCACTCCATTGCCGCAAGTGCTTGAGCTTCACGAAGTTGTTGTTCTTGGTGTTGTGCCTCGACATCTTGTGCATCTTGGTGTAGACGCGCGCGCTCTTCCTCTTCATGTTGGCGTTGTTGTTGCCGTTCTCGTGCTAGCGCAAAAGCCTGTTGGGTTTGACATTGTCGGTGCTCTTGAGAGTTGGTGTCGCGTAGAGGATTGAGGCTTTCTTGACGATCGTTGCGCGCGGCACGTCGAAGAGTGTTCGATGTCGGTGTACTTGAGCTGGAGAGGATGAAGCCGGAGTGTCGACTTGAGCGGCTCCGTCTAGATGAGGACGAAGTGGAAGAAGAACGGTTGAGCAACAAAGCACGAATCACGTCCATTCTTGCGTCGTTCTCTTGCTTGTGATCGTCGAGCTTGTGGTCGAAGTAGTCCCTTGTATGTTGCTCGAAGAGTCACAAGTCGGCAGCGAGGTTGTCGATGCGTTCACTCATTGCTTGTTGCTCTTGATGTAAAGCACGATGTGCACCAAAGAGGTGGCTCTTGGTGACGTAGGAGTTCATATTGTCGTCGTGCTCAATGAAGAGTGGGTTGGTAGAAGTACTTGGCCTATCCATCATTCCAAGAGAAAAATATGAGTGGTAGAAAGAGAAGAATGAATACCAAATGTACCTTGACCAAAGTTGAAAGTGGATCAATGATCACTCCAATGTGGACAAGGAAATAGCACAATTGGTACCAATTCTTGTCGGTTTCTCACACCTACACAAGTAAAAGCTTATGGTGGAGCTTGGTTAGGATGGTGGCACAAAATTTCATGCAATTGTAAGTGAGCTTCAATAATGTTGGAATAGATTCGCAAGATTGCAATGCAATAAGTAGACCAAGCAATATAAGGTACATGGAAACACACACGCAAAAAGATAAGCGGGGTCATGAAACCAAGGATGAACCAAAATGTGGAATCCACAAAAATGCTCTTGTTGCACAATACTAGAGAGACGCTAGCACGATTGTACAATAGGCGGATACAAATATTTGTGCACAACCTACTAAGCAAAAATGCAACGACTTCTATCCCAAGTATACTCTATGCAAGGTGTTTCTATGATAGGATCCAATATGATCTAATATGACAATCTTAATGTTGTATGATGCTATGGTTCTTGCTTAAAAGCTCTTGGCTTATCTTTCCCTTTTGCTTAAAAGCTTGTTTGGCTCTTTTTTTGAGCTCTTTTCTCATGCAATGCTTCACGAACCAAGATAGCAATTGTGTATGCGATGACAACCTTGTGACACAAGATATGATACCAAGATATACAACAATGATGTATGAATGCTATGGGAAGTATGATCACTAATGTGCACAAGTCTCGTTGCCGGCAATACTCACAGGCTAGTCTCGATGGGTAAGCGATGCAAAGGAGTAAGGCTATGATGGCTATCAATGTAATGGCAAGAGTGATATGTCTGATACCAAGATGAGGTTACCATTCTTACTTATGGTATGGTGTCAAAATGGTGGCATGAATACCAAGATGTAGTCGAGGTGGTCATTGTTGATGATGCGTCTGTGGCGAAGATGAGCGGCGGTGATGTTGATGTCGAACTGTAGCTAGATAGCCGAAACACAAAAGGACACATAACCGCAACTCAAATTCTCAAAGCTTGAAGTGGCAACACTCCTCGGAGTGCGAAATGGGTAAGCAATGGTGGTGGTATGCAGGAGTGGTGATGGTGTATAGGTGGTGGTGGCGTATGCGGAAATGTGGGGCGGTGGTGCTGACTAAACTGGAAAAAATTCAGTTTCGTCAGTGATTGTCGGACGTCCGGGCAGGGCCGATCGTCGGACGTCCGGTGGGGGTCGGACGTCCGGTGCCTGGGCGATTTTCGGGCACGTGAAGAACATCACGTGTACTAGGTGGAGAGGTCGAAATTCGTCGAATCTGGGCGATTTCGTGGATGGAAAGGGTGGAGACAAGGGGGAAAAGCTAGATCCACTCAAGGCAAAGCAAATCCACGGACCAAATCCAACAAAATTTCAACACACTAACAAATCACAAAAAAATTGGGGCTATTTTTGTGGGGAATTTTCGAATTAGGGACAAAATCAACAAAAACTAGGCTAGCAACACAACGGGGAGGCTCCTAAACCGTGATCGACGTGGCTCTAGATACCAAGATGATGTAGGGTAGAACCCTATCTGGCTGATCCTTCACGAAAGGAGTGGATCCCGCGAAGAACACGAAGAACACGAGGAGGAAAATGAGGTAAAACACGAGAGAAACACTAAACCAACAAGAAATAGTCACACATGTGCTAGATCCTTGAGTACATAAGAGAACACACAATCCGCGACAACTAAGGACGATACAAAGGTAGCCGGTCTTATCCCAAGGAGGTCTTGAGGTTCTTCCCGTAAAGGGGTCTTGAATCTGCATGGGGGATCTTCTCCGAGGAGGCGCTATATCCGAGGAGAAGGTAACCAAGTGGATGAGCAAAGTTCTCACACAAAAAATGAGCTAAACCATTTCTAACCCTAACTAGGAGGAGGGAGATGTCTATTTATAGTCTTAGTGTAAAAGAGGGGCGAAGTGGAGGAATCATGAGCTTCGGCCCGAAACTGGACACACCCAGAGTCCGGACGTACGTGAGGCGTCGGTCGTCCAGAGGCTCGCGGGTGGCCGGACGTCCGTAGATCTTCGGATGTCCGTGATTCAGGTTCTGTCGCCATAGCATCGGACGTCCGTAGGCGTCCAGTCGTCCGGTCGCCAGTCGTCCAGTATTCCTTGGATTTCCGTAGATTCAGCTCGGGTGTAGGTATGTCGGTCGTCCATAGGCGCTTGGTCGTCCGGAGCCTGGGAGGTGTCGGACGTCCGGTCCAGTTCGGATGTCCGGCCGCTGTAGTATGCGCTGGCCTGGTATCCTTTGGCTGGTGTGGCCCTCAGGGGCCGGACGTGCGGGGCGGACCGGTCCTCCGGGGCTTGTAGCTTCTTCCGCATCTCTTCTTTTTATCCAATGAACTTGGCGTCTTCACTGTCTTGCCTGTTGAGTGTAGTAGGTCCGTGGCTTTCCTCCAAGCACCTGATCACACATAGGGTTTCCGCTTGAGGTAGTAGCCATTTCTCATGCATGGAAAGTGGTAGTTTGGAGAGGAGTGAGTTCACCTTATCTTCGATTGCCTTCGCTCGGGCTCTTGTCATTGGTCCAAGTGGTGTCGTAGGAGATGTAGGTGGGTCCATGGGGATGACCCTGGGATGCGCCGCATCATTAGCCGTGTGCGGTGCCCCATCCACAGTTTTCCACCTCGTTCATATTGTCGTAGTGCTTAGGTGAAGCCTTGCGTCGGCAACTTCATCATCACCATCCACACGTCATCATGCTGACGAAACTCTCCCTCGGCCTCAGCTGGATCTAGAGTTCCAGGGACGTCACCGAGTTGAGCGTGTGCTGATAGCGGATGTGCCATGTGTTTGGTATTTTATCGGTTTGATCGCGAAGACATTCGATTACATCAACCGCATTACTCAACGCTTCCGCTTTCGGTCTATGAGGGTATGTAGACACACTCTCCCATCTCGTTGCTATGCATCTCCTCGATAGATCTTGCATGATCGTAGGAAAATTTTGAAATACTGTGTTCCCCAAAGTTGTGGGATCCCTTCCCGCCTAACATTTGGGAAGAGGACCAAGGCCACTATAAATAGGGCTTAGCTACCACCGTAGAAGATGGGGAGAGGATCCAGACCATCCTCACACCCACCAGCTCGTTGAGCTCAAGAACACCTCACCTCCTGAGGCTGTTCATCCATTGTACTAATTATTCCTCAGCCCCTCGAGGCAATCCACCACAAAGCTGGAGTAGGGTATTACACCGCAAGGTAGCCCAAACCAGGATAAATCTCTGTATCTCTCGTTCTTTGGGTTCGTCGAGCTAGGCCGTGGGATCGTTAGCGAGCGAGCTAGGGAGAGAGTGTTCTTCATAAGCACCCCCAGTGTTCGAACCTCTCAAGTGTCTGCGGAACCCATAATCCAACAATCGCGATGGTTGTTATCCTATATATGGCACTCACTCACGCGGTTATCGGCGATGCTTCCATCTGTCGGCCCACTTGGTCCATCACTTTCACCGACAGTGCGAGAGAGGTTAACTAATTTGACTTAGGAGGGGATTAATTTTTTGTTAGTGATGTAGGGTAGGAACCCTAATCAGCCGATCTTTCATGAAAGGAGCGGATCCCGCGATGAACATGAAGAACACGAGGAGGGAAACGAGGGGAAAACACAAGGGGGACACAAGAGAACACTCAAACCAACAAGTATGCTCACACATGCGCTAGATCCATGAACACAAAGGAAGATACAAGATCCAAAGTCAACAATCGACGATACAAGAGGCAACCGGTCTTCTCCATGAGGAGGTCTTGATGTTCTTCTCCGCAAGGAGGTCTTGAATCCAAAGGGATCTTCTCCGAAGAGGGGCCACGGTCTCTCTCGTGGAGTAGATCCGATGTGGATGAGCAATGCTCTATCTCTAAATATGAGCTAAACCAATGCTAACCCTAACTAGGAGAAGGTGGAGGAGTGTATATAGTCTAGGTCCAGGAAGGGGTAAGTGGGAGAGGGATACATGGGCCTCGAGCCCGAACACTATGCGCAGACATGTACCGGACATTTGCTGAGGACCGGTCGTCCGGTGGCTCACGGGCGGCCGGACGTCCAGTAGACGTCGGACGTCCGCTCGATCTGGCTCGGACGCTGGAGTGCCGGATTTCCAGAGGTGGCCGGTCGTCCGGTCGTCAGTCGTCCGCTGGCGTTGGACGTCCTCTCATTTGGCTCGGGTGCGGGATCGCCGGTCGTCCGGTGGGTCTTCAGGCGCCGGACGTCCGGACCCGACCGGTCGTCCGGTGGCTGGAGCTTCTTCCGCAGCTCTTCTTCTTGTTCCTCATGCTTGGTGTCCTCGCCTTCTTGTCCATGGACTTCCTCTTGGTTCCTGGTCATGCATAGCACACATGTTGGAGGTAGTAGCCATGTCTCACATGTAGAAAGTGAAAGTTCGGTGAGGAGCGAGTTCACTTTGTGTCCAATGGCGTATGTTCGAGGTCTCGTCATATGTCCTCTTGGGGCTTGGAGAAGAGTCGGAGTGTACATGGGAATGAACGTGGGATGCTCCGTATCATCTCCCCCCCCCTTGGGAAAGATCCGACCTCGGATCGTGATCCTCATCACCATGGAAATTGTAGTCGTGGACGGACTTGTAGTTGGATGGAGTGGAAGACGTTGCGCAATCCAAGTACTCGAAGGTGTCGCCAGAGTGGTATACATGCAAAAAGAGCAAACACAAACGACACTCGGAAATACAATGGTTAGTTCACACAAAGTGTCCATCATGTAAGAATGAGTTCGTTCAGCAAGATTGTGTGAGACAAAGCACATGAAGCTTAGCAAGATGATATGGAATGAGATGTAAATCATGCATGGGAGCAAAAGAATTCATTATGGGCACAAATGTGTTGTGAATATGATCAATGCAACCTCGGTGCAAAATGATGTCGTAGTGAGATGGTTTATCAATAGCATGAATATGGCAATGGATGCTCAATATGATTATGTTATCATGAAATTGATGGTAGGCAATATGATCATGATGTATGAAGATGCCATCAAGAAATATCACAAAAATTTTGCTAAGGAAATGCACAAGCTCATATATCATGGATGACATGGGGATACAAGATGCAACAAGGCAATCATAATGTGAGTCAATCCATGCATAAGATGCAAATTTGTCATGTGTACAATATGTCCATCAAGCATGAGATGTCTGAGCACAATCAACAAATATGGAGGTGTTGGTGTACCAATGCTCGATGTCGTGGCATGAGTGAAGGTTCGATGTTGCATCCAATAAGTTCGAGCGCTCCTCAACTTGAAGGTCCATAGAGCCAATCTCCCATGTAACTCCTCAGTTCGCGAGATGTATCATGTTGAAAACAAAAGGAGACAACAATGAAAGAGTGACCCATCCAATATGCATATTTGAGGATGACTCAAAGGGAAGGAGGTCACCTTTAGGAGATTCTCGCAAATGTTGGTGTTGCACATCGTGTATGCCTTCACATGACCAAATTGTCTCATGACAGCATCGCCTCGTGAATCCTTCAAAATGAAAGAACATGACAAACACTCGGAAAAACAAATGAGGTTAGCGGAGATGCAAAACCTATCATTCGTGTGGTAAAATACCCAACAAGTGGATGACGTGCTCATCATAAGAAAGGACAAGGGTGCATTTCATAGTATGGAGGCAGATGATGCGAGAACAACCAAATACAATAGGCTCAAGTAAACAAGCATGCATCACATGTAGTATGTCCAAGTCTCCAAGATCAATAAACATAGATGCAACAATTGGAGGCAAGCAACAATGAACAAGATGTATCATGTGAGGGGCACGAGCATATATGTCATCAACCCAAAAAAGCGAGTAAGAGTGGAACATGGGTGATGCGGCAAAGCAAGTAATCATAGTGATCATGTCAAGCAAGCTAGTAGTGCGAAGATGCAATGTACTAGAAGGAATCATGGCAAGCATGTCATGGTTGCAAATAGTGTGCATGAATAATTCACATGACATAGCACAAGCATGAAAGGAGGATATTAGCAAAATAGCATGACGCACATGATAAACATGGCAATAGCAACAAGGATCTCCACCAAGCATGCAAATACACATAGGAGTAGCATAATGGTGAATCATGGGTAGATGCAAGGAAGGTTCACAATTGCATGGCAAAGGCATAGAAGCAAGCATAGCATGCAAAGTGAACACGGTAAAATGAGCAAGAAGTGATAAGCGGTATATAGTCCATAGCCGTGTGAGATCCAAGTGAGAGAGATGCGCGTAGTCGTTGAGCGAAGAGAGTGGTGGGAAGGATAGTTTACGGGATCCCAAGTCATCTTTGCTCTCAAGATCTCGTTTCGTCAACTCTTGGGATTGAGAGGTTGACGAGTATACGTGAGTACCTACACAAAACAAAGACAAAGGGAAAATTGTGCGTTCGTGGTAGATGTACACATCATCCATCATGATGCGCACGTGCTTGTGTTGGTTAGCACAAAATATCCAATGCTCAAATAAATGATATGCGTGATATAGAAACATGTCATCCATCATGATAGGTTTGTTGTTATGTATAGCATAATGGAGACTCAAATTGTGTAATGCATCACAAGAAATATATAGAGCATTGTTATTCATGGAATGCATACGGTGCAAGCAATCATGGCAAACATGCAAAGTTTGGAATGCATCAAAATATCCTAATATGTATGAGGAAACTCTGGGGGTCTCCTCATGATCATTAGTGGAAACATCACAGGGAGAATATTGACAACATCCAAAAAAATGCATATTTGGAACATTGTGATCATGGCATGGCATAGTAGATGAATTGTGCAAATTATGTAAAGGAAGCATGGCAATATCATCACATGAAAATTAAAAGAAAATGACCATCATCTCGTCATCTATGCCATGAGTGCAAATGGGATTTATTTTAATGGGGCATGCATAGTTACTATGTTGAGATTGAAATGATGCAATATGAGAGATCTCACTCATAGCATATGACAAGTTTAATGGATTTTCAAACATGATGTGACCAAAAGAATTTTGACATGATATCCTATGGAGCATAACATCACAACTAGGCAACTCGACATGCTCGTCATCATATTCATCATAAATAGGTAAGTCATGACATGAGGAAGTCGCACTAGCGGGACAAGAGAAGCACCATCACATATGTTACCTTTGGATTATCGCTCATGTGTTGTAGGTGAGGTGTCGAAGACCAAGTCATGGTCATCTTCATCTTGATGGAACCATGTGGGGGTGCATCTTCTTCCACCATGGCCATCGTCATCTCCATTGGAGGTATGGACTCGTCGAGGATAAGAATGTCGTCATGTAGGAGACCTAGCACCGAAGAAGAAAACACACTAGGAGTAGAGGTTAAGTCATTAGAAATCAAAGTGGCCTCACATGTCGTCTCAACTACCCACTCACTAAGTGTTGTGGCTCACTCACTCCCGGTATGATGCTCTCACACATATGGTTGGTGGAGTCACTCAAATGGCTCTCAACCTCACATAGGATGTGTGGCATGCTCTCAAGTGTGGGGCTTGTGGTGGTCACACTCATCCTCTCATAGGAAATGCACTCAATGTCATATAAGGTGGAGTCACTCATCTCACTCATGGGGTGATGGCTCTTCTCACATGGCAATTGGGGCATCTCGTCACATGTCGGTGTCGGAGAGATGGTGGTGCAAATGTCTCCATGCTCAATCATGTCGTGGTCGTAGCCGTGGATGAAGGCCGAAGTTGGCACATCATCACTCTCCTCTAAGACAAAAGGTAAGGTCTCATGTGCGGTCTCCTAACTTGACTTGGAGTATGAGTCCAATATGAGTGCCGTCTTCATGTTGTTGAAGAGGTTTGTGCGTGTCGCCGTGGTCGATGGGGATGGCCCTTGCTCGACCTTCTTGTCGCCGTCTTGTTGTAGGAGGCCCATATGATGTGGCACCTCATAGCTCGTCTCCATGACAGAAGGGAATTTCCCGTGCTCGGCCATCTTCCTTGAGGGGCTTCCGAAGATGGAAGTGTCGCCCTCGCTCATAGGTGGTCGCCTTGTAGTTGAAGATGTCGATGTAGGCGAACTCATGGGGAGTAGGCGAAGATGCCGTACGTCCAAAGGCGAAGATGCCTTGATAGCACTTGGCAAAGATGCCGAAGTGGTTGGTGTAGCCGTAGCTCCGTCTTGGTGGTGCTCGTCTCGCGGTCTTCTCTTTTGCTCTTGAAGCTTGGCGTGAAGTAGTGCTTGTTGGGACTTGTGCATTTGCGCTTGGTGAGCATCGTCATGATGCTGTTGGTGTTGTCGCACTTGAGCTCGTAGTAGATGTCATTCGTTGTCGTCATGCACACATTGCTTGGAGGTGACTTTCCCTTCATGACGAGGTGGATCACAAACGCGATAGTCGTCGCTATGGCGATGTGGACATGGACGACTTGCACTTGCATCAATTTTGCACTCCGAAGACTTGTGATTTGAACGTCGCCGCCTTGAGGATGATGAAGGGGAAGTAGACTTGATCAGGGCCCGAATCTCCTCCATCCTTGCATCTTGCTCCTCCTTTTGTGCGGAAAGCTTGTTGTCGATGTAGTCCCTTTTCCTTGCTTCGGAGTGATGAATGTCGATGGAGAGGTTCTCGATGCGCTCTCGCAATCTTGACTGTGCGCCTTGCAATTGTCATTGTAGATCGAAGATTGACGCTTTGGTGTTGTATTTGTTCACGTCTTCGTTGTTGTGGAAGACCAAAGATGAAATGCCTTGCCTATCCATCACAATAATCGAGCAAATATGAGTGGAGAAAGGAGAAGAACTATACCAATGTACCTTGACCGATGTTGAAGATGGATCAATGATCACTCAATCATGTAACAAGGAAATAGCACAATTGGTACCAATTCTTGTTGGTTTCTCACACCTACACAAATAAGGCTTATTGTGGAGCTCGGTGAGGATAGTGGCACAAAAAATTAATGCAAAATGTTAGCAAGAGTCAATAATGTTGAAAGAGATTCACAAATTTGCCAGTGAAATAAGTAGACCAATAGCAATGTGTGGTACACGGAAACACACACACGGATAGATAAATGGGGCCGTGCAACCAAGGAATGAGCACAAAATGTGGAATTCACGGAAAACGCTCGTGTTGCACTAATCAAGAGAGACGCTAGCAAGATTGATCTAGAAGCGGATACGACACTTGTGCACAACCTATAAGATGCAAAATGTATCGACTTTCTATCCCAAGTATGCTATATATTTATGATGTTCTAGTGGTATGATCCAAGATGATCGGATATGACAATCTTATATGCAATGTGGTATGATGCTATGGCACTTGCTTACAAGCTTCTTTGCTCTCTCTTTTTCTTTGCTTAAAAGCTTATTCTTTTTTTGGCCACTTTGGCACAATGCGCAAACCAAGATAGCAATTGTATATATGCGGGAACAAATTTGTGGCACAAAGGATGATATGGTACCAAGAAGATACCTATATGGTATGGTATGTATGCAATGTATGGGTGGATCACTAATGTGCACAAGTAACCTTGCCGGAAATACTCAAAGGCTAGTCTCGATAGGCAAGTGACGCAAAATGGGCTACGGGTTATCAATGCAATGGCAAGGGAATATACAATGGAGGGATACCACGATACCATGATTATATGGAGGTTACCGTCCTTGGCGATGATGAGTGGCGGTGATTGATGACACACAAGTATAGGGGATCTATCGTAGTCCTTTCGATAAGTAAGAGTGTCAAACCCAACGAGGAGCAGAAGGAAATGATAAGCGGTTTTTAGCAAGGTATTCTCTGCAAGTACTGAAATAAGTGGTAATAGATAGTTTTGTGATAAGATAATTTGTAACGAGCAACAAGTAACAAAAGTAACTAAAGTGCAGCAAGGTGGCCCAATCCTTTTTGTAGCAAAGGACAAGCCTGGACAAACTCTTATATAAGGGAAAGCGCTCCCGAGGACACATGGGAATATCGTCAAGCTAGTTTTCATCACATTCATATGATTCGCGTTCGGTACTTTAATAATTTGACATGTGGGTGGACCGGTGCTTGGGTGCTGTTCTTACTTGAACAAGCATCCCACTTTTGATTAACCTCTATTGCAAGCATCCGCAACTACAACAAAAGTATTAAGGTAAACCTAACCATAGCATGAAACATATGGATCCAAATCAGCCCCTTACGAAGCAATGCATAAACTAGGGTTTAAGCTTCTGTCACTCTAGCAACCCATCATGTACTTATTACTTCCCAATACCTTCCTCTAGGCCCAAATAATGGTGACGTGTTATGTAGTCGACGTTCACATAACACCACTAGAGGCTAGAGAACATACATCTCATCAAAATATCGAACGGATACCAAATTCACATGACTACTAATAGCAAGACTTCTCCCTTGTCCTCAGGAACAAACGTAACTACTCACAAAGCATATTCATGTTCATAATCAGAGGGATAATAATATGCATAAAGGATCTGAACATATGATCTTCCACCAATTAAACCAACTAGCATCAACTACAAGGAGTAGTTAACACTACTGGCAACCTACTAGCACCAATCCCGGACTTGGAGACAAGAATTGGATACAAGAGATGAACTAGGGTTTTGAGATGAGATGGTGCTGATGAAGATGTTGATGGAGATTGCCCTCTCCCGATGAGAGGACTGTTGGTGATGACGATGGCGATGATTTCCCCCTCCGGGAGAGAAGTTTCCCCGGCAGAACAGCTCTGCCGGAGCCCTAGATTGGTTCTGCCAAGGTTCCACCTCGTGGCGGTGGAGTTTCGTCCCGAAAGGTTGCTTCTCATTTTTTTTCTCCATGAAAGACTTCGTATAGCAGAAGATGGTCATCGGAGAGCCACCAGGGGGCCCACGAGGTACGGGCGCGCCCTAGGGGCCCCCCCACCCTCGTGGACAGGGTGTGGGCCCCCTAGTCTTCATCTTTGGCAAGGATTTTTCATTATTTATTATAAGGTATTCCGTGGACTTTCAGGACTTTTGGAGTTGTGCAGAATAGGTCTCTAATATTCGCTCCTTTTCCAGCCCAGAATTCCAGCTGCCGGCATTCTCCTTCCTTATGTAAACCTTATAAAATAAGAGAGAATAGCCATAAGTATTATGACATAATGTGAAATAACAGCCCATAATGCAATAAATATCGATATAAAAGCATGATGCAAAATGGACGTATCAACTCCCCCAAGCTTTTATATCGATATGATCTCTTGTTTCTTCTTATTCTTTTTCTCTTTTCTTTTATTCACCCAAGATCATAGAAAGAAAATCAAGCCCTTGACTCAACACTAATCTTTATTATATAGCTCACGGACTCGATTACATAGAGAGATCGTAAGGCAAAACTCAAAACTAGATCATGCCATAAACTTTATTCTACTAGATCAAAATACTACTAATAGGATCGAACTAAGGAAAATGGTAAAGATAGGAGTTGTGATTGTGATACGATACCGGGGCACCTCCCCCAAGCTTGGCTGTTGCCAAGGGGAGTGCCCATACCCATGTGATTATATCTCCTTGGTTGGTGAAGAAGGTGGAGGTGTTGTTGATGATGCGGGCTTGTCATCCATCTTCCAAGGCATGGGTTCACCATCATAGAAGGATGATCGAGTCTCCGGAATCCTTGAATCTGCAGCCAAACTCATTCTTTTGAATCTATATTCATACTCACAGTTTTGGTTTTGCAGGTCATAGATTTGGGCTTGGAGGTGCTCGATCTTCTCATGTAGCTTGAAGATGGCCTCCTTGGTGTTCTTGGGATCCGGCTTGTAGTTGTTAGTGAACTCTGCGAGCATCGTGTGGCTAGCGTTGATCCCACGCTCCACCATCCCCTGGCACTTGAAAACTTGTTGCTCCATTGCTTCGAACCTCGTGTCCACGCTTCCGGCTCCCTTTGGTCCCTCAACATCGCGGATGTGCAGCAACACATCACGCATCTCAATGGTTTGAGGGTGTCGCAGCACCTCTGCGAGGTAAGGGTTGATGACCTTCTCGAAGAACTTGTCCTTGGAAGCACTTTGGGAAGTCATGATCATCTAGATCTGTCAGAAAAACAGCTCGAAAGAAGAACAGAGAATATTTGCGTGATACGGAGTCAAAACCTTCAGGAGAATATATAGTGATTTTTTACCGACCAAAATACGTATCGTGCAGGAAAACGGAGTCCGGAAGGCACACGAGGTGCTCACGAGGTAGGGGGCGCGCCCAGGGGGTTAGGGCGCGCCCTCCACCCTCGTGGGTCCCTCATGTCCTTCTCGGACTGCTACTTAATTTTCTATTTTTCTAAATATTCCAAAACGGAGAAATAGTGCCTTAAAAATTGTTTTGGAGTCGGTTTACTTACCGTACCACATACCTATTCCTTTTCGGAGTCTGAAACGTATTGGAAAGTGTTCCTTATGTATTCCTCCGGGGTTACGGTTTCAATAATATTGGTTTCAATATTTATTGGATTACCTGAGATATAGTGTTTAATTCTCTGACCGTTTACCACCTTCAGATTTGTGCCTTCGAAGTTGTTGATTTTTTTGGCACCGGAATGATAGACCTCCTCGATAACATAGGGGCCTTCCCATTTAGAGAGAAGTTTTCCTGCAAAAAATCTTAAACGAGAGTTTTATAGCAATACATAATCACCTACATTAAACTCACGCTTTTGTATCCTTTTGTCTTGCCATCTTTTAACCTTTTCTTTAAACAACTTGGCATTTTCATAAGCTTGGGTTCTCCATTCATCAAGTGAGCTAATATCAAATAACCTCTTTTCACCGGCAAGTTTGAAATCATAGTTGAGCTCTTTAATAGCCCAATATGCCTTATGTTCTAGTTCGAGAGGTAAGTGACATGCTTTTCCATATACCATTTTATACGGAGACATACCCATAGGATTTTTATATGCAGTTCTATAGGCCCATAATGCATCATCAAGTTTCTTGGACCAATTCTTTCTAGACCTATTGACAATCTTTTGCAAATTTAATTTGAGTTCTCTATTACTCAATTCTACTTGACCACTAGACTGTGGGTGATACAGAGATGCAATTCTATGATTGATGACATATTTAGCAAGCATTTTACGGAAAGCACCATGAATAAAATGTGAACCACCATCAGTCATTAAATATCTAGGGACTCCAAACCTCGGAAAAATAACTTCTTTAAGCATTTTAATAGAAGTGTTATGATCAGCACTACTAGTTGGAATAGCTTCTACCCACTTAGTAACGTAATCAACAGCAACTAAAATATGTGTATATCCATTAGAGGCAGGAAAAGGTCCCATATAATCAAAGCCCCAAACATCAAACGGTTCAATAACAAGTGAATAATTCATAGGCATTTCTTGACGTCTACTAATATTACCAATTCTTTGACATTCATCACAAGATAGGACAAACTTACGGGCATCCTTGAAGAGAGTAGGCCAATAAAAACCGGATTGCAATACCTTATGTGCAGTTCTATCTACCGTGTGGTGTCCTCCATAAGTTTCGGAGTGGCACTTGCGTAGGATCTGTTTCTGTTCATGCTCAGGTACACAACGTCTAATAACACCATCTACTCCTTCTTTATAAAGATGTGGGTCATCCCAAAAGTAATGTCTCAAATCATAGAAGAACTTTTTCTTTTGTTGGTATGTGAAGCTAGGTGGTATGAATTTAGCAACAATGTAATTAGCATAATTAGCATACCAAGGAGTACTATGAGAAGTACTTATGACATTTAATTGTTCATCAGGAAAGCTATCATCAATAGGTAGTGGATCATCAAGAACATTCTTTAACCTAAATAAGTTGTCTGCAACGGGGTTCTCAGCTCCTCTTCTATCAACAATATGCAAATCAAATTCTTGTAGCAAGAGAACCCATCTAATAAGTCTAGGTTTAGCATCTTTCTTCTCCATAAGATATTTAATAGCAGCATGATCAGTGTGGATAGTTACTTTAGAATCAACAATATAAGGTCTGAACTTATCACAAGAAAATACAACTACTAAAAGTTCTTTTTTCAGTAGTAGCATAATTACTTTGAGCATTGTCTAGAGTCTTACTAGCATAATGGATAACATTTAATTTCTTATCAACTCTTTGCCCTAGAACAGCACCTACAGCACAATCGCTAGCATCACACATAATTTCAAAGGGTAAAGTCCAATCAGGTGGCTGAACAATAGGTGCAGAAACTAATGCTTTCTTAAGTATTTCAAATGCTTCTACACAATCATCATCAAAGACAAATGGTATATCTTTTTGTAATAAATTAGTCAGAGGCCGAGAAATTTTTGAGAAGTCCTTAATGAACCTCCTATAAAATCCGGCGTGACCAAGGAAACTTCTTATACCTTTGATGTCCTTGGGACACAGTATCTTTTCAATAGCATCAACCTTGGCTTTGTCAACTTCAATACCTCTTTCAGAAACTTTATGCCCCAAGACAATACCTTCATTAACCATAAAGTGGCACTTTTCCCAATTCAAGACAGATTAGTTTCTTCACATCCCTGCAAAATCGATCAAGATTGCTCAAGCAATCATCAAAAGAAGATCCATAGACGGAAAAGTCATCCATGAAAACCTCACAAATCTTTTCACAGAAGTCAGAGAATATAGCCATCATGCATCTTCGAAAGGTAGCAGGTGCATTACATAAACCAAAAGGCATATGTCTATAAGCAAAAGTACCAAAAGGGCATGTAAAAGTAGTCTTTGATTGATCTTTGGCCGACACAGGTATTTGAGAGAAACTAGAATAACCATCTAGAAAGCAGTAGTGTGTATGTTTGCATAATCTTTCTAGCATTTGATTGATAAAAGGTAAGGGGTAATGATCTTTCTTAGTAGCCTTATTTAATTTGCGGAAATCAATTACCATCCTATAACCTGTAATAATTCCTTGTGGAATCAATTCATCTTTATCATTAGGAACAACAGTAATAACTCCCTTCTTAGGGACACAATGAACATGACTTACCCACTGACTATCAGCAACGGGATAAATTATACCTGCCTCCAGAAGCTTTAGTATTTCTTTTCTTACCACTTCTTTCATTTTAGGATTCAGACGTCGTTGAGGATCACAAACTGGTTTGGCATCTGCTTCCAAATATATTTTATGTTGACATAGAGTGGGACTAATGCCCTTAAGATCATCAAGAGTATATCCAATAGCAGCACGGTGCTTCTTCAGAGTTTTCAATAATCTTTCTTCTTCATGCTCTAAAAGGTTAGCACTAATAATAACAGGATATATCTTCTTTTCATCAAGATAAGCATATTTAAGATTACCAGGCAACGGTTTAAGCTCAAACACGGGATCACCCTTAGGTGGAGGGGGATCCCCTAGGATTTCAACAGGCAAATTGTGTTTCAGAATAGGTTCATGTTTAAAGAATACTTCATCTATTTCCCTTCTTTCATTCATAAACATATCATTCTCATGGTCTAGCAAATATTGTTCTAAAGGATCACTAGGAGGTACGACAATAGAAGCAAGACCAATAATTTCATCCTTACTAGAAAATTCTTCTTCACGGTGTTGTTTACTAAATTTAGAGAAATTAAACCCATGAGTCATATCATCTAAGCCGACAGTAACAACATCCCTTGTACAATCTATGGTAGCATTAACAGTATTCAAGAAGGGTCTACCAAATATAATGGGACAAAAGCTATCTTGTGGGGAACCAAGAACAAGAAAATCAGCAGGATATTTAGTTTTCCCACACAAGACTTCAACATCTCTAACAATTCCCATTGGTGAAATAGTATCTCTATTAGCAACTTTAATAGTGACATCAATTTCTTCTAACTCAACAGGTGCAATGTCATGCATAATTTCATTGTATAAGTCAATAGGTATTGCACTAGCACTAGCACCCATATCACATAAGCCATGATAGCACTACCACAGGTCTAGGTTTATCTATATCACAGGGTTTAGCAATTCTAGCAGTTCCATTATAGAATTAAATAACATGCCCATCTATATTATCAAACAAGAGATCTTTAACAATAGCAATATTAGGTTCAACTTTAACTTGCTCAGGAGGTGTATATGTTTTAATATTGCTTTTACGGACCACAGTTGAAGCTTTAACATGATCCTTTATCCTAACAGGGAAAGGTGGTTTCTCAACGTAACAAGTAGGAACAATAGGATCATTATAAGTGACAGTTTTTTCTTCAACTTTAATTGGTGTAGCTACTTTTACTTCTATGGGAGGATGATATTTAAACCACTTCTCCTTGGGGAGATCAACATAAGTAGCAAAAGATTCACAGAAAGAAGCCACTATCTCAGAATCAAGTCCATATTTAGTGATAAACTTATGGAAAATATCGGTACCCATAAAAGATTTAACACAATCAAACTTAGGTGTCATACCTGACTCCTTACCTTCATCGAGATCCCAATCTTCAGAGTTGCATTTAATTCTATCCAATAAACCCCATCTAAATCCAATAGTCTTCATCATAAAAGAGCCAGCACAAGAAGTATCGAGCATGGTGCGATTATTTTCAGAAAGCCCAACATAAAAATTTTGAAGAATTATTTCTCTTGGGAGATCATGATTGGGGCATGAATATAACATTGATTTAAGCCTCCCCCAATCTTGAGCGATGCTTTCTCCTTCGCGAGGCCAAAAATTATATATATAATTGCGGTCACGATGAACAAGATGCATAGGGTAATACTTTTGATGAAATTCCAATTTCAATCTTCTATAGTTCCATGATCTCGTATCATCACATAGCCTATACCATGTCAATGCGTCTCCCTTCAAAGATGAAGGGAAGACCTTCT
The DNA here is from genome assembly GCF_018294505.1 of Triticum aestivum. Taxonomy (NCBI): domain Eukaryota; kingdom Viridiplantae; phylum Streptophyta; class Magnoliopsida; order Poales; family Poaceae; genus Triticum; species Triticum aestivum. The sequence goes on along the minus strand of NC_057809.1, from coordinate 268,889,762 downwards.
TCTTAGCAACATCATCGGGTATACCTGCAAGCTTAAATAATCCGCAAACTTCATCCACATATATTAGGTGTTCATCAGGATGCTTTGTTCCATCTCCTGTAAAAGTATTAGCTAGCAGTTTTTCTATCATACCCAAAGGATACTCATAAGGAATTTCATTTTCAATAGGTTCAGTAGGTTGAGGAGCAACTCTTTGCTCTACTGGTCGGGATGAAGATACCCCGAACAAGCCCGTCAGAGGATTACTTTCCATAGTAACAAGTGAAAGTAAATTTCAGCACACTATATAAATTTTTCCTTACCAAATTCCACCTACCAAATGCGCTTCACTCCCCGGCAACGGCGCAAGAAAAGAGTCTTGGTGACCCACAAGTATAGGGGATCTACCGTAGTCCTTTCGATAAGTAAGAGTGTCGAACCCAACGAGGAGCAGAACGAAATGATAAGCGGTTTTCAGCAAGGTATTCTCTGCAAGTACTGAAATAAGTGGTAACAGATAGTTTTGTGATAAGATAATTTGTAACGAGCAACAAGTAACAAAAGTAAATAAAGTGCAGCAAGGTGGCCCAATCCTTTTTGTAGCAAAGGACAAGCCTGGACAAACTCTTATATAAGGAAAAGCACTCCCGAGGACACATGGGAATATCGTCAAGCTAGTTTTCATCACGTTCATATGATTCTCGTTTGGTACTTTAATAATTTGATATATGGGTGGACCGGTGCTTGGGTGGTGTTCTTACTTGAACAAGCATCCCACTTATGATTAACCTCTATTGCAAGAATCCTCAACTACAACAAAAGTATTAAGGTAAACCTAACCATAGCATGAAACATATGGATCCAAATCAACCCCTTACGAAGCAACGCATAAACTAGGGTTTAAGCTTCTGTCACTCTATCAACCCATCATCTACTTATTACTTCCCAATGCCTTCCTCTAGGACCAAATAATGGTGAAGTGTTATGTAGTCGACGTTCACATAACACCACTAGAGGCTAGACAACATACATCTCATCAAAATATCGAACGAATACCAAATTCACATGACTACTAATAGCAAGACTTCTCCCTTGTACTCAGGAACAAACATAACTACTCACAAAGCATATTCATGTTCATAATCAGAGGGGTAATAATATGCATAAAGGATCTGAACATATGATCTTCCACCAATTAAACCAACTAGCATCAACTACAAGGAGTAATTAACACTACTAGCAACCTACTAGCACCAATCCCGGACATGGAGACAAGAATTGGATACAAGAGATGAACTAGGGTTTTGAGATGAGATGGTGCTGATGAAGATGTTGATGGAGATTGCCCTCTCCCGATGAGTGGAGCATTGGTGATGATGATGGCGATGATTTCCCCCTCCGGGAGAGAAGTTTCCCCGGCAGAACAGCTCTGTCGGAGCCCTAGATTGGTTCCGCCAAGGTTTCGTCTCGTGGCGGCGGAGTTTCATCCCGAAAGGTTGCTTCTCGTTTTTTTCTCGACGGAAGACTTCATATAGCAGAAGATGGTCATCGGAGAGCCACCAGGGGGCCCACGAGGTAGGGGGCGCGCCCTAGTGGACAGGGTGTGGTCCCCCTGGTCTTCATCTTTGGCGAGGATTTTTCATTATTTATTATAAGGTATTCCATGGAGTTTCAGGACTTTTGGAGTTGTGCAGAATAGATCTCTAATATTTGCACCTTTTCCAGCCTATAATTCCAGCTGCCGGCATTCTCCTTCCTGATGTAAACCTTATAAAATAAGAGAGAATAGCCATAAGTATTGTGACATAATGTGAAATAACAACCCATAATGCAATAAATATTGATATAAAAGCATGATGCAAAATGGACGTATCGGTGATCTTGATGGAGATACCAAGATGATGGAGACTCGTCCCTTAGTAGCTGAAACACCTTAGGAAACGGAAAAACCGCAAACTCAAAATTTCAAATGTCAAATGTCAAATGGTGTTAGCGGGAATGCGGTGGTGGTTGCGGAAGCTCAAAGGGATTGCGGAAATGCAATAATGGGTTGTGCAGTATGCAATGCGGAAATGGAGGGTAAGGTGGTGGACTATACACGATGTCGGAGTTGGAAGCACGGTCCCTAAGTAGCCGAAACACCTTAGGAGACACAACTCACAACACAAACAAAATTGGGTTAAGTCGGTGTGGCAGAAGTGTATGGTTGGTAAGCCTATGCGGAAGTGGTGGTGGTGGTTGATGAAGAATCAACCATCTCTAAGTAGCCTAGACACCTCAGGAGACTCAAATCACTCATCAAGCAACCACTAATGCGATGGGGATCAATATTGGTTAGGTTGCGGAAGTCGGTGGTGGTCTAGCGGATGATGTGGTGGAAGCCCTAGGAAAAGAAGCCAAAGTTTCAAACTTTTGATGGAGTCAAATGATTTTGGTGGTCTTTTTGTGGGACGGGGGATATCAAGAGCTTCAAAACGAGTTAAGGAACATCAAAATCGGAGTTCGTATGAATTAGTTACGGCCGAAACAAAATTTGAGCGAAATCAGTTTTTACAGGTTACGGACGTCCGGACAAGGTCGGATGTCCAGGGGCCGGATGTCCGGGCGGGCTCGGAAATCCATAAATTCGGCTCGGTTAGGGGTTCCGGTCGTCCGGAAAAGGTTGGATGTCCGGTCATTCCAGGGGCTCCGGACGTCCGTAATGTGTCGGTCCTCCGGGGGTCGGGGTCAACGCGAGATGCGACTTTCGAGACGTGATTTTGGGCGGAATTTGGGGATTTGGGGATCAAAATAGAGGGGATTTCATGGGTGAAAGATGGGGAAACTTGGGGAGATGCTAGATCCACTTGAAACCAAGCAAATCTATGGATCAAATCCAACAAAACTTCGTCAAACCAACAAATCACAAAAAAATTGGGGCTATTTTTGGTGGGGATTTTCGAATTTGGGGAAGAACACAACAAAATCAAGCTAGAAAACAACGAGGGGAGGCTCCGAAATCATGATCAACGTGGCTCATGATACCAAGATGATGTAGGGTGGAACCCTAATCGGCCGATCTTTCACGAAAGGAGCGGATCCCGTGATGAACATGAAGAACACAAGGAGGGAAACATGGGGCAAAACACAAGGGGAACACAAGAGAACACTCAAACCAACAAATATGATCACACATGCGCTAGATCCATGAACACAAAGGAAGAAACAAGAGGTAACCAGTCTTCTCCATGAGGAGGTCTTGATGTTAGTCTCTGCAAGGAGGTCTTGAATCCAAAGGGATCTTCTCCGAAGAGGAGCCGCGGTCTCTCTCGTGGAGTAGATCCGATGTGGATGAGCAATGCTCTATCTCTAAATATGAGCTAAACCAATGCTAACGCTAACTAGGAGGAGGTGGAGGAGTATATATAGTCTAGGTCCATGAAGGGGTAAGTGGGAGAGGGATACATGGGCCTCGGGCCCGAACACTGTGCGCAGACAGGTACCGGATGTCCGCTGAGGATTGGTCGTCCGGTGGCTCACGGGCGGTCGGACGTCCGGTAGACGTCGGACGTCCGGTAGATGTCGGACGTCCGCTCGATCTGGCTCGGACGCTGGAGTACCGGATTTCCAGAGGTGGCCGGTCGTCCGATCATCGGTCGTCTGCTGGCGTTGGACGTCCGCTCATTTGGCCCGGGTGCAGGATTGCCGGTCGTCCGGTCCGGGCCGGTCGTCCGGTGGGTCTTCAGGTGCCGGACGTCCGCACCCGACCGTTCATCCGGTGGCTGGAGCTTCTTCCGCAGCTCTTCTTCTTGTTCCTCGCACTTGGTGTCCTCGCCTTCTTGTCCATGGGCTTCATCTTGGTTCCTAGTCATGCATAGGACAGATGTTGGAGGTAGTAGCCATGTCTCACATGTAGAAAGTGAAAGTTCGGTGAGGAGCGAGTTCACCTTGTGTCCAATGGCGTATGTTCGAGGTCTCGTCATATGTCCTCTTGGGGCTTGGAGAATAGTTGGAGTGTACATGGGGATGAACGTGGGATGCTCTGCATCAGTTTATCTCATAATATAGATCATGATGTGACATTACATATATATATATATAATAGTGCATGTGTACACATGAATCCATCCCGCTGGATCGAAGGGGGGCGAGCACACGACACGTCATGAATGACTTGTTGCTTTGTGTGGGGACCTCTGTGATTTTCAACGCATGCACCACATCAATGTTGTGCATTGGGTTGGGTATTGAACACATATGCATGCATCACACACCTCCATAAATATGTTCAGGACACACACATGCAATGGTTGTCTTTGGACATACTCTCACTCGTTTGGTTATGGGCGGCAAGCCTATATATATTCCTGGGCCCGTGTGACGTCCATCATTTCGGCCAACGACGAGAAAGGTTACTAGGGTGGATTCTTCTTCTTTGCTTCGAGTTACCATATAGTAGGTCGACCATTCCAAGCCTAATTAAGTTTGAACGCATGCTACGCGTCGTGAACCCTCGCTCAGTGTGGGGATTTTACGGTTCCAAAGCATGGTGCCACTTCAAATTTGCACAATGGGTATTAAAACACCACACACACCACTTCCATATACATGCTTGGGCCAGATGCACAGAGTGGGTTTGTCTTCATACAGTACTCCCTCGCGAGGTTATCGGCGACAAGCTAGCCCATTTTGTGGGGCCATGTGGACGTCCATCACTTTGACCAACAACGAGCGGGAGAGGTTGTATGACCAAGTTGGATTCTACTTGATCCATGTTACAGTACGTCTTGGTGAGATGCCCTCCCGCCAACGTGTGCGTGTGGGGGGGGGGGCTACTTCGCACTACCTGCAACCTCCGTGGGGTCGGGGAAGTCTGGCTAATTTCTAAGGCACACGTGCCACATCAAAGTTGTGAATGGTAGTTAAATATCACACCACACCCTTTTCATACATATAGTAGGGCTACCCGCATGTGGTCCGTATGTGGTCTCACCCATCTCGAGCCACAAGAAAACATTTGTGAGTTGGCACATGGCCACCTTTGTCGGGAAGCGAAAGGGGAAGTTTGACCATATATATATATATATATATATATATATATATATATATATATATATATATATAGGGTCGTGCTATTCGTCGCCCTGGATGAGGAATAGTTATTCTTCATCCCTCTCTAGTTTGACGTCAATGCACCGTATTTTTAGGTTCCGTAAATTTTGTCTTATTTCATATGTAAAAAGAGAACGTAAGAAAATATATACTCCCCGTAAAAAATATTTTATGTTACTTAAAATTACGAACGTAAAAACATAGTTTAAAACATACATGAAATGTGATATTTCTGGTCTTATAACCTATTTTTTTTGTTTTCTTATGCCATATTTTACATAGTGAATCAATATGAATGTAACTATTTTCATTTCAAATGTAATTTATTTATGAAGTGATCGTAAGATTACTTCTGGTGCAGAATAACTTATTCTGCATCCTGGGTGATGAATAGTAACACTATATATATCTGTGTGTGTGTGTGATGGACTCCTATAGGTTTTGTGTTACGGTAGGGTGAGATTTCAGACCTAGCTATTTGGGGGCATGCATTTGTAGCTAGGATTCCCTTACTACTGACATGAAGTGGGGTTCGTAGGGGGTGGCTGACTAGCAATACTGTGCTTTTGTGTGACAGGTGCCACATAAGAGTTGTGCATTGGGTATTCAAACATCAAACCACCCTTTTCATACATATATTTGGTCCACATACAAGTATGTTTGTGTTCTGACCCTCTCGCGCGTTATTCTTTTGGCCAAATTTACAAACAGCACATGAGTTGGATGTAGAAACCCTCTGCGATTGGGTACGCAACAGACAAGGTTCGGTCAGACTACCCGTGTGCCACGCCCGTGCCCTGCAGTCATTCACATCAGTATAGTAGATTGGGCTCCACGAGGCTTGCCTCCCGGTCTTAAAAATATCTACTACCTCGTAATCTCGAAAATATCTACCGTCTGGAAGGTTTTAATGTTTGATGGCACACGATTAGTATATGCGGACCGTGTGCGATGTCTGTTACTCCCGCTCTGATTCAATCCCTTGATTCAAATTTTATGTATCCCCGGCATTTTACTCCTGCCTCTGCATCCCTCGCAATCTCAAAAATATCTGCTCGCCCTTGATTCAAATTTTCAGTAGCCCCGCCCTGTTACTCCCGCCTCTGCATCCCTCGCAATCTCAAAAATATCTGCTCGCCGTTGATTCAAATTTTCAGTTGCCCCGGCATTTTACTCCTGCCTCTGTATCCCTCGCAATCTCAAAAATATCTACTCACTCTTGATCCAAATTTTCAATAGCCCAGCATTTTACTCCCGCCTAGTAAAATTTCCAGTTGCCGCGGTATTTCCTCAAACACCACCTCCCCCCCCTCCACACACACCACACACTCCCCAAAACCTCCACTCACACAGACACACACCGCCCCTCCCTCGCTCGAAACCATTGGTAGGTCGCCGCCGCCTCCATCATCAACCTCTGCCTGTGTGCCGGGGAGCTCGAGTAGCCAATTGTCAAAAAGAGGTTTATTATGGCCTCTTCACCCGATGCCGCCGAGGTGTCCCCGTCGTCCTCCGCGGGCTCTTTATTGATCCGCCGTCGTTGGTCGCCCGATCCCACCACCTCCGCGCCCCTACACTGGTTTGAGGACTCCCCCATCCTCCCTTGGGCCCGACCGTCGACAAGGTCCTACCTCAGGGTCCGGCAGCGGCGGCGGGGGACGTGGGTCGCCAAGATTATGGATCGGTAGACCCACACCCACCGGTGGCTCTGTAGCTTCCACACGGCCAAGCTCGCGGCCATGGAGTATGACCGCTGGCAGGTCCGCTACCACGCGCGGTGGCTAGGCTCAATTTCCCCTTCGGCACACGTCCGGTCGACCTCGTTCCGTTGGAGCCAGGGTGGTGAGCTCGGCTATGGCGTGGGAGGACCGCGAGGCATGGGAATGCCTCGAGGCCGAGGCCGCCGACGAGGCCTACATGCAAGAGCTCCGTCGGCAGTACATGTAGCTCGTGGAGACGGAGCAGGTGATCTTTCTGGCACGGAGGGCGGCAAGGTTATCGTGCTCTCCTCTGATGATGAGGTCGAAGGCAGCGAGGACGGCGGCACGGAGGGCATCGAGGTGGGCGGCAAGGACGAGGAGATCGACGTCGACGAGTGGAGGAGTGTCTTCCCCAACGACCCCGACAACGGCACCGGCCCGGACCTAGCTCGCGGCACACCGTACCTGACGAGGAAGGATTGGCTCAACCTCCACTTCGACCGAAAGTAGTTTAGCTTAGTTTAAATTTATGTTTTATGTTCAGTTATGCAAAACTATCTATGTTTATGTTTGAATGCATGCTACTTTCTGTTGAACCCGCTTTGAACTTGATCAAATTGAAGTTTACAATGTTAAGTTTAGGGGATCAACTAGAAACGGCCAAAAATTGTTGGAGTATATATAATATATATATTTAAATATTTAAATATTTATAGATATATAGGGTGGATCTATTCTAACAACACCCCTTAAGACCTTATTCTAACAACACCGGCCTTATTCTGCACATCCGCCACCAGAGCGTCGCCGCCCCTCCCCTCCCAGCCTTCTTCCGTGGCAGCGGTCCGAGAATGCTGCCACCCCTACCCTCCCCGCCTTCTTCCGCGGTAGCGATCCGGGAGCGTCGTCGCCCCTCCCCTTCCCCCTTCTTCCGCGGCAGCGGCCTGGGAGCGCCGTCGCCCCTCTACTTCCAACCTTCTTCCACAGCGGCGGCCTGGGAGCGATGCCGCCCCTTCCCTTCCCGCTTTCTCTCGCGGCGGTGGCCTGGGAGCGCCACCGGCCCTTCCCTCCCGGCCTTCTTCTGTGGTGGCGGCCGGCAGCGACGCCACCCCTCCGATCCCGTCCTTCTTTCGCGGCAGCGGCCAAGCAGCGATGCCGCCCGCCGCCTCTCGGCTTTCTTTCGCAACAGCACCCGAGCAACACCTCCCCCGCTAGTATATCGTCCTTCTTCCGCTGCAGCAGCTCGGTAGCGCCGCCGTCGAGCTCCTCCAGGCCTTCAATTAGATGTACTTCATCAGATGTGGATTGGTGCTGCCTCGACATCAAACCAATTCGAGCAAGGAGGACTGTGTGCAAGGTTCCTTCATCCACGGCAGCTTCTTGGAATAAGTCTGCAACGACCTTCAGAGCAAATCCTCTGTCACCACTTACCTTGAGCAACGTCCAGACCGCTCATGAACTTCTGATGGGCAAGTGGACTACAGGGTGAATGCAAAATTTCTGCAAACGGACAAGAGGGGAACTTCTTCATGCAAATGCAAGAAAGCACTGCAACATGAGGTAAGCAGTGCACTCCCTCAACTATCTTAGTTTACTTATTCCAGACAAAGCAGTACACGTAGTCCAGTACGCCTCCAAAAACGATGCAGTGCGGTTGCTTTAGTTGGTTGTGGCGAATAATGTAGTGCACTTGCTCGGTTATGCAGTATACTTGTATAGGTTCATTATGGATAACAATGCAGTGTGGTAGTCAAAGATGACGATGATGCCACATTCGTGTGGGAGGGCACTCACGAACAGGATGATGAATATGATGACGATGAAGATGAGCCAATAAAAGTTCTCAACCCAGACTATAAGCACGAGTTCACTGCATTTGGACAGCATGTTCGAACAGAAAATGATGATGCAGTTGAACATGATGTTACAGTAGATGATGATTATGACTATGATGATGTGCCGCTACTCCAAAATTTTCAAACCAATCCACTGATACATCGTCACAACACTGGATTACCACCACGTCCACCAACTGCACCCCAAAATGGAGCTCAGCGTCCACCTGCTGCACCCCAAAACAGAGCTCAGCGTCCACCTGCTGCACCAAAAAATAGAGCTCCAAGAAGACCTGCTGCATCAAATTCGACATTGCGACCACCGACGGTGCCTCAGTCAGAAGTCAACGGCAGGTACAAATCCTCCTTGCTATTGCCGCCGCGAGATCCTCAACTACACAGATCTGCTATAACTCCTCCATGTCCAATACAACCCGGCCAGGTGCAAACACCATCGGGTGTGCAACTCTACACATATGTAAGTTTATGTCCTGAAAAAATAATAATATTTGCAGTCCATTCAGATAACATTGCAGTGCACACTGATATTTCTTGTGAGGTTTGACCTAACATCTAATACAATTGATTCTTCTAAAAACTTAGGAACATTGCAATGCTTTATTAAACTTTTATGCACTCCTCGTATTTAAAAACAAAACAGAACAAATTATCTCATAGAGCATTTCACTTAAATGCAGGATAAAAACATGTCGCTGAACCTCATACCTGCCGCTGGAATGAAGTTCACCACATACGAAAAGGCATGGGACTTTTACAACAATTATGCAAGATATGTAGGGTTTGGCATATGCTAGAGGTGAGAACACATGACAAATGCCTACATTGTCTGTTCAAGAGAAGGGACCCACAAGCAGACTGTGTCAGATTATCACTGGAAATGTTAGAAGACATCAAAAAGGATTGGCTGCAAGGCAAAGATTAGAGTCAAAAAAGGAAGGATGGAAAATTTGTGATAGAGATGGTTGAACTCAACCACAATCACAAGATGCTGGAAAGCCCCGGGATGCTTTTGCACATGCGATCGCACAAAAAAGACGATCCTTTGATAGACCAGTTAGTGAAAGACATGCAATTGGACAACCACACACATGCTCAGATGATGTCAACGATGTCGCGTATGTCTGGTGGTCTGCAGTACATGGGACATGCTAGCTGCGACTGGGTAAACAAGTAAGCATGTCACAGAGCATATCACTTGAGCATTTTGTCAGTAATTAATCCCTATTTGATGAGATGAGTTTGCGTTGTGTTTGAAAATGCAGGAAACAGAAGTTTGCCAGAGAAAACTTCTGGATTTCTTCGAGAAGATGCAGAAGATAAACCCAGAGTTCTTCTATGATTATGACGTTGATGCAGATAACCGTGTAATAAACGTCTTTTGGGCGAACGAAAGTTGCAAAGGATCGTATAAAGAGTTTGGAGATTGCGTTACATTTGACACGACGTATAAAACTAACAAAGTCCACATGCCGCTGGGAGTCTTCGTGGGAGTGAACCATCATCTACAGAGCACCATATTTGTTGTTGCCCTCGTGTGAGATGAAACAATACTATCATTCGAGTGGGTTTTCAAAACATTTCTGAGGTGTATGAACAACAAGCCGCCAATCTGCATGCTCACAGGTACAAAAAAACAACACCTACATACTTATGTTTGTTTGGTGCACTTATATTTCTTCCATCTATCATAAACACACACAAACAACTTAATAAAAAACACTATTTGTGCCTTCTCAGACCAGTGTTCTTCGATGAAGGCAGCATTAAAAACTATCCTCCCACATACTCTGCATAAGTTGTGTCGGTGGCATATCATGAAGAAGTACAAAGACCACCTCGCCTTGCTGTATAAGGCGCACGAGAAACTCAAGGATGACCTCAATGCGGTGCTGAACCACCCACTAATGCTGTCAGAATTTGAACGAGCATGGAAGGACCTCATTCAGAGATACAACTTGCAAGACGACGAAGTGATGAATTCGCTGTGGGATGACAGGCACGAGTGGATCTCGGCTTACTACAAGGAATTTTTTTGTGCTCGGATGACTTCCACACAGAGAAGTGAGAGCATGAACCGCATACTGAAGAAATTTTTTGTCAAAGAGAAGCATGATCTCCATCAGTTTGCTTAGCAGGTGGACAAGTGCATTCAGACCAGGAAGGTCGTCGAGCACGCAGAGACAGTAGCAAATGAGCTAAACAAAATGTCAATCAAAAACTGCTAAAATATAACTACAAAAACAAACAATTTTTTCATTTCTTTGGTTCGTAACAGAGCATTTCTGATCATGCAGTCATAGGTGAAGACAACAACCCAGTTTGGGTTTGAAGTTTAGCTATCAAAAGTGTATACAAAGGGTAGTGTTTGCAGATTTCAAAGAAACACTCTACTATAGCACTGCATTCAGAGCAGAACGGTGCCCTGAGAACCTGACAAAGTATCTCGTACACCACTACAACAGATCGGATGCATTTGACTAGACAAGGCATAATTTCCAAGTAGTCGCCGATGAAAAGAAAGGTGTTTACGAATGTGAGTCCAAACTCTGGACACAAACAGGTGAGACTCCTAGCAAAAAAATCTAGTTTCTGATAGTCATGCATGAAAGCTCACTTACTGAACTTTAAAAGTCCACATGCATGAGTAATTCACAAAACCAAATGAAGTACACTTCTTTAAAAATGAACAAATAACAAAAAATATGTGTTTATTAATTTCATGCAGTTCACTTACAAAACAAAGGAAATCATGTGTTTGTCTGCAGGGCTCTTCTGCATCCATGCGTTATGCATGCTTTCTCATTTGAGAGTACTCGAGATTCCTGAGGTGTACATCATGAAAAGATACACCCGTAACACAAGATCAAATGCAATGTTTGATAGGAGAGACTACAAACAAACAGCACCAGATGGAACCTCGCTTTTTTGCCATAGAAAATTGCTGATAGAAATAGCAATGGACCTTGCAAACAGAGCGACAAGGTCCGATGCTGGGTGCCACAGAGCGTTGTCTGGTATGAGGGCACTGATCGAGGAAGTTGATGTGCTCAACGAAGAAGAAGAAGAAGAAGAAGCAGCAAAACTAAAGCAAGCAGAGAAATCGCAACATGACAATAATGCCAAGCAAGTAGAAAATACTGAACACAAGAGGAAGGAAGAAAGGAGGCGATGCAACCCAGAAAAAGGTTGCATGCAAGGAGAAAAATGATGACAAAAACAGTAAGCCACGGCCTAAGCTGGACAGTGATGGTCACCCACTGGGAATAAGAAGGTGCAAGACATGTAATGAAATGAGCGGCCACAATTCCAGGTCATGTACAAAAAGACATGAACAAGAAAAACAAGGACATGGCGATGCACAACCAAACAGAAATTCCACTCACAACATTAAGAAATGGACAAAACTGAGATGTTGTAGCATCTGCAAAAAGAGGAAGAGACACAATTCAAGAACCTTCCCGAAAAGAACAAGATCAGAAAATGAGGAAGACGAAGAAGATGAAATCAAAGAAGAAGATGGTGACACAACTGAATAAGAAATAGCTTATGAAGAAGCAGATGAAGAAGAGGAGGAAGAAGAAGAGAGTGAGGAGGACGAAGAACATGAAGAAACTGAAGAAGCAGTGGCTTATGAAGAAACAGATGATGAAGATGAGGAAGTGGAAGAAGAGAGTGAAGAGAGTGAAGAGGACGAAGAACATGAAGAAACAATGCCAACAAGACCACCACAAGGGAATGCTCCTATACAGAAACAACCGAGAATGACACCACTTTCAAAAAACAAGGTAGGAGCACGAAAGGATGCAGTTCGAAGCGCTGGAAAATGAAAGCCACCATCAACCAGCACGCGGGGAGCAAAGAAGGATGCAGTTCACAACACTGAAAAACAAAAGCCGCAATCAGCCAGCACGCGGGGAGCAAAGAAGGATGCAGTTCACAGCACTGGGAAGCGAAAGCAGCCATCAACCAGCACGCGGGGAGCAAAGAAGGATGCAGTTCACAGCGCTGAAAAACAAAACCAGCCATCAACCAGCACGTGAGGGGCTACGAACACAACGGTGCAGAGACAAGAACCAGCAATACCGCCATGGAAAACAAAAGAAAGTGCGACATTAGACACGCTCCAGTCACCGCGGAGAAGCAGCAGGTTAACGACCAAATAGATGAACTTCAATAGTAAACACAAATTTCCCGCTGACTATGAATTATTCAACTAAACCATGTAAAGAGAAAAGGTGTATAAAGTATACCATATATAGCAGTCTAGAGTAAAACAATGACACATTTTGATCCAAAAACCATGTAAAAATGCAGTTAGCTCACTGGCAGCACGAAGTTCAGAATAATAATTGAAGCGGTTCAGATCACAAAAGTGCTTATTACAAAACACATCAAAAAGATGAAGCGTTCGCCACACAAAAGTAATTATTACAAATCAACCTCATAACCTTAACCAATCACGTCAAACGTGATTCTAACCGTACGATCCTCGAGTTCAAAGAAGTTGAGGACAACAACTTGCTCAGACTTCAGGCCACTATCAATGACAAATTCCTTCCACCCTTTCTGCAGACACAGCTGCCCGTCAACGCCTACATGGTACTTGGCTGATTTAAGGTGTCCATTACCAAGAACAACTTGGAGAATTCCCTTCTTCTTGAGCCGGATATACCTAACAGCTCGTTGGGGAATTTTCTGCAAAAAAAATTTAAAACTGTTTGGCGACGATACTAGCATTATAATTCTCATACTTTGCACAGACCAGTAAAAACCTACACACAGTACAAACACGAGCTAGATAAAGTGTACAACAGTCGAAAAAGCAGTACAGATTAAACGCAATCTAATGTGCTGTACGGAACGTGCAAACAAGCAGTACGCTTATAACTATTATGAAGTTCTTGAGACTACCTGCATGTAGTACACACCGTACAAGCGGGGAAAATTGTAGAAACTATTACTGCTCATCTAGTATCTAAGCAGTTCTCATATTGTAACCATGCAAAAATAAAACACGAGATCCATGCACACAAGCAAAAAAAATAAAAACCAGATATAAGTACAAAGTGCAGTACACTTCAATAAAACAAAATAAGTGCGTTCCTAAAAAACTGAAGTTCAGACTAGTATGGAATTATACAAAAAAATAGAAAACACAAAGAAAAAAAATCAGATCAAGTGAAAAATAACATCTTGTAGTGAGTCACCACATCTGTTGGCGTAAGCTGATGGACAAAAGGACTTGTGCGGCCAAGGCCACGACGAAGCAGGGCGGAATAGAACGCAGAAACATTGAATTGGCCCATATCCATTCCTTCCGTGAATACTGTGCCATATGCAAGCTGCTCTGCTCGCCCAGCTCGGCACAATACCTTCCCCCCACGACAAGCACGACGGGCCTGCGAGCAAGCTGAGCAATCGCAGTGCGTCGGCACATCACAACAATGGCCGCAGTAGGAGAGATTCGCGCAGGGGCCTGGAGCCATCGCAACAAAAACCTAGAAAAGGAAAAAAATAAAGAGAGGTTGGAGAAAGGAGAGAAGCTGCGGCTAGAGGAGAAATGAACTGCAAAGGAAGGGTAGAAGTTCGCCTACATTAATAGAAGAGGAATGCAAAAAGGTCAAAACTAAAAATTAAAGGGGAGTTAATGAAAATTATGTTACCAAGAATGAAGGACAATCAATAATGGCTTATGTTACCAAAGAAAAGGGAACCAAAAAAGAAGGTGTACTTTGACTGCAGCAATTCCCACGAACTAACCGCAGATCATTAAATAATAATTCTCTAAAAAGTTGTAATCCATAGACCATTTTATGTGTGCAGTTCTCCAAAGTCTTACCAGGAAGTTCACTATATGTGTGCATGAACTGCAGTACATGCTCAAAATGAAGCACAAGCACTTTCACGTAGTGCACAAAGAAGAATTAGTGCACCTGATGTAGTCCTTAAATGTAAGTCATGCAGTCCGTAGCGTTGGCATAAACAGTCACAACTTTGGCGCAAAGAAGGATGCACGCAGTGCAAAATGTGTACACCTGCAGCACAGGAATATGATGAATGAAGTGCACATAGAGGCACCAAAGCAGTGCACACCCATACACTAGAAAAATGATACGTAAGAGGAAAAATAATAAAGAAAAATGCTACCCATGCAGTGCACAAAAATGTAGCGCAAACATGTGTAGTACGGAATGCGTGCACATGCAGTACAGAACCCTGATCAATGCAGTGCACGCCCCTACATTGGAAAAAATACTTAAGAGAGAAAAATACAAAGAAAAAAATTGACCACCACAGGTGCAACCGGCCCCAGCCAGTCTCGTAGTAGGTCTGCACCCACAGAAGGCGAATCGTTCTGAGTCACAATGCATGGAGGCGGTCACACATGGGCCCACAGGTTAGAGAGCATAGAGCAGCGAGCGCCGTGTATAAGCGCCCAAATAAGCAACCAGAGGAGTTCGATACGGCGGCCTCGCCAGCGCTTATAAATAGGTCGGGTGCGCCTTCCGTGGGCGAGGTGAGACTAAACATTAGGCCACACACAACGCACCGGGAACCAGCCGTGCTCACAGGCCGACTTGGGCCCAATGCGTCTTCACTACCCGAACACAGGCCCAACAAGGCCCACTAAGAAAAAACAATAAGTTCAAAAATAAAACATCAAAAATGAAAAAAAATGAATAACAAACAACAAAAAATGTGTGTGGGCACTGCGAGAAACTACAGATTGCTATTAATAAATAAAACGCAGGAAGCCCGATGTCAACGTACAAATGCAATCTGCGACGTACAACAATGCAATTCTCCACATGGAAGAACGAAGTATTCTTTTTTCTGAAATGTAGTTCTCTTTACACTGCAATGCAGTACGGGTAAAATGAAGAATGCATCCCTGTTACTTAAGCAAAGTAGTCCGACACCCCTACCCACACTACCCTCCATCCATACAAAAGCTGCATTACCATCAAAAAAAGAGAGAAAAAGAAAGAACTCAATCAAAAAACTAAATGTGCATACATCTGTGTGAATCCTAATCCTATATAATTTAGTTTACGAACAATAAACTTCACTTCAATGCAGTACACTATGTGGACATACGCAGTTCTGTTCTGATAGCAAAGAAGTGCACTTACTTGGAAAATTCACCGAAAACACAATCATCACATTTTCTGACAGTTGCGTCAATACCTTGAACTACTCACGAAAAAAGAGGTGATGATGTTCTAGATTTCCAACGCACTAACAGAGCCTCCTCATAGCAGAACCTCTCTGCAGTTGCCACGTAACTAAAAACAGAGCCCCACCACGCTACCACCCCGCTCCACCTCTCCCATGTCCTGTCAAGGAGAGCAGAGGATAAAACACAACTGCTTCGTCCCCCCAAAAAACCCATTGCATCTTCTTCTCCACACTTCCTTTCACTAACCTCTCTCTCTCCAGAACAAACACGAGAGAGTAGAGGAGAGTTATGGTGGATGCACCTCTGTACAAGCAGCGCTGCACGTACACTAGGGAGCTCCACGACGTGGACCTCCACGGCAACCACAAGCTCCATGTCGTTTGCACAAGCAAGGGTGAAGACATGGACAAGATGTTGTCCACGCTCAGGAGGAAGCTCGGCGGAATGCCCGTCAAACTAGTCGGCATTTATGTTGAGTACACGCACTACATGAAGCCACAACAGGCAGCAGTGCTCCAGCTATGCGTAGAAAAAGAATGCCTTGTATACCACATCTCTACAGCTAAAGACAGGTCAGAATAACTATCAATCTGTAATATTCCTTGTCAATATTGATTTTAAATTTCCTTCATTGCAATTGCCAATATTTAAACTTTGGTTCTCATTTTTTTAAAGCATGGCATATGAATTCATTGACATTTTTCATCTGGCTCCATGTATGTCACTCATGTGTTCAATTCTTGAATTATATGATCTAGCAATACACACAGT
Source organism: Triticum aestivum (assembly GCF_018294505.1). NCBI lineage: Eukaryota > Viridiplantae > Streptophyta > Magnoliopsida > Poales > Poaceae > Triticum > Triticum aestivum. Next base: position 268,873,185 of record NC_057809.1, on the reverse strand, counting down.
TTTATTTTGTTTTACCAAATACAAACTATTTGACTGAACAATACAAAACTGCAACATTACTATACAGAACATGTATGAAATTTAGTTCAAGAATACAAGCATGCACAAAACATGCATTGTTTATGCAATATATTATCAGATTTACTACTTATGCTAAACAAAGTATTAGCAACTACTCACTACAACAGATTCAGATATTTGTATTGTAGTTCAGTTTCAAAATAAACAAAAAAACATTGGTAGTTTTAAGAAAATAAACTATATTCACTCTATACAAACATCTTGCAGGCCAATGTAACTAGACAAATTCCTCATGAATGGTGAGTACACCTTCGTCGGATTCGCCATTGAAGGAGACAAAAGCAAGCTGAAGCTATCTGGTTTGGAGATCAACTCCGACAACTACATTGATATTCAGGTGGAATGGAGAGATCCATACAATAAAAAGAAGTTTGACTCTTTGGCTGATGTTGCCGGCAGGATGATAGACATTCACTACCATGACATGAAGAAAAAAATTAACCGCAAGGAGGACCATACTCTGTGGGGATTTTGCCCGCTGCCAAAAAAGCTTATCAAGTATGCAGCAATAGATGCATTCGCAACATATGAGTCATGGAGAATCATCTACGATGTCATAATGGGACTGGACAGGGCAAAGAGAGAGAAAGAAGCAAAGAAGAAGAAGAACAAGGCTGTAATCCAATACAGCAACTAGAAATAATCAGGGCTATGTTTAGTTTCACTTTACTTTAGCTGTTGTGTTCTTCTTTATTTCATGTATGCAAGCTTTTGATTATGTCTGTTGCTTCATATCGAACATTTCTTTTGTAAAAACAATGTTGTTTTAGAATTATCATCAAATTTTCTTTTTCTTGTTTTCTTATGTATCATCAGTTTGCTTGTGATCAATTGCTTTCGTTGAAATTAGTTTGTGTTAGAACAAGTATCCAGAAAACTTTGAAAAATTTAGTCTGTGATACCAAAACATACTATTCACATATAAAACATATTCAAAAACAATGTTAAACAAAAAAATTAAGTAATCTGACTACAACTCATACCTAAAAAAGAAAGACTAATGCAGTTCACAATTGTAAAAATAAGCATTACGCATTTGTACACATGTAGTCCACAAATAGTAATTATAGAAAAAGAACATTAATATTAATATTTATAAAAAATATAATCCGCGGACCATTATAAACAAGCGTGAACACAGTTCACATAACAAATATAAGGCAGTTCACAAAGTGTATACATGAAATGTTGTACATGCATAAATGCAGAACGAGAGGGGCTGCAGCAACTTTCGTGTAGTGCACAACACACAGACTTGGTACGCGCAGTGCAGTACTCAACGTTGGTGCAAGCAGTACAAATGACACCATTTGTACTACCATGAAATATATATACTCCAAAAAATGCTTCAGATAAGGAAAAAAATTGACCACCCAGCTGCAACCAGGCCCCAGCCTGTCCCGTAATAGGTCTGCGCCTACAGTAGGCGATTCGTTCTGAGCCACAATGCATGGGGCCGGGCACAAGTGGGCCCACAGGTTAGAGAGCATAGAGCAGCGCCCGCCATGTATAAGCGCACAAATAAGTAACTAGAGGAGTTTGATACGGCGGACTCGCGATCGCTTATAAACAGGTCAGACGCACTTTCTGCGGGCCAGGTGGGACTAAACATTAGGCCGCACACAACGCACCGGGAACCAGCCGTGGTCACATGCTGACTTGGGCCCCATGCGTCTTACACCCCATCGAACCCAACAAATTCTCACAGCCCAAAAACAAACAAAGCCCAATGACGCACAACTAGCAAGTAATTCCAGTACCCCCTCACCTAAAAAAATGTAGTTCGCTGTGCAGTCCGGTATGGGACGGAAGATGTGGTGTCAATAAAGCATTGCACGTCGCTTAGACGAATATTTTTTCCAGTCATTCAAGAATACTACCACGGCGAATCTTTTCACTTGGCTAGAACGGCACAAACCCACGTCACACACTGGTTTCGTTGACATGCGCACGAGGTGTGACGGACTCGCCTACACATGCGGCGCCATGTCACGCCGTGTCGCCACCTGCTCTAGATCGTTCCATGCTCGGCCTCGCAGGGGGGTGGGGAGGGGGTCACGACCCCCCTCCCGCCCCCCTGCCCGGCCTCATGCTAACACACGCAATGCGCTTGTTGACAGGTGCTGTGCGGACATTCTATTTTTCCAAGAATAGGACGCACATAACCCCAGAGCTAGACCCCTAAGATAGACAGGGAGGTGACAGTGTGTGACGGACTCGCCTACGCATGCGGCGCCATGCACGCGCGTCGCCGCCTGCTCCGGCTCGTTCTAGGCTCAGCCTCGCAGGGGGTGGGGAGGGGGTGATGACCCCGCTCCCACCGCCCTACTCGACCTCGCGCTAATGCAAACAGTGCACTTGGTTGACAGGCGCAGTGCGGACATTCTGTTTATCCAACAATAGGACGCACGCAACCCCAGAGCCACACCCCTAAGATAGGCAGGGAGGCGACAGGGTGTGACGGACTCGCCTACGCATGTGGCGCCGCGGCACGCCGTGTCGCCGCCTGCTTCGGCTCGTTCTAGGCTCGGCCTAGCAGGGGTGGGGAGGGGGGTTACGACCCCCCTCCCATGCCCCTTCTCGGCCTCGCGCTAACGCACGAAGTGCGCTTAGTTCACACGCGCAGTACAAACAATCTATTTTTCCAACAATAGGACGCACGCAACCCAGAGCCACACCCGTAAGATAGACATGGAGGTGACGGGATGTGACGGACTCGCCTACGCATGTGGCGCTGCGGCACGCCATGTCGCCGCTTGCTCCTTCTCGTTATAGGCTCGGCCTGGCAGGGCGTGGGGAGGGGGGTCACGACCCCCCCTCCCACCCCCTGCTCGGCCTCGCACTAACGTACGCAGTGCGCTTGGCTGATACGCGCAGTGCGGACATTCTGTTTTTCCAACAATAGGAGGCACGCAACTGAGAGCCACACCCCTAAGATAGATAGGGAGGCGACGGGATGTGATGGACTCGCCTACGCATGGGGTGCCGCGGCACGCCGCGTCGCCGCCTGCTCCGGCTCGTTCCAGGCTCGGCCTCACAGGGGGTGGGGAGGGGGTCACAACCCCCCTCCCACCCCCTGCTCAGCCTCGCGCTAACGCACACAATGCGCTTGGTTGACAGGAGTAGTGCGGACATTTTGTTTTTCCAACAATAGGACGCATGCAACCCCAGAGCCATACCCCTAAGATAGACAGGCAGGCGACGGGGTGTGACGGACTCGCCTACGCATGCGGCGCTGCGGTACGCCGCGTCGCCGCCTGCTCCGGATCGTTCCAGGCTCGGCCTCGCAGGCGGGTGGGGAGGGGGTCACGACCCCCTCCCACCCCCCTGCTCGGCCTCGCGCTAACGAACACAATGCGTTAAGTACACGGAATATAGGAGCAATACAAATCTATAGACAACTAAAAAAATGGGGGCCCCCAACCCACTACCTTATCGTACAATCAATAAAAACAACTGCAGGACCCATCTTTAGGCAAAAGCAGTGCATTTGGTTTGGCAAAAAGTAGTGCAGTATCATAAAGCAATGCAGTTTCGGGATACACACATGAATACAGGGTCTGCGGCAAGTGTAGCAAAAAAAGGTACATCACAAACTTGTAGACAAATGCAGTGCTTTTTGTTGGACGAAGAAGTTCTGCATCACATGCGATGTAGTTTATGGGACACATACGATACATATAAGCATGACAAATGCTAGTTCACACAGAACGTGGTCGTCAACAAAATAAAAATATACACATATATATACTGTATGAGTTATTTATATAAAATATACATACACATACAAATTCGTCCATATACACTGCTACAAAAAGCACACGAAAACACAACAACTTAAAAAAAGTCTTTTTCATACATTATCTACTTTAGACAGCACACAACACACAACGTGAACCCTAGTTCTTCTCCATACATAGGCTTTTACCTAGTAGAAACAATGCCAAAATAAATGTTACTGCGTCTGCGATTGCGACAGGGAAGTAAGCCCGAGGTCCGCAATTAGATCTCGTAGCTCTAGCGGCATGTCTTCATAACACAACATGTTCGAAGGATTGAACAGCAACTAGAACATGTACTCCGCCTTCCAATCTTCAACAACAGGCTAGAAAAGAAAATTAAAAAAATGCAGACCAGTGATTAAAAAAGGTTGTCATAAAGAACAAAAAGTGAAAAAGTAAAAAAAAGTAACAAAAAAAGAAGAAAACAGAGAAGGTGTTACGTCGGATTTGATAATTCTCTCAACTAGACGTTGGCCGTCATACAACTGCGTCAACCTCAGAACATAGATTCCGCACTCGTTTGCTCCCTGCGCTGGCACGACTGGGTAAGAGGGCTTCTCTGCCAATTTAACCCAGTCGGGGTGGTTCTTCGATTTATACATTTTTTCACCAAAAATCACCTTCACCAGCTGAGTCATCCTCCTCATCTGGCAAAAAAAAGGAAGCACAAGGTAAAAATAACAAACATCATAGATCAAGTTACTATTCAGACGAACCAAAAAATACAAAAGTTGTTCTCAACGTCTAGACAGTCCCTCTTTTAAATGCACGCGAGGTCATTTCCTTTTACCCTTTTTACACAGATTATGGGGGGTGTGAGAAAATGTAGTTCCGTCGCGCATACGTTGCAGTGCACTACATAAACAAGTGTGGTTCTATGTGTACTAACATTGCATGTGCAGTTTATAAAAAATGCAGTAGGAGAAACACAAAAAAGCTTTGCACTTGGCAAGAAAAAATGACATGCCACTTCAGTGTAATCTGAGTGGTAGTCAGTCCTGCGACACTTTGTCGTGACATCAGGATGGCCAGTGTACTTCCTAGTGTCATGGATATCAAATATCTGGCGATGTTGATTCATCGTGTATAAGGAATAATGACCATCCTTGCAACGTGGCATCATGATCTGTTCACATAAAAAACAAAAATGAAAATGAAAAGTTCTTTCGACACGTAGCACAAGGACCACTGTTCCAAAAATAACTATAAAAAGAAATGCAACAAACCAGAAAAATAAATGACGGGAAACAATGAACTTACCAGTTTTGCATCCAACAGGTTTACGTCATCGCTCATAAAAACCTTGAACTGCTTAACTGCATCTTCTAAAACAAACGGGCTATGCACAACTGGCAACACAGGGTTTAAATCATCATCTCTCATCACAAAGGTTTCCATTTGAAGAACGTACTGCATAGAAAAAAGAACCAAAAAAGGACATGAAAAACCAGTACAATAGGAAAAAATGACAGCACACGTTTACCGTGATAAATAAAGGTGAAAGTAGCACACGTTCACCGGAATGATAAACTAAACCAAATTCAGGGTCTTGCTTCCAGTACTTGATGACAAAATCCATAAGATACGAATCCATTAAAGCTCCTTTGCCAAACAGTGTAAGTATCAACATCACCAAAAGGACTATTCACCATAAATAATGCATTACTGCAGTAAACATACACAGATGGGATCAATAAAATTAAAACAAAAAAACAAAACACACAAAAAGGATGAAGGGCACACACATAAAACTTACTTGTGGTATTTGGTTACAAAATCTTTGCTAAGAACAAGATCCTTTATTTTCCTCGCCTCATGAATATATTTGAACCTCAGAGGCTTCAATTTCTCTATAGAGCATCTCAACTTAAGAGCCCTCTCACCTGCCCTCTTGTTCGAAAATACTTCAACCTCATCCACAGGAGGACGATTAATTGTTGCACTCCTAGTACTAGTGACGCGTGGACACGGCGTAACAAAATGATCATCATCAACATCAAATACATCGTGTGGAGAGCTAGGTCGAGAGACACATCCACCAGCAGGTCTACAAGCCACATCTGTGTTCAAACCATCTCCAGCCAAAGAACCAGAATTATTTGGATGAGATTTCATTGACACAATCCTCCATAACCAGCTCAGAACCCTAGGACTCAAACAGTGACGTACAACCTTCATGAAGCCCCCCATCAAAACCTAAAAACGTGTAGAAAAAACATGGAAACACTCAGCATAAAATACAAAACCAAAAAACATGTAATACATCTCATTAATATAAAAATGCAGTTCACTAAAGAACAGAATGCAGCCCACTAGTCTACATCAATGTAGTCCACTAGTCTACATCAATGCAGTCCTCTTGTCTACAACAATGCAGTCCACTTGTCTACAACAATGCAGCCCACTTGTATACAACAATGTAGCCCACTTATAAAGAACAATGCAGCTCACTTGCCCAAAAAATAAAATGCATCTCACTAACACAACAAATAAATATACACATCCATTCTAAATCGTGAACTTAACTAAACAAACTAGTAAAAAAAGCCCGTAAGAAGCGGAAGCAAGCAGTAGACAAAATAATAATAAAAGGGAGGATAAAGAAGTTCACTAAAACAACCTTTATCTGCAAAAAATAAAAGTGATGTTAAATCAAGGCAACACTTTCTCGATGTGAGCCAACTATAGAGCATGGCCTTTCTGATGTAGCCAATGTACTGCACCCCAAACTGAGCAACTCGAACACCATCGCAAGTCTACAAGAATTGAAACATATAGAATCCACAATCATGACTGCAATAAAAAGAATAAAAAACATCAGTTTCACAAAATGAAATATAAAAAACTTGAGCAGTATGGTAGAGAGGGGCTATACAGAACACACCCATTTGGCTGCATTGGGACAATGACATGTTTCAAACAAATAAATCAAGTGTAGGAGGATTTAGCGGCTCATCAGAACTTGAGCTTCCTTCTTTCCATGCACGCTTGATATTTTTAACCATCCTCCTAAAAACCCTGATCGCATCAGGGCTGCCAGGTTTATTGAGCGAGTCAAGAAATTCAAACCTCCTTTCTTTCACATTTAACGCAATTACACAATAATGACCAACACCATCCCTCATCTCTGGCGGATCAAAAGTTGCAAAAAGGACCTGTTCGAAGACGAAAAAATAAATAAAATTATTATATAAGAAGAAACAGAACACTATAAAAACAAACACACAAAATATAGTTTTTGACACATAAAACGTTACTCACCATATCCTTTTTATCAACACGCTCCTCGGCTTTTGAAGAGAACATCATTTTAACACTCCTGCCTATAGTACCACCATTCCAAATATTTGTCTGCCAAAACAAAACCAACATTGTCGGATATCCCTTAAACTTATCTATCAGCAAAAAAACCCCAAAATCCACAAGGCTTGTAGTGAGCATCCCTTTATCCCAAAATGATTGACCAACTTCGGCAATGGTAATATCAGCCATCTCAGTTTTAAAAGCAATCATGTCCCTGAATTTTTCATGAAAAACTAAAACATAAGATACTAAAAAAATAACAACAAAGAAAAAGGGGCAAATGCCAAAATTAGAAAATACATATGAACAAAACAATTTCTAAAAAACCATACTTCTTCTTCTTGTCCTTCCGAGCCCTCGTAATAGCAGCGTACACCTCATTGTATCTTTTCAGGAAGTTCGTCATCTCTAATAAAAAGATGAAGTTCACTTATCCAAAGAATGAGGTTCAAATATTAAGCTAAGGGAATTCTGCGAGCTATTTCGAAAATCATAAACAAAAGATCAAGTTTCACTTATCATTAAACATCTAATACAGATACCATAGTAATTAAACAAAATGAATGAGAAATACTTTAACTGCACTGTTCGAAACAAAACTCTTGCCTTCAGTGTCAGAGTCTTCATGATGTTGTTCTTCAGAGCTGACCAAATCATTTTCTTGGCTAGGTTGCAACGAATCCACCACAACCTGACTGGACTACCCTTCTGCAGCAACATCAACATTCTCTGGATTTACAACAGTCTGGTCAACCGCAACGTCCTTAGATACTTCAGCTACATGAGGCTCCACTCTCGATACTTCAGGAACATCGTTGGCCGCCAGACAAACAGGGGAAGCAACAACACTAACAGCAGGGACGACATTCTCCAGCGGGTTTTCAATGCCAAAATCAGAATCTTCATGCCGACTAGGTGATAGAGGCAAAGGTGTCCCGTCTTTCGATGAGATGGTGTCTATTGTTCTGGAGGAAGTCGACTTTGACAATCCGACTACGAACGTGCGAGGATGTCGCACCTTAGCAACCGCTAAACCAACTCCGAGAGGTTATTGACCACGCCGGAGCACGATCAACCTGACCACGAAGGTCTATTTCCTGCAGGAAAACAACAAAAAAGCAAGAAACTAAGATTGCAATCTGGATATTGCGAATATAAGAGGAAAGCTTTATTGATCAAAGGTGGGGTTTTGTGACGCCTTTGTCTGGTCATTGAACACAAACGAAGTACGCGAAGTTGCAGGTATGGCGAACTTTAATCTAAACAAAACCCAAAGTCTAAACGACGCCCTAAGGGCTGTATATACGGAGGAAGAGGGCGGAATTTCGTGGCCCTTGGAGGAGGGGTCCGAAACCAACCCTAACTCTTGTTTCCCCACACATACAGACTCTTAAAATAGTCTATACTTAAGTATTTCGAAAATACATGGGCCTGGCCCAATAATAAGGTGACGCAGCACCTAGAATAGCCTCTAGATGAAATTTATGAAGTGGCATCTTGTATATTTCGTGCAAGGCTTCATGTACTCCTTATGGTGGCTTTAAAGTCCGGAAATCATCACTTGTAACTCCGTTCTTGATCCCTTTGCGCATGCCATCATCTCCATGCTTGAACTTGCTCCAAGGTTCATCTTTCTTGTCCAAGCTAGGCCCTTCATTTGTAAGCAAAACAAATGTATCCAATTTAGGCAGCATCATATTCTCATAGACGTTAGAATCATTACCAAGAAACGGAAGTACCTGATAATTCAATTGGTGTGCGCGAGCTCTAGTAATTGGTCCAGTATGTATAGCAGCAGGGGCTGTGGGTGTAACAATGGTATTGATGTCCTCATCATCCTCCCCTTCTTGAAATGAAGTCGTCCTCGACGAAAGATCATCTTCCTCACCCAAATAAGGCTTCAAAACTGCAATGTTAAAAGTGGGACTAACCCGAAAATCTGTAGGCAGCTCAAGTTTATATGCATTATCATTTATTTTCTCTAACACCTTAAAAGGACCAGCAACACGTGGCATTAGCTTTGATTTGCGGAAATTAGGAAATCTATCCTTACGCAAATGTAACCAAACAAGATCTCCAGGTGCAAACACAACATGTTTTCTACCCTTATCTCCAGCAAGTTTATATTTAGCATTCATACGCTGAGTGTTTTCCTTATTTAACTCATGCATTTTTAAAATCAATTCAGCATGTTCTTTAGCATCAAAATTAACCTTCTTCGAAGATGGAAGAGGCAACAAATCAATAGGTGCACGAGGTAGGAAACCATACACAATTTCAAAAGGGCACATCTTAGTAGTAGAATGCAATGAACGATTATAAGCAAATTCAACATGAGGCAAGCATTCTTCCCACATTTTCTTATTATTCTTCAAAACATCCCTAAGCATAGTAGACAATGTTCTATTGACTACTTCAGTTTGTCCATCAGTTTGGGGGTGACAAGTAGTACTAAAAAGCAGTTTAGTCCCCAACTTAGCCCATAAACATCTCCAAAAGTGGCTAAGAAATTTAGTATCACGATCTGAAACAATAGTATTTGTCACACCATGCAAGCGAATAATTTCACGAAAGAACAAATCAGCAACATTAACAACATCATCGCTTTTATAACATGGTATAAAGTGTGCCATTTTTGAGAACCTATCCACGACAACAAATATGCTATCCCTCCCCTTCTTTGTTCGAGGTAAACCTAAAACAAATTCCATAGATATATCCTCCCAAGGAACACTAGGTACAAGCAAAGGCATATATAAACCATGAGGATTGAGTCGTGACTTGGCTTTTTGACATGTAGTGTAGCGAGCAACAAAACGCTCAACATCCCATCTCATCTTTGGCCAAAAGAAATGTGTAGCAAGTATATCCTCCGTCTTCTTGACGCCAAAGTGTCCCATTAATCCTCCTCCATGCGCCTCCTGCAACAACAAAAGACGGACGGAGCTAGGTCGTATGCATAGCTTGTTAGCACGAAACACAAATCCATTGTTAAGAACGAACTTGTTCCAAGTTCTCCCTTCCTTACAATTCTGCAATACATCTTTAAATTCAGCATCATGCACATATTGATCTTTGATGGTCTCCAAACCAAATATTTTAAAGTCAAGTTGTGAAAGCATAGTATAATGACGAGACAATGCATCAGCAATAACATTTTCTTTACCCTTCTTGTATTTAATGACATAAGGGAAATTCTCAATGAATTCAACCCATTTAGCATGTCTACGGTTCAGTTTTGCTTGACTTTTAATGTGTTCCAAAGATTCATGATTAGAATGTATAACAAATTCCTTGGGCCATAAATAATGTTGCCATGTTTCTAAGGTCCGAACAAGAGCATATAATTCTTTATCATAAGTAGAATAGTTCAGACTAGGCCGACTCAATTTTTCAGAAAAGTATGCAATAGGTTTTCCATCTGGTAATAACACACCTCCTAATCCAATTCCACTAGCATCACATTCAAGCTCAAAAGTCTTATTAAAATCAGGAAGTTGGAGTAAAGGAGCATGCGTCAACTTATCTTTCAATACCGTGAAGGCTTCTTCCTGTGCGGCACCCCAAACAAAAGGCACATCCTTCTTTGTAAGCTCGTTGAGGGGTGCGGAAATGGTGTTGAAATCTCTCACAAAACGCATATAGAAACCAGCGAGGCTAAGGAAACTCCTCACTTGTGTGACCGTTTTGGGCTGCGGCCAACTCTCAATAGCTTCAATCTTGGCTTTATCAACTTCTCCATGTGGAGTAACAACATAGCCAAGAAAAGATACTCGGTCGGTGCAAAAGGTGCACTTTCCAAGGTTACCAAACAAACATGCATCACATAAAGCAATAAAAATAGCACGTAAATGTTCCAAATGTTCCCCCAAAGATTTTCTATAAATCAATATGTCATCAAAGTAAACTACCACAAATCGTCCAACGAAAGCACGTAAAACTTTGTTCATTAATCTCATGAAAGTACTAGGTGCATTAGTTAACCCAAAAGGCATGACTAACCACTCATATAATCCAAACTTAGTTTTAAATGTTGTTTTCCATTCATCTCCCAATTTCATACGAATTTGATGGTATCCACTATGCAAATCGACTTTGGAGAATATTGTAGAGCCACTCAATTCATCAAGCATATCATCTAGCCTAGGAATAGGATGACGATAATGAATAGTAATATTATTAATGCCTCTACAATCAACGCACATACGCGACGTACCATCCTTTTTTGGCACAAATGATAGGAACAGCACAAGGACTAAGGGATTCATGTAAATAACCTTTGTCGAGCAGTTCTTGTACTTGACACATAATCTCCTTCATCTCCTTTGGATTGGTACGGTATGGTGCACGGTTGGGTAATGATGCACCGGGAATTAAGTCAATTTGATGCTCAATCCCTCGAATATGTGGTAATCCCGGTGGCACGTCTTGTGGAAACACATCGGCGAACTCCTACAAAATGTTAGTGACAGGAGGAGGCAAAGAGGAAGGCACATCCTCGAATGAAAGTAATGCCTCTTTGCACACAAAAGCATAGCAAACAGATTTGCTAAAATCTAGATCATCAATATCAGATTTGGTGGCAATTAAACATGCACTTTTCAATTTGATTTCAGAAGCAACACTAGATGGTTCATTATTAGGCTTCAATTGTTGGTCAAATTCTTTTGCCACAATCTGATTTTCACTCTTATTTTTCTCCTGTTTTGCTTTATTAGCTCTATTAGTATCATCTTTCAGAAAGGAATCAGGAGTCATAGGAAGCAAAGTAATATTTTTATCCTTATGAACAAGAGTATATTGATTGTGTCTACCATGGTGTACAGAATTTTTATCAAATTCCCATGGTCTACAAAGTAATAAGGAACATGCTTGCATGGATACTAAAATGCACACGAACAGTACATGTTACCTTAACTTTTCCGCTGTTGTTGAACCATTGGATGTAGTAAGGATGTGGATGTGGTCTTGTGGTGAGAGATAGCTTCTTCACCATCTCCATGCTAGCCAAGTTATTGCAGCTCCCTCCATCTATGATGACACGAACAGAATGTTCCTTCACAACTCCCTTTGTATGGAACAAATTATGCCTCAGATTTTTCTCAGCTTGTGTAACCTGCACACTCAAAACACGTTGATCAACTAAACATTCATACCTGTCAGCATCTTCAGTAGCCATGTATTACGTCTCATGATCAAAATCATCTCCGCCGTGTTCTTCATGTGTAATAAGAGCCAAAGTCTCCTCATCATAGTCACTAGCGGACTCATACCCACCATCCTCAGCAACAATCATCACACGCTAAGATCTACATTCTCTCGCAAAATGTCCTCTTCCCTTAAAATGACGACAAATAATATCACTTGTGTGCCCTGTTGATGCCATGGAAGAAGAAGAGCTCTGCGCAGGCCCAGCAGGTGTGGTCTTGGTAGATAGTGGTGGTTGTGCCTGCTTTCTTGTATCACGGCTGGAGGTGGCACCTGATGGAGGTGCTGGTGCAGTGGAAGTAGAGGATGCACGTGGTGTCCATGATGAAGATCGACCTGCAGAAAAGTTAGTTCGCGCCAATGCCTGTCGATCCTGCACTGCGTGTTCAGCTTTACAAGCAAGATGGAACAAACGAGTGATATTAGTATACTCCTTATACTCTAGAATGGTCTGAATCTCTCTATTTAATGCACCCATAAACCATGCAAGCATAGCTTCATTCTCCTCGACAATACCACATCTAATCATGCCAGTTTGTAATTCCTAATACTATTCTTCTACAAAAAATTCCTTGTCTTAAATGCTACAATTTTTGAAGTAATTCACGTTGATAATATGGTGGAACCCAATGAGTACGCATAGCAGTTTTCAAAGCAGCCCAAGTAGCTGGAATGGGATATAATCTACAATGTTCAGACCACCAAACACATGCAAAACTAGTGAAAGCACAAACAGCAGCAGGAACACGTCTCTCCTCAGGATGTTGTAAACATGTAAAACGTTGTTCAGTTTCTAACTCCCAAGTAAGATATATATCAGGAACATATCTACCCTCAAATGGTGGAATATTCAATTTCAGTTTAGGAAGATGTTCATGATTTTGTACCTCAGGTGGTGGTGCAGCCCTACTGTTGCGATGATATGCATGAGGACGACCTGGTGGTGGTGGTGCTGGTGGTTGCACGTAGTTCTGATTTTGATCAACCTCATCCTCGTAATGGTCCTCCACCTCTGTAGTAGCAGCAGGAGCTACAGCAGCACCAACAGTAGGTACAGCAGCACCAGAAGTTTGACCAGGCTCAATGGGAACGCCTTGTGCTCGTCCCACTTGAGTTGGAAGACGATGTTGTTGACGTTGTTGTTGTTGTTGTTGTAGAGGTGCGACAGGTGCAGCGGGCAGTGGAAGACGCGCGAACAATTCATTAAACTTGTTATCGAGCGTTGTTTCGAACGCCTTCTCAAAGCCATCTATCTTCTCCATGGCCTCTTCAAATCTATTTAGCACATCTTCCACCTGTCCACTCATCATTTGCTGAAACTTATCATGTAACTCTTTGTTTGTCATATTCTCCCAGTCAGTCTCGTCGGCTTGTGATCCCGCCATGGTTAGCAGCAATAGAAACACACAAGAATATGATCCTACAGACTACTAGGAAGTGGTGGTGATGGTGTGGTGTACAGTCACAAATCCGTCAAGCGAATCTCAAATTCTTACCAGTTCTTACCAAGCAGCAGGTGGTGATTAGCAACCGTTGTAGTCAAAACTCTCAAAGCTTGCATAGAGCAATTACCAGCGAGAGTCAAACGCATGACGTAGATGTATGTGGATCTGGGAAGGCTTATAATATGGTAGCAAAAAGGGTCAGCAATAATCAATTCAGATATGTAAAGTTGAATAAACGCTCAACGACGGTACTGTGCCGGTCCTAGGCTAGACCATACTAGAGACGCGAGCCTAGAACACTAACAAAATCACGGCGCTGCACGTAAACAAGGGAGGAGCACACTCTGATTTTTTTTTCTTTTTTCACTTTTTTCACTTTTTCTCTTTTTTTTGCTCCGCAACAATTTTTTTCGAAAAAGTCTACAAATGTCCTAAAAACTGGCTAGCCAGAATTTTCCAGACTATTTTTCTTCTGTGGATGGCTCGGAAGTTTGGGAGTCCTACTCTATCACGACTTGGAGCATCCCATGATCTGGAAATCGAAAAAAAGCAACAATTACTGGACTCGGACTTGGACTGGTGGCAGAGATGAATCTGGTGGAATCTCGAACTGGTGGCGGAGATGAATCTGGTGGAACTCAGACTGGTGGCGGATTTATGTTGCAGGTGGACTCGGATTGGTGTGATGGCGACTGATATGTGGTGGTGGTATATGGCAGCGACGATGAAGTTGGTGCGGTGGTGGTATATGGCAGCAACGGTGATGATGATGCGGTGGTGATATATGGTAGCAGCGACGTGACAACCTGTGAACAGAACTTGAAACTCTAAAGGACTAGACACTAAGACCAGTAACTTGACACGACGATGCAACCGCAAATTCAACAAAGAAAATAAAGAAAAGATTATGCAAAGGCTGGGATTGGTTCGGATAGGATGAACTAACCATAAAATTTTTTGGCTATTTCGTGGACTATAGGTATGAAGAACAGACTCGATCTAAACTACGAAAAGCTATAAAATCTCACCGAGCAACTTGGAAATCTGATACCACTTGATAGAGGCAAAGGTGTTCCGTCTTTCGATGAGATGGTGGCTATCGTTCTGGAGGAAGTCGACTTTGACGATCGAACTACAAACATGCGAGGATGTCGTGCCTTAGCAATCGCTAAACCAACTCCGAGAGGTTATTGACCACGCCGGAGCACGATCAACCTGACCACGAAGGTCTATTTCCTGCAGGCAAATGAAGAACAAGCAAGAAACTAAGATTGCAATCTGGATATTGCGAATATAAGAGGCAATCTTTATTGATCAAAGGTGGGGTTCTGTGACGCCTTTGTCTGGTCGTTGAACACAAACGAAGTATGCGAAGTTGCAGCTATGGCGAACTTTAATCTAAACAAAACCCAAAGTCTAAATGACGCCCTAAGGGCTGTATATATGGAGGAAGAGGGCGGAATTTCGTGGCCCTTGGAGGAAGGGTCTGAAACCAACCCTAACTCTTGTTTCCCCACACATACGGACTCTTAAAACAGCCTATACTTATGTATTTCGAAAATACATGGGCCTGGCCCTATAATAATGTGACGCGGCACCTAGAATAGCCTCTGGACAAAATTTATGAAGTGGCATCTTGTATATTTCGTCCAAGGCTTCATGCACTCCTTATGGTGGCTTCAAAGTCCTGAAATCATCACTTGTAACTCCGTTCTTGATCCCCTTGCGCATGCCATCATCTCCATGGTTGAACTTGCTCCAAGGTTCATCTTTCTTGTCCAAGCTAGGCCCTTCCTTTGTAAGCAAAAAAATTGTATCCATTTTAGGCAGCATCATATTCTCATAAACATTAGAGTCGTTACCAAGAAACGAAAGTACCTGATAATTCAATTGGCGTGCACGAGCTCTAGTAATTGGTCCAGTATGTATAGCAGCAGGGGTTGTGGGTGTAATAATGGTATTGATGTCCTCACCACTAGGGGAAACAGCATCATGGAATTCTTGAGCTACAGAGGGATATGCACAGTCGATGGCAACTGATGCAGAAGCATCAACACTGCCACCACCATCAACAGCACAACCGCCCTGATTCAGATAAACGTGAAATTTCATGTTTTCTTCTCAAGGTTGTGGAAAGTTTAAAAAACACACAATATCACAAGATGAGCGTGGGGATAATTAACACAACAACACAAAGGACACTTATGTCAAAGACTGCTGACAATATACACAGAACAACTGCAGTTCACAAGTGACAAAACAACTACAATTGCAACCCACATAAACGTAAAAAAGAACCGCAGTTCACTTTGTCAAACGATGCAGTTCAATTATGTTAAATACTGAAGCTTACGTATGTAAAACACTATGGACCACGCATGCGGAAAGAACTGCAGTTCACTTCTGTCAAATACTACAGCTCACACATGTAAAACTATTGTAGATAACATATGTAAATGAAAACGCATATGAGTGAACATAATAGCGTACATCAAGTTTATAACAACAACAAAAAATTAGATTACAACCCACGAACAGAACAAGTAATACAACTATACCTTATCAGCTACAACATCCGGAGGAGACGATGCATCAGCCAAGACCTCATCCTTTCCAGAGCCATCGTAGGACTCTTTGTGCACATCACAAGCAGCAACACCAGTCTACAAGCATAGAACAAACAAAAAACTAAAATAATATGGTAACGACCAAAAAAGAAAAAACTTCAACTATGCACAAGCAGTACACACTTTACAACCGTGAAGTACACAAAAAATTCAGTAAAATGGAAAGCAACAAATGCAAGTTCAAGAAGAGGGACGCATGGCAGAACAGACATGGCAGAAGTACTTGTACCTGACCAACTCCATCGTCCCTAGTTCCATGGACACCAGAACATTCCACTCCAGCCTATCACAAAAAACAAAAAAAGTGAGGAGCAGTACACATAATACACAAAAGAGGTTCAAAGCCACAAAAAAACCTAGAACATACATTATCAGCGCCAACGTCAGTGTCCTAACGGTTCATTTCATCCAAAATATGCCCAGCATCCTTCTCATACCGACCGCATTTTTGCTCCTGTGAATGTCTCAATTGAGCATACGAAGACTGAACATTCGTCACTACAATCTTCAGGCTTTCAATCATGCCACAATCAAAATTGTGAGCAGCAACAATATCTTCATCTCGTGGGCATGGCCAACAGGGAAAAAACCAGCAACTGTCCTCAACCTGTCACCAGAGGTTGGCAAATCTTCAGTCAACTTCAAAACCTTCAGAAGAAGCTCATCAATATCCGCGTGTTTTTTGCCGCTAACAAATGTCTGTTTAGAAGAGCTTCTATTATCAAACATCTGTCGAGCCATGAAACCACGAGTACGCAGCACCTCATCATCACAGGTAGGAAGCTGGCTATAGATAGGCTCATAAAACCTAACATGAGTGCTAGGTCCCGCATTAGAGCTGCCGCATACAACTGCAACAGGACGGTTGTACACAATATCACCTGACGCCTTCCACTGCAAAAAAAGACAACATGCAAAGAGAAGTACACATGTGAGTACTAGAAAAGTTCAGATTTATAATGGCTGCACCTTTTAAAAAAACTGATATTAAAAACTCAGATGCACTAACTGGCAGCTTCCCAAATTTGTAAGTTTCCAAGTAAATCTTTCCCTTCACAAGCACATCCTCATTGTATAAGTTCATGAGGTCCTTGGTCATCAGGTATGACGCACGTGGCATCAACGTGTGCATGACTGAAAATTTGCGAAGCTTCAAGCAGTCAAGATACATAATCAGGGGGACAATGGCACAACCCTCTACACAATTCTGCTTGCTGCCTTCTATTTACCACCTCATCACAGTTGCCTGCAACTCATCAACAACAAGCTGGCCAAAATCCATCTGAGCCATAGCCGCATAATCCATGTTCTCTACCATTGCAGCAACTCTACCCAAACAAACTGCGGGCCCGAGGACAGCAAATTCTGGTAAAGTATCAGGAAGAACACCTTCATAGCAAGGTCAACAGTCACATGATCATCTTCCTCCACCAACACCTTCAACTTCTCAAGCAAGTCCTTGACACCTATACTTCTTGAACGGCCAAAGCCAAGCTCATCCTTAAGGGCAGTCAACGAGTCATCATGGCCGCTGGTAGCAGGCATGGGTGCAGTGTGACGTCCCATAGGTAAATAAAAAATGTGATGAACTGCATCACAATTGATTCGAAGAACCCTACCATTCCCAAAGTCCATTATCATGGTGGCAGGGTCAATCACTCCCATCAGATAGCACATAAGAATGCGCGACACATTTTTCCTTACTGTCAGTTCAAAGACAACATCGAATCCAGCATCCCGATCACGACTACAGTGTGCCTCTTTCAACAAAGAAGCAGCCTTGCAAATAGTGGGAAGCGACAAACGTACGGTCTTGTTAAATTGAGAATCATCTCCCTCGGCATCATCTTCAGTTGCATTGCTCTTACTAGACTTCTTCCTCTGTGTAAAGGGAAATGCAATCCACATTAGAATAATAGCCATAAAAAAGAGATAGATAAAACACAGATAGAATAACAAAGAAGGAAACAAATGCAGTCCACTTCAACAAACCTTTGGAACAACATCCACCTCCTCGCCAGAGTCACCACCAACATCTTCATTGACATCATCACGGGAACGCTTGGGTAGACTCTTAGATGAACCACAGTCTTTGCGTCTACCAGTATGAACATCCCTCACAAAATCAGCAAGCACAAAGTCGTCATCATCAGAGTTGGGACCTTCAGTGGCATGTAGTCGCTTCCGCTGAGGATCATCCTTTCCACCAGCTTCAGAAGTTCTCTTGCCAACATTCTTCTTCATGCCAGCAACACGTGGACTCCGCCAAGGTGTACCACCTTCCTCAGCAACAGTACTCAGCCTCTTCTTCTGCAAACAAGGCTGCTTCACCTTGGCAAATTTGGCACCCTTGGCACCATCTGTAGCTCTCCTCTACTTCTCCTTCTCCACAAACTCTTTTGAGCCACTTTCAAACCTCAACTTCTTCTTGCTTTGCTTTAACTCATATTCAGGAAGCTGTTCCAAGACCATCCAATCATGTGTAACTTCCTCTGTACCATCAATAGTCCGCGATTGTGTTTCAGACAAGACATGATGTCTCTGGTCAAAGCTCACACCAACATTACCCTCTGTAAAATAATGGTCAATCAATTGAGTAACCTCCTCAAACCCAGGCACCCCAGCATGGAAAACAGACACTGCGTCAAAATGAAGTTTGACTATGGTCATTAAAAAGTGCACAAAAAGAACAAATGCAGTACACTTAGACATATAAATGCAGTGCTCCAACCATAAGCTCAAAATAAAAAATAATGCAGTGTACAAAAAATTTAATAAAACAACAATGCAGTTCACACATACATGTAGTGGAGTTCACATATACCAATAAATGCAGTGATGCATACACTAACTTCACGTTTGTTCCCAACAAAATGCCGGACTAGATACAGAAAGGCAACGCTAATTTGTACAGCATCAAGTAACCAGCATACACAAAAATAAAAAAATCAATCACATACCAGAAGGAGGGGCCACACTTATGGGAGAAGACTCAATCGGCGAGTTCACTTCATGTCCTCCCTCTACATCATGATCCTTACTGATGTAGGGTGGAATCATATACGGACGATCTTTCATGAAAGGAGTGGATCCCATGATGAACATGAAAAACGCGAGGGGGGGAACGAGGGGAATCACGAGGGGAAACACGAGAGAAACACTAAAACCAACAAGAATGACCACACATGTGCTAGATCCTAGAAACACAAAGAGATACAAGATCCGAATCCAATAAAGGACGAGACATAGGGTAACCGGTTCTTCTCTGTGAGGAGGTCTTGATGGGGCCGCCCAAGAGGGGCTCTTGAATCCAAGGTGGATCTTCTCCGAAGAGGGGCCGCGGACTCTCTCAAGGAGTAGATCCGTATGGATGAGCGAAGCTCTATCTCTCAAATGAGCTATCACAACGCTAACCCTAACTAGAAGGTGGTGGAGGAGTATATATAGGTCTTAGCCATGAAGGGGTAAGTGGGAGAGGATACATGGGCCCCTGGCCCGTTCACTGTGCGCAGACAGGCACCGGATGTCCGGGCTGGGGGCCAGATGTCCGGTCATCCGCGCGTGGCCAGATGTCCGGGGCACGGGCCGGATGTTTGGGCTGGCGAGGTCGGCCTTAGTGCTCTCTGGATAGGGGGCACCGGATTTCCGGGTAGGCGCCGGATGTCCGGCCGCTGTAGAGTCTCCTAGCGTCCGTCTCTCTCTGGTCTTCTTCTTGTTGGTGGTGCCGGATGTCCGGCCGTTGTAGCTCCGTGGCGACTCCACTTGAGGCAATTCTTGATCCGCTTCCATGTGGACTTGTCCTATGCTTCGAGCATTTCCATGGTCATCTCCTCGGTTCCTGAGCACACGTAGTGTCTTTACATTAGGTAGCAATCATGTCTCGCACGAGTGGGAAGGGGAAGCATTTAGGAATGGGTTCACCTTGTGTCCAATGGTGTATGCTTGAGTGTACATGGGGATGATCGTAGGATGCTCCGCATCATTTCCCCTCCCTTGGGGAAGATCCGACCTCGGATCGAAAACCTCATCACCATAGAAACTGTTGTCGTGGACGGGCATGTAATTGGACGAAGAGGAAGACATGGCGCAATCCAAGTACTCCAAAGTGTCGCCGGAGGAGTATACATGCAAAAAGAGCAAACACAAACAACACTCGGAAATACAATGGTTAGCGCACACAAAGGGTCCATCATGTAAGAATGAGTCCGTGCGGCAAGATTGTTCGTGACAAAGCGCATGAAGCTTATCAAGATGATAGAGAATGATATGGAAAGAATTCATGGGAGCAAAAGCATTCATTTTGCACCCAAATTTGTTGTGAATATGATCAATGCAACCACGGTGCAAAATGATGTCATAAAGAGACGGTTTATCAATAGCATGAATATGGCAATGGATGTTCAATATGAATAAGTTATCATGCAATTGATGGTAGGCAATATGATCATGATGTATGAATATGCCATCAAGGAAGATCACAAAAAATTTGCTAAGGAAATGCACAAGCTCATATATCATGGATGACATGGGAATACAATATGCAACAAGGCAATCATAATGTGAGTCAATCCATGCATAAGATGCAATTTTGTCATGTGTATGATATTTCCAATGAGCATGACATGTGTGAGCACAATCAACAAATATGGAGGTGTTTGTGTACCAATGGTCGATGTCATGGCATGAGTGGAGGTTCGAAGGTGCTTCCAATAAGTCTGAGCGCTCCTCAATTTTGAAGGTCCATAGAGCCAATCTCCCATGTCGCTCCTCCGTTCGCGAGATGTATCATGTAGACAACAAGAAGGAGACAACAATGAAAGAGTGACCCATCCAATATGCGTAATTGAGGATGGCTCAAAGGGAAGGAGTTCACCTTTAGGAGATTCTCGCAAATGTTGGTGTTGCACATCGTGTATGCCTTCACATGACCAAATTGTCTCATGACGGTATCGCCTTGTGAATCCTTCAAAATGAAAGAACATTACAAACACTCGGAAAAACAAATGAGGTTAGCGGAAATGCAAAACCTATCATTCATGTGGTAAGATACCGAACAAGTGTATGCATCATGCTCATCATAAGAAAGGACAAGGGAGCATTTCATAGTATGGAGGCAGATGCTGCGAGAACAACCAAATTCAATAGGCTCAATCAAAAAAGCATGCATCACAAGTAAAGTATCCAAGTCTCCAAGATCAATAAGGATAGATGCAAAAATTGGAGGCAAGCGACAATGAACAAAATATATCATGTGAGAGGCACGAGCATATACGTCATCAACCCAACAAAGCGAGTAAGAGTTGAACATGGGTGATGTGACAAAGCAAGCAATCATGGCGATCAAGTCAAGCAAGCTAGTAGTGCGAAGATGCAACATACTAGAAGGAATCATGGCAAGCATGTCATGGGTGCAAATAGTGTGCGTGAATAATTCACATGACATAGCACAAGCATGAAAGGAGGATATGAGAAAAATAGCATCAATAGCATGAGGCACATGATAAACATGGCAATAGCAACAAGGATCTCCACCAAGCATGCAAATACACATAGGAGTAGCATAATGGCGAATCATGGGTAGATGCAAGCAAGGCTCACAATTGCATGACAAAGGCATAGAAGCAAGTGTAGCATGAGAAGGGAACACGGTAAAATGAGCATGAAGCGACAAGCGGTATATAGCTCATAGCCGTGTGAGAGCCAAGTGAGAGAGATGCACGTAGTCGTTGCGCAAAGAGAGTGGTGGGAAGGATAGTTCACGGGATCCCAAGTCATCTTTGCTCTCAAGAGCTCGTTTCGTCAACTCTTGGGATTGAGAGGTTGACGAGTATACGTGAGTACCTACACAAAAGAAAGACAAAGGGAAAATTGTGTGTGCGTGGTAGATGTACACATCATCCATCATGATGTGCACGTGCTTGTGTTGGTTAGAACAAAATATCCAATTCTCAAATAAATGAGATGCGTGATATAGAAACATGTCATCCCTCATGATAGGTTTGTTGTTATGTATGGCATAATGGAGACTCAAATTGGGCAATGCATCATGAGAAATATGTAGAGCATTGTTATTCATGGAATGCATATGGTGCAAGCAATTATGAGAATCATGCAAAGTATGGAATGCATCAAAATCTCTTAATATGTATGAGGAAACTATGGGGGTCTCCTCATGATCATTAGTGGAAACATCACATGGAGAATATTGACAACATCCAAAACAATGCATATTTGGAACATTGTGATCATGGCATGGCATAGTGGATGAATTGTGCAAATTATGTAAAGGAAGTATGGCAATATCATCACAAGTAAAACAAAAGCCAATTACCATCATCTCGTCATCTATGCCATAAGTGCAAATGGGATTTATTTTAATGGGGCATGCATAGTTACTATGTTGAGATTGAAATGATGCAATATGAGAGATCTCACTCATAGCATATGACAAGTTTAATGGATTGTCAAACATGATGTGACCAAAAGAATTTTCACATGATATCCTATGGAGCATAACATCACAACTAGGAAACTCGACATGCTCATCATCATATTCATCATAAATAGGTAAGTCATGACATGAGGAAGTCGCACTAGCATGAAGCATGGGAATAGGTGTGTCAACATCATGCAAGCAATCATTCATAAAATAGTCCACTAGTGGGACAAGAGAAGCACCATCACCTATGTTACCTTTGGAGCATCGGTCATGTGTTGTAGGTGAGGTGTCGAAGACCCAATCGTGGTCATCTTCATCTTGATGGAACCATGTGGGGGTGCATCTTCTTCCGCCATGGCCATCGTCATCTCCATTGGAGGTATGGACTTGTCGAGGATAGGCATGTCGTCATGTAGGAGACCTAGCACCGAAGAAGAAAATACACTAGGAGTAGAGGTTAAGTCATTAGAAATCAAAGTGGCCTCACATGCCGTCTCAACTACCCACTCACTAAATGTTGTGTCTCACTCACTCCCGGTATGATGCTCTCACACATATGGTTGGTGGAGTCACTCAAATGGCTCTCAACCTCACATAAGATCTGTGGCATGCTCTCAAGTGTGGGGCTAGTGGTGGTCACACTCATCCTCTCATAGGAAATGCACTCAATGTCATATAAGGTGGAGTCACTCATCTCACTCATGGGGTGGTGGCTCTTCTCACATGGCAATTGGGGCATCTCATCACATGTTGGTGTCGGAGAGATGGTGGGGCAAATGTCTCCATGCTCAATCATGTCGTGGTCGTAGCCGTGGATGAAGGCCGAAGATGGCACATCATCACTCTCCTCTAAGACCAAAGATAAGGTCTCGTGTGCGGTCTCATAGCTTGACTCAGAGTATGAGTCCAATATGGGCGTCGTCTTCATGTTGTTGAAGAGGTTCATGCTTGTCGCCGTAGTCGAAGGGGATGGTCCTTGCTCGACCTTCTTGTCACCGTCTTATTGTTGGAGGCCCATATGATGTGGCACCTCGTACCTTGTCTCCATGACCGAAGGGAAATTCCCATGCTCGACCATCTTCCTTGAGGGGCTTGCGAAGATTGAAGTGTTGCCCTCGCTCGTAGGTGGTCACCTCATTGGTGAAGATGTCGATGTAGGCGAACTCATGGGAAGTAGGTGAAGATGCCGTACAGCCAAAGGCGAAGATGCCTTGATAGCACTTGTGTAAGATGCCGAAGTGGTTGTTGTAACCGTAGCTCCGTCTTGGTTGTGGTCATCTCGCGATCTTCTTTCGTTCTCTTGAAGCTTGGCCTTGGCGTGAAGTAGGGCTTGTTGGGACTTGTGCATTTGCGCTTGGCGAGCATCTTCATGATGATGGTGTCGTTCTCGTGCTTCAGCTCGATGGCATTCATCGTCATCGTGCACATGATGCTTGGAGGTGACTTGCCCTTCATGACGATGTGGATCACGAACGTGATGGTGGTCGCCATGGAGATGTGGACGTGGACGACTTACACTTGCATCATTTTTGCGCTCCGAATACTTGTGACTTGAACGTCGCCGCCTTGAGGATGATGAAGGGGAAGAACGGTTGATCAACAAGGTCCGAATCTCATCCATCCTTGCATCTTCCTCCTCCTTTTGTGTGGAAAGCTTGTTGTTAATGTAGTCCCTTTTCCTTGCTTCGGAGTGACGATTGTCGATGGAGAGGTCCTCGATGCGCTCTCGCAATCTTGATTGTGCGCCTTGCATTTGTCGTTGTAGATCGAAGATTGACGCTTTGGTGATGTAGTTGTTCACGCTGTCATTGTTGTGGAAGACCGAAGATGAAATGCCTTGCCTATCCATCACTCCAAGAGAAAAATGTGAGTGGTAGAAAGAGAAGAACGAATACCAAATGTACCTTGACCGATGTTGAAAGTGGATCAATGATAACTCCAATGTGGACAAGGAAATAGCACAATTGGTACCAATTCTTGTCGGTTTCTCACACCTACACAAGTAAGGCTTATGGTGGAGCTCGGTGAGGATAGTGGCACAAAAAATTTATGCAAAATGTTAGCAAGAGTCAATAATGTTGAAAGAGATTCACAAATTCGCAAGTGAAACAAGTAGACCAATAGCAATGAATGGCACACGGAAATGCACACATGGATAGATAAATGGGGTCGTGCAACCAAGGATGAGCATAAAATGTGGGATCCACGGAAAACGCTCGTGTTGCACAACTCAAGAGAGACGCTAGCATGATTGCTCAATAGGCGGATACGACACTTGTGCACAACCTATAAGATGCAAAATGTAACACCTTCTATCCCAAGTATGCTATATATGTATGATGTTCCAGTGCTATGATCCAAGATGATCGGATATGACAATGTGGTATGATGCTATGGCTATTGCTTACAAGCTTCTTCATTTTTCTCTTTTGCTTAAAAGCTTATTCTTCTCTTTTTTCCCTCTTTTTTTTATATGGCCACAATGCGAAATGCATAAACCAAGGTAGCAATTCGGTATATACGGGGACAATCTTGAGGCACACGAGATGATATGATACCAATATGATATGGTATGTATGCAATGGGAGGTATAGATCACTAATGTGCACAAGTAACGTTGCCGACAATACTCAAATGGCTAGTCTCGATAGGCAAGTGACGCAAACTGGGCTAGGGGTTAACAATGCAATAGCAAGGGAATATACAATGGAGGGATACCACGATACAAAGATGATATGGAGGTTACCGTCAGCGGTGATGATGAGTGGCGCAGATCTTGATGGAGATACCAAGATGATCGAGACTCGTCCCTAAGTAGCCGAAACACCTTAGGAAACGTAAAAACCGCGAACTCAAAATCTCAAATGTCAAATGTCAAATGGTGGTAGCGGGAATGCGGTGTTGGTTGCAGAAACTCAATGGGATTGCGGAAATGCAATAATGGGATTTGAGACGCAATGCGGACGTGGAGGGTAAGGTGGTGGACTATACACAGTGTCGGAGTTGAAAGCGCGGTCCCTAAGTAGCTGAAACACCTTAGGAGACACAACTCACAACATAAACAAAATTGGATTAAGTAGGGGTGGCGGAAGTGTATGGTGGGCTATGTGGGGAGTTATGGTGGTGGTGGTTGTTGATGAAGTAGAAATCGTCCCTAAGTAGACTAAAGACCTTCGGAGACTCGAATCACACTCAAGCAACCACAAATGCTACAAGGAACAAAATTGTTTAGGTTGTGGAAGTCGGTGCTGGTTATGCGGAGGTTGTGATGGGGTCAAATGGTGATGATAGTATTTTTGTGGGAAGGGGGATGTCAAGAGCTTTTCAACGAGCTAAAGAACGTCAAAAACGGACTCCGGATGAATTAGTTATGGACAAAACGGTAAAATGGTGGTGGTTGAAATGTCAGGGGCCGGATGTCTGGGGTGGAGCCCGAATTTCCGGGGCTGTCTGTCCAGAACCGAGCAGATTTGGCGTTCCAGGAGCCGGATGTCCGGCTGGGGACCCGGATGTCCGGCCCAATGATTCCAGATCTCGTTTGGGGCGGAAATTTTTGAATTGGGGGCGGAAATGGATGATTCCAAAGGCAAAATTGGAGAGATTTCGTGGATGGAAAGTGGGGATATGCTAGATCCAATGAAACCAAGCAAATCCATGGATCAAATCCAACAAAACATCATCAAAACCAACAAATCAAAAAAAAATTGGGACTATTTTTGGTGGGGATTTTCGAAATTGGGGAAGAACACAACAAAATTAGGCTAGAAAACAAGGGGAGGCTCCGAAATCATGATCAGCGTGGCTCTGATACCAAGATGATGTAGGGTGGAACCCTATATGGCCGATCTTTCACGAAAGGAGCAGATCCCATGATGAACACGAAGAACACGAGGGGGGAAACGAGGTGGATCGCGAGGAGAAACACGAGAGAAACACTAAAACCAACAAGAATGATCACACATGTGCTAGATCCTAGAAACACAAAGAGATACAAGATCCGAATCCAACAAAGTACGATACATAGGGTAACCAGTTCTTCTCCGTGAGGAGGTCTTGATGGGGCCGCCCAAGAGGGGGTCTTGAATCCAAGGTGGATCTTATCCGAAGAGGGGTCGCGGTCTCTCTCATGGAGTAGATCCGTATGGATGAGCGAAGCTCTATCTCTCAAATGAGCTATCACAACGCTAACCCTAACTAGAAGGAGGTGGGGGGGTATATATAGGCCTTAACCATGAAGGGGTAAGTGGGAGAGGATACATGGGCCCTTGGCCCGTTCACTATGCGCAGACAGGCGCCGGATGTCCGGGCTGGGTGCCGGATGTCCGACTGTTCGCGGGTGGCCGGATGTCCGGGGCACGGGCTGGATGTCCGGGCTGGCGAAGTCGGCCTCAGAGCTCTCTGGATAGGGGGCGCCGGATTTCTGGGCAGGCGCCGGATGTCCGGCCCGTTGCGGGGCACCGGATGTCCGGCCGCTGTAGGGTCGCGTGGCGTCTGTCTCTCTCTGGTCTTCTTCTTGTTGGTGGCGCCGGATGTCCGGCCGTTGTAGCTCCGCGGCGACTCCACTTGAGGCACTTCTCGATCTGGTTCCGTGTGGACTTGTCCTATGCTTCGAGCATCTCCATGGTCGTCTCCTCGGTTCCTGAGCACGCGTAGTGTCTTTGCATTAGGTAGCAACCATGTCTCACACGAGTGGGAAGGGGAAGCATTTAAGAATGGGGTCACCTTATGTCCAATGGCGTATGCTTGAGTGTACATGGGGATGATCGTAGGATGCTCCGCATCACTTACCACCAGGACAACGAGGGCCAATTGGTGTATCATTATGAGCACTGCAATCACCTACTGGATTCAAAAAGAACCAGAACCAGAAATTACAAAACATCACATGACAAAATAATGCAAACGAACGCTGACAACTAACAGAGCATAAACCAATATGCAGGATGAATTAGGAAACTAGATAAACATGAAACAAAATAAACAAAGCCTAAAATAAGCACTCCACATACCCTGAACTCCTCCTCCCACTCTGCTCGACGAAGACATGGCGTTTGCCTGCAGCACAAGGATGAAGTGACAGATATAAGCAACAAAATCTTCAAAATCGAGATAAAATTGACTGCCTGCGGAAAAATTACACAAGCAAAAACAGCAACAGCAACTACGAGAATCACAAAACAAGACGAGGGGACGATCAAGACCGAGGCCAAGCAGAACATACCACGAAAAAGGGTGCGGCGATGGTAGCGGGGAGGGGGCGGCGTCAGGAACGGATAGGAAAGGGCCGCGGGAGCGCAGCAGCAAGGGCTCACAGAGTGGACGGCGACGCGGAATGCAGGAATAAGGACCTCTTGAGGGCAGCGGTTCCTCGGGCAACGGCGGTTACTGTGGGCGACGGCGGTTTTGCTCGAGGGAGAGATGCCTCGGGAGAAACTGCAAGAGAGGAGAGGCGATTGTTCTCAGTCTCTCTCCCTATCAGCAGAGCGGTGGGATCGCCTGGAAGGGACACATAGGAGGCCCGCGTGTGGCAAAGGGTCACATAAAACGGGCCGGCCCAAAAACGGCCTGGCTAAAATAAGACAGACTACATCAAAACGCACATGATGCAGTTCTCTATGAAGAACAATGAAGTTTAGACAGTAAAACAAAATAAAATACATACAGTTCGTAAAAAAGTTAAAATAAAAAACAACACGCATGTTAGGAAAGCGCATCCAAAAAAAGTCTACCTTAAAATAAGTGCCACACCAAAAAAAAGGGGGCCAACCCCCCTACCCCTCCCGTACCAGTGACTGTAGTAAGTACAGGCAAAAAACAGATGCAGTACGCAGCACTAGAAAAATGTAGTGCATTTCGTTACAAGATGCAGTACGGTATAGCAATCCAGTTCTGGATTACCTACATGAATAAGGACACGCAAAAAACGGTGAAGTACGCACCTATAGACAAAATGCAGTTTTGTATTATAGACGATGCAGTACAGAACTATAACCAATGCAGTTTCATTCTCACGCAGGATAGATATAAACGTGAAAATGCCTGTTCGCACAGAAAGTGGTGGTTAAAAAAATTTACTGATCAAAAATAAATTAAAACCATGTTAAAAAAACCACGTCCGCATACAACCACCCAATCGTAGAGGTTCCATCGCCACAAGCCCACGATCACATACGCAACACCAACCCACGATCTGCACAACCGCATAGTCAGTGAGATCGTGTAGTTCATCTGATGCGTCCATCCCACCCCACGCCCTCCCCTTAAATTCAGACCCCTACCAAAGGCCTTCTCATCCACAATAACACAAGTATCCATTGCGTTGCCACCAAATCGGTCCAACAATCGATATCCATGCAAAAACACCAAGCCCTACTACCGGCGATGGCGTTTATCGACGAGTACAAGGGCGTGGAGGCCCACGGCAACACCAAGTTGCACGTCATCCACACCAATGACAAGAAGCAGATGGCGATCTCCCTCGCGCAGTACGAGCACCACCTCAGCCTCCAGTGCCACAAGATCATCGGCATTGATCTCGAGTACAAGAACGAGCCTGAAGCGACCTAGAAACTCGCCCTCTGCCAACTCTCCATCGGCAAGAATCACCCAGTGCTTCTCTTTCAACTGAGCGCCGCTGAAAGGTGCACCGTCTTCGACAACTTCCTCATCGACCCCAAGTACACCTTTGCAGGCTTCTCCATCAACGACAACAAAACCAGGCTAGAGCGCGTCAATCTGGAGGTTGCCAACTTCGTCGACATCCAGAAGGAGTGGAGGGTGCCCGAGACAACCAAGGAGTTGGACTCCCTTGGAAACGTCTTCGGCATGCTCATCGACGACTACTACAACAACATGAAGAAGATCACCGACGACGAACATAAGCACTGGGCCACCCTGCCTCTGTCCATGAGGCACATCAAGTACGCGGCAAAGGACACCTACGCAGCGTACGAGATATGGAACCGCATCAACCTCACCCAGGACGGGCTTCCCCGTGCAAAGCTAGAGAAGGAGGAGCCCCCCAAGAAGTGTGATGTCTACTACACGACCTTCTTCTTGTAGACGTTGTTGGGCCTCCAAGTGTAGAGGTTTGTTGGACAGTAGCCAATTTCCCTCAAGTGGATGACCTAAGGTTTATCAATCCGTGGGAGGCGTAGGATGAAGATGGTCTCTCTCAAGCAACCCTGCAACCAAAAAACAAAGAGTCTCTTGTGTCCCCAACACACCCAATACAATCATAAATTGTATAGGTGCACTAGTTCGGCGAAGAGATGGTGATACAAGTGCAATATGGATAATAGATAAAGGTCTTTGTAATCTGAAAATATAAAAACAGCAAGGTAACTAATGATAAAAGTGAGCTCAAATGGTATTGCAATGTGTTGAAATAAGGCCTAGGGTTCATACTTTCACTAGTGCAAGTTCTCTCAACAATAATAACATAATTGGATCATATAACTATCCCTCAACATGCAACAAAGAGTCACTCCAAAGTCACTAATAGCGGAGAACAAATGAAGAGATTATGGTAGGGTATAAAACCACCTCAAAGTTATTCTTTCTGATCGATCTATTCAAGAGTTCGTACTAGAATAACACCTTAAGAGACAAATCAACCAAAACCCTAATGTCACCTAGATACTCCAATGTCACCTCAAGTATCCGTGGGTATGATTATACGATATGCATAACACAATCTCCGATTCATCTATTCAACCAACACAAAGAACTTCAAAGAGTGCCCCAAAGTTTCTACTGGAGAGTCAAGACAAAAACGTGTGCCAACCCCTATGCATAAGTTCACGAGGTCAAGGAACTCGCAAGTTGATCACCAAAACATACATCAAGTGGATCACGTGATATCCCATTGTCACCATAGATAAGCACATGCAAGATATACATCAAGTATTCTCAAATCCTTAAAGACTCAATCCGATAAGATAACTTCAAAGGGAAAACTCAATCCATCACAATAGAGTAGAGGGGGAGAAACATCATAAGATCCAACTATAATAGCAAAGCTCGCAATACATGAAGATCGTACCATCTCAAGAACACGACACAGAGAAAGAGAGATCAATGACATAGCTACTGGTACATACCCTCTGCCCCGAGGGTGAACTACTCCCTCCTCATCATGGAGAGCGCCGGGATGATGAAGATGGCCACCGGAGAGGGATTCCCCCCTCCGACAGGGTGCCGGAATGGGTCTCGATTGGTTTTCGGTGGCTACGGAGGCTTCTGGCGGTGGAACTCCCGATCTAAGTTTCTTTCTAGAAGTTTTGGCTTATATAAGAGGTGTTGGAGTCGGGAACAAGGCAGGGGAGTCTCCGGGCTGTCCACGAGGCAGGGGCGCACCCAGGGGGTGGGCGCGCCCCCACCCTCGTGGGCAGCCCAGGACTCTTCTGGCCCAACACTTTTACTCCATATCCTTCTTCTGGTGCAAAAATAAGCTCCGTGAAGTTTCAGGTCAATTGGACTCCGTTTGGTTTTCCTTTTCTGCGATACTCAAAAACAAGGAAAAACAGAAACTGGCACTGGGCTCTAGGTTAATAGGTTAGTCCCAAAAATCATATAAAATATAATATAAATGCATATAAAACATCCAAGGTTG
This sequence comes from Triticum aestivum, assembly GCF_018294505.1. Taxonomy (NCBI): domain Eukaryota; kingdom Viridiplantae; phylum Streptophyta; class Magnoliopsida; order Poales; family Poaceae; genus Triticum; species Triticum aestivum. The sequence continues at coordinate 268,841,686 of NC_057809.1, read as the reverse complement.
ATAATATAATAGCATGGAACAATCAAAAATTATAGATACATTGGAGACGAATCAAGCATCCCCAAGCTTAATTCCTGCTCTTCCTCGAGTAGGTAAATGATAAAAACAGAATTTTTGATGTGGAATGCTACCTAACATATTTATCCCTGTATTTCTCTTTATTGTGGCAAGAATATTCAGATCTGAAAGATTCAAGACAAAAGTTTAATATTGACATAAAAATAATAATACTTCAAGCATACTAACAAAGTAACCATGTCTTCTCAAAATATCATGGCCAAAGAAAGCTATCCCTACAAAATCATATAGTCCGGCTACGCTCTATCTTCATCACACAAAATATTTAAATCATGCACAACCCCGATGACAAGCCAAGCAATTGTTTCATACTTTTGATGTTCTCAAACTTTTTCAATCTTCACGCAATACATGAGCGTGAGCCATGGACATAGCACTATAGGTGGAATAGAATGGTGGTTGTGGAGAAGACAAAAAGGAGGAAGATAGTCTCACATCAACTAGGCGTATCAACGGGCTATGTTGATGCCCATCAATAGATATCAATGTGAGTGAGTAGGGATTTCCATGCAATGGATGCACTAGAGCTATAAGTATATGAAAGCTCAAAAAGAAACTAAGTGGGTGTGCATCCAACTCGCTTGCTCATGAAGACCTAGGGCATTTTGAGGAAGCCCATCATTGGAATATACAAGCCAAGTTCTATAATGAAAGATTCCCACTAGTATATGAAAGTAATAACGTAGGAGACTCTCTATCATCAAGATCATGGTGCTACTTTGAAGCACAAGTGTGGTAAAAGGATATTAGCATTGCCCCTTCTCTCTTTTTCTCTCATTTTTTTGTTTTTTTGCCTTCTCTTTTTTTTATTGCCTCTTTTTTCTCTTTTTTTATTTTTCGTCCAAAGTTTCATCCCGACTTGTGGGGGAATCATAGTCTCCATCATCCTTTCCTCACATGGGACAATGCTCTAATAATGATGACCATCACACTTTTATTTACTTACAACTCAAGAATTACAACTCGATACTTAGAACAAAATAGGATTCTATGTGAATGCCTCCGGCGGTGTATCGGGATGTGCCATGACTCATGAGTGACATGTATGAATGAATTATAAAGGTGGCTTTGTCACAAATACGATGTCAACTACATGATCATGCAAAGCAATATGACAACGATGAAGCGTGTCATAAAAAAGGGAACGGTGGAAAGTTGCATGGAAATATATCTCGGAATGGCTATGGAAATGCCATAATAGGTAGGTATGGTGGCTGTTTTGAGGAAGGTAAATGGTGGGTTTATTGTAACGCCACGAGACCGATGTGCCACGTGTCTTCCAGTTATTCGCTGTTGTTGCATTGTCATTGCTTGCTTGTCATGCATTGCATATCATGTCATCATGTGCATTTCATTTGCATACATGTTCGTCTCATGCATCCGAGAATTTTCCCCATTGTCCGTTTTGCAATCCGGCGCTCCTATGTCACCTGGTGTCCCTTTCTACCTCTTTTCGTGTGCGGGTGTTAAACGTTTTAGGATTGGACCGAGACTTGCCTTGCGGCCTTGGTTTACCACCAGTAGACCGCCTGTCAAGTTTCGTGCCATTTGGACTTCGTTTGATACTTAAACGGTTAACCGAGGGACCGAAAAGGCCTCGTTTGTGTTGCAGCCCAACACCTCTCCAAAGTGGCCCAAAACCCACCTAAACCCTCTCCATCGTCTCGGTCGTTCGATCATGATCGCGTGGCCGAAAATCGCACCTCATTTGGACTCTCCTAGCTCCCTCTACCTATAAATATGTGATCCCCTTCCAATTTTCGCGGATGAAACCCTAGCTCCTCCTACCTCGCGCCACTGGACAAAATCTCCCCGCGCCGGACATGTCCGCGCCGCCACCTCCAGCCAACCGGAGCTCGCCACCTCACCACTGTCGCCCTTTCTCTCATCCCATCGCGCCAGGCCCGCCGGGCCCGGATCGGGCCCGCGGAGCCCATCCCGCCGCCGTCGCCTCCCTGGCCGTGCCCAAGCCGGTCCCGCCTCCCGCGCCGCCGCCCTTCACCGGGGATCGCCGCCGCACGCCTCCTCGCCGGCGCTGGCCACC